>NW_004524610.1:1951001-1968215 GCF_000260255.1 Octodon degus | reverse complement strand
CATTCACCTCGGAACTCCTCGGCCCCGCGCCGGCCCGGCTAGGGGCTGCCCGGAGCGGAGTCGGCGGTGAGCGAGAAGACGGCGAGCGCTCCCAGGTGAGCAGCTGCTCCACGCTGGCCCTCAGCCGGGGCGGGGAGACGGGGAGGAGAGGCGGCGCGAGACC
Organism: Octodon degus; assembly: GCF_000260255.1. NCBI lineage: Eukaryota > Metazoa > Chordata > Mammalia > Rodentia > Octodontidae > Octodon > Octodon degus. The sequence continues at coordinate 1,968,052 of NW_004524610.1, read as the reverse complement.
GCGGGTGGGGCTGCGGGCGGGCGCGGGGCTGGGCCGAGCCGAACCGAGCCGAACCGAGCCGAGGCCGCGAGACGCCGGGCGGCGGCGGGACGACGCGGCCTGCTCCTCGGGGCGGGGCTTCCCGGGAGGGGAGGGGCTTCCCCGGAGGGGCGGGGCTAAGGGCGTGGTTCGCGGCTGGAATTCCCGGGCGTGAGCGCTGCATGGTTTTCCTTCTGAAGTGTCATTCGTGCTTCCCATTGAGCTGACCTGATATTGCCTACCAAAATCCAGATTACTTAGTGTGTTGGCCATGATTCACTATCACTCATTTCTTAATCTCACACTAGCCTCCAATAGTTGCCACGGATCCCTGGCCTGTAGGTTAATGAAATACGTGGAGTTAAAGTTGGCCGCTCCTGCTGTACTTGTTCTGTTTGCAGTCAGGTACCAGTTTGGTATTTGTAATCTCCCCATCCAGTTAAAATTAACCCTTCGCTCTGTCGGGCCCTGTACATATTGTTACCTCAGGTAGAGCAGTTTCATTGATTGGTCTTAGGTTCCTTGTGCCTTGCAGTTTCGTGCATGGTAGATATTAAAACGGGACACTGACTTGGGCTTGTGCGTGTGTGCTTTGTGATGTGATTAGATATATGAACACAGGAGGGGTGGGCCCTTTTTATCTACAAATATAACTTTTACAGAGAAGGTTGTCTGAGGAATGAGATAGGTGAAATATGGTGTGTGTTGTATTTATTGACAATCCTTTTTTTTTTTTGAAAGACTTAATGTTCCTTTCTGTAGTTTGTCTAGTTTTTTATACCTTTAACAACTGTTTTTGCTGAAGCTTGTTAATTTTCCTAGATTAGAAACAGAAAGTAGAAAACCAATTCACCTCCAAATACATCATTAATGAATCATTAGAGCCATCAGTATGCTTGATTGTATTGTGTCTATGGAACAAAATACACATGAATGTATGTGTGTGATTAGAGAGAAGAAAGTGGTATGCTCTCCCGCACGAGTAAAAGCTAGAACCAGGCCCTTGCAAAGAACTCCACTGGAGTGACTTCACTGAAACACACATTTGAGAGCAAAATGGAATGTAGTCAAAGAAAAACTTGGGACTTTTTACATATATTACACGAATTGTATGAAGAGAAAGATTAGGGAAGAACACGAGGAGCATATTTTGGATCTCGATAATCAGTAGCATCTAATTCTTTAAATTGAATTTAACTTCAGTCATTTTTAAAGTACACATTATGTCACTGTAACAGATAATTCAGATCTAATTTTAAGGTTTGAATTCAGATTATAATGTGATTATAGCGTGACCCAAAGGCAATGTGATTTATAACTAAAAAATTCTGTGCAGTCTTGACTATCAAAGGTGTAATTCCTTCCTTTCTTGTTCCCATTGACTAGATTCAGAATGAATAGTGAGCAGGTGGCACTGGTGGGCCAAGTGTTCGAGTCCTATGTTTCGGAGTACCATAAGAGTGACCTTGTCCTCATCTTGAAGGAAGCTGATGAGGATGGCCACTACCCAGTGGTGGTGAATGCCATGACACTTTTTGAGACCAACATGGAAGTTGGGGAGTATTTCACTGCGTTCCCCAAAGAAGTACTGACTGTGTTTGATAGTGCCCTGCAAAGGTCAGCCATGACAGTTTTCCAGTCCCTTTCTCATCAGGAGGGTGTATCCATGAAGCACAATCTTCATGCCAGGATATCAGGTGAGTCACATAAGCATGCTATCATGGAATTAGTGCTATGGAATTTTCTGTGACGATCTGAAGGAAATAGAGTGCAAGTGAGATTCAGAATACCCAGAAATGACTGATCTTTATATTAAAAATTCGTGTCTATTGTACCAGATAGTCACTTCTAGCTTGGAGTACTGATTAACTCTTCTGGGCATCAGGTGCTGGCCATGCAAAGGAAGGTGGGAGAAGGTGCAGAACCAGCCCTACACCCTGGCCTCTGTGTATGAAACTGTATCCCAGTGCAGCTCTGTGAGCTCCTGGGACTCGCTGAAAGAAGCGGTGATACAAGAGTCAGAAAAGTGCTAGACCTGAATCCACTTGAGGCAGTTAATCAATTTTATGTGTCAAGATTGTTTTAATGTGCATTGCTTTTACGCTGAATTGATTCTAGAGCTACAAGGTTTTGTTTCTCCTGGAATACGTTTTTTTCTCCTGCAGCCTCCTCTGGTTGGGAACAGATTGTTGGTTTTTGGTAGGGTACTTTCAGTGTAGCTGGGGAGCTTAGGCACAGGTTAATCTGACCTTCAGTGCTGTAAGCACGACCTCTTTAGGGTGCGCCCTTCCTGAGTATGTCCAGTGACTAGAGAGATCATTCTGGAACATTCTGTTTCAGATAGTTTCCATTTTATAAAAAGAAAAAGGCCCTCTCTCCCCTCTGTTCCCTTCCTCCTCCGCCTGCTTTCCTCTGCATAACCAGTGTGGCAGAGTGCGGCGCGTTTCTCCCTCGGCTGCCCTCATCTTTTCTGTGCCACCCATAACACAGCCCTCAGCGGTTTCTGTGGTAACCTGCAGGATGTGCAGAGGGTACTTGCTAGTGTTTCTGTCTTCCACAGTTACTCTGTAGACTTAGGTCCCCTGACTGCTCTGGGTTTGTGGATTCCAGCCTCAGGCCCCTGCTCACTCTCCCACCTTCCTCACCTTCTGGCTGCAGCTTCTCCACCTCTGTTTTAGACACCTTTCCCTTTAACTGTGTTTGCCCATGGTCCTTAGGGTTCTGACTTGGCTATCTCTTAGGTCCTGCCTCCTCTTCCCGATTTACACCAAGTAGCTTTATTATTATTATTATTATTATTAATAGGGCCAGGCAAATAGCTCAGCAGGAGCTGGGGGTTCAGTCCTTGGGCCTGCCATGCCAGCTCCACCCCTGGAGCACACTGAGACTTGAGACTGGGTGTGGTAGCGCACCCGTAATCCCAGCTCTTGTGAGGCTGTAAAAAGACGGATCACTACACGTCTGATCCATTAGCGAGACTCTGAACACCCTGTAGATCCTTCCCTAAAGTACAAAAAAAATTATTATTTTGGCTGGAGCTTGTCTCTTAATCTTTTACCTGGATATCTTTTTGTTAGATGTCTGTGACAATTATGTAAGATTTCACTGATTACATATGACTTTACCTCATTGAAAGTCCCAGGACTGCACTAAGCTGTACTGGGGAGTCCCATTTTACTGGACATTCTGCCCTTATGTATGACATTAGTATGACATGCAACACTTTCCAACACTTAAGGTGTCATGACCTCAATTTTTATTAAGTTTTAACATATTGACAGTATGGTTTAAGCTTAATGGTCATGTTCCATGTGAAACAGCACTGGAAGTAAAAGTGGGAATGGAGGGGCTGGCGAGATGGCTCAGTGGTCTAAAGCACCTACATGGAACAAGCTTGGCAAAGCACAGGGACCACGGTTTGATCCCCCAGCACCACATGCCAGCCAGCCCCGCCCCCTGGAGGGCTGAGCTGGCCACACACACACAATAAATAAATAAATGTTAAAAAAAAAAAAAAAAAAGTGGGAATGGAAAGTGGAGTGCAAAAATGGTATTTCTTTAGGCCAGTAGATATTCTTTAAATCCAAAAAAAGTGTTATTTAAATAAAGTGGCATAACCCATCTTTTCTCTTTTCCTATTTAGCTTCCTTGTTGTTCTTAGAAATAATTGTTAGTAGATTTCTGTTTGTACTTCAAAACACACATTAGGTTAATAATCCTGTTTCGCACCTAAGTAGCTACTTGTATATGTACATTAGAGAACAATTAAGAACTTTAAAAGTATTTTAAGTTATTTTAATGACCATATAATCTAGTAAATCAGCTCTTAGGTTTATGCCCAAGATAACTGGAAATGAATACTCAAACAAAAATTTGCATGAAAATGTTTGCAGTAGCATTATTTATAGTAGTCCCCAAATGAAAACAACCCAAATCATCTCTCAGTGGATGAACAGATAATATATGGTCTATACATACCATGGAATGTTTATAGCCATATATAGGAATGAAGTAGTGATATTGCTTAGTGAAAGAGACCAGACCTAAAAGACCACACACTGTATGGTTTCGTTTATATGAAATAGCCAGAATGGGTGAGTCCATAGAGTCAGAAATGAGAGTAGTCATTGCCAGCAGCTAGGGGGAGGGAGGGAAAGGGGGATCACTGCTACTAGGTTCAGATTGTATTTTTGATCTTTTAATGAAGTATTACCCTTGGAAGACAGGTAAGTCAGCCTTGGGAGCGCAGGAAAAAGAGCCCCAGGGGGAGGTGTGGCTGTGCCCACCTCGCTGACTCTCGCCATGTAGTGTGTGAAGAGTGTCTTGCACACAGAGCATTAAACTCTGATCCCTGTGACCTGTAACCAGGTCACCAGGTCACCTCAGGTTAATAGTTCCCTTGTTTGCTTTCTTACTCCCAGGCTTCCTAGAGCACCTTGCTATTAATGGGATCACTAGGCTTTCAGAGTGGATGTGTTAATGGGGAGAAATCATCTGGCTCTAGAAACTTAACAGTGGGGGGGGGGGCCCTACCATCGTGGTGTCCTGGCTTCTGAGCCCAGAGGGTCTAGCAGACAGGGCTCTGTGTGCCCACTGAGTCGGTGGACCTTGCGCGCTGGACCTGTGGAGCAGCTTTCCTGCCAAAGCACTGCAGAGGCTGCTGTGGCCATCACAGCCAGGTCCTCTAGTGCATCCCATTCAGATGAGGAACAGGGAATTTCCGTAGAAATAAGACTTGGCTTCGGCCCTTTTACTTTCTCCCTTGCCTGTTTTCTTGATGTTGAAAGTCACAGGTTTCAAGGCTGACATGATGTTATGGGTGAATTTCCAGGAAGTGAACTGTGAGCCCACCTGAGTAAAGCAGTCACCTAGCAGGGGGAGACTGCGCTCTCATCATTGCCATCTCTTTACCACTCTGCTTAGCTGTTTGCTCAGAAGGCATCAGGCAGTTTTCCAGGTAGCAAGCAGCAGCACTTTCTGTGTTAAATGGGTTCACAGTTACGAACCATATTTAGGTCCTACAGTGCTCTCTCTCTCTGACAAGAATCAATTTTTTTCTTTAATCTTGGCTATAATAGATACCTGCTTTTTAAACAAGCCTATTGATAACTCCTATTTAAAATATCTTTTGTTTCCTAAGTTCATAATCAGATATTTCCCTTAAGGTAAGATAGAAGGATTTGAAGACTGTGTTCCATGCAGGTAGGTCTTATGGTGTAAGTGGGTGCTCTTGTTTTTCCATCAGGTTTGCCGGTCTGTCCGGAGCTGGTGAGGGAGCACATCCCTAAGACCAAGGACGTGGGACACTTTTTATCTGTCACTGGAACAGTGATTCGAACAAGTCTGGTGAAAGTCCTGGAGTGTGAACGGGATTACATGTGCAACAAGTGCAAACACACATTCGTAGTCAAGGCTGATTTTGAGCAGTATTACCTCTTCTGCCGGCCATCCTCGTGTCCCAGCCTGGAGAGGTGTGATTCCTCGAAATTCACTTGCCTTTCAGATTTGTCTTCAAATCCAGCCAGGTGTAGAGATTACCAAGAAATCAAAATTCAAGAACAGGTAAATGATGAAATAAGTGAGAAAAAGAACAAATTTGAAGTGGTTTTCTCTCAGATTGCAAAGATTAAGGAATATCAGATGAATACAGATGACTTTGTGCCTTCACTTAGATCAGTCTTGAAACTGCTGCTTTTATATCAGAATATAGTTTTTAGTTATAATCATGTTTGAGTACCAACAAGAAGGCTATGAGATGCCTTAGTATGTTAAAACTTAAGTGAGTATTTAAGAATTCTAACCTAGCTCTAGTGTAAGTAAGGGATAGAATGTTTAATTGTTAAGCCCAAGGTTTAAGCCAGAGTTAAAACACTGGGCTAAGTAGGATTTAAGTTTTGCTATGCCAGTGAAGTGTACCAAATGTGCCAAATGCAGTGTATTTAACCCTGTAAAGAGTAGCTCTTGGGAAGCCCAGGCAGGAGGATCACAGCGTGTGTTCAAGGCCAGCCTGGGCTACATGGCGAGACCCTGTCTTAGAAAACAAAAACAGAAGTTACAGTGAGTCTCTTTATCCTTTTCAAAAGCTTTGTTCTGTCATCTAAAATAATAATAGGAGGTGTTATGATGGTTTGTGTCCAGCTGTCCCCCCAAAGCCTCACGCAGTCATGGGGCACCTTCTAGAGTTTGTGATCAATTCATGATCCAGTGCTGGGATTATGGGTGGGAGTGCTGCACCCACCCTGGAGCAGACAGTCTGCCTTATAGGGTAAGGAGGGGAAAGAGGCTCACCAGCAGCCTCAGCTGCGACCCCTCCCTTTGCTCCTTGCTGTTTTCCCCCACCATGAATGGCTGAAACCTCTGCTAACTATGAGCTAAATAAACCTTTCCTTCCTTCATTCTGGGTGTCTGGTGTTTGTCCCAGCAATGAGAGAAAAGTAGCTAGGACAGGAAGTAAGCAGCAAAAAGCTAAGACATAGTCACAGAGTCAAGGGCTCAAACCTGGCTTAATTCATGGTTTCTGTAAGTGTGGTTTCAGTGGTCCAGAGTAGTGGCTATAACTGTGACTTGTGTCCTAGTGAAAGAACAGAAGGAAGATGGCTGTGTACCCTGGGCCTCCCAAGTCTCCATGTAAACCTTGTCCGCAGCAGTCCTCTGGCACATGCCTGCTTGGGTTTCATGGGCTAGAACTTTTTCATGTGACCATGTGGGGGTACAAATGAGCATCTGCAATGCCCATACCCACCCCATAGCATGTCTTTAAGCATATTTAGTATCTGTTTTCTTTTTCTTGCTAGGTTCAAAAGCTATCTGTTGGAAGTATTCCTCGATCTATGAAGGTCATCCTAGAAGACGACTTAGTAGACAGTTGCAAGTCTGGTAAGGATGAACCTTGTTTTCAGAGATGGAGATCTTCCTGAGTTGTGCAGACTGGTTTCGAACCCATGGGTGCATGTGATCCTCTTGTCTCAGCCTCTTGAGCAACTGAGGCCACAGGTGGGAACACCACCACACCCAGCAAGCATGCACTTGCCTTAGCTTATGTAGAGGTCTGATTAGGATTAGGAGATGCTACTTGGAATTTTCCCAGAGACCTCTGGCAGGGGGCTGTAGAGTGCAGCTGCTCCCCTTGCAGACGGAGCCTGGTGTCCAGTAGCAGATGACGAGAGGAAGCTGTGGGCTGCAGCTGAGGTCCACTCTAGCCATGTTTACAGACGAAATGCTTCTGGCCCAGGACACCTCCAGTCAGGTGGTGGGGCTGGAACAGGAGTCCACAGACACAGCTTGGCTTCCAGGTTTCTTGGCGCGGCTGTGCAGCATAATAGAAGTGACTAGTGTGCAGTGGACAGTCACTGGTGTTGGCAGCACACGCTCTGTCAGGTGCTCTTGAGCCTCACTGCCCGGAGGAAAGGAGGTGACTGTCCCCCATCTGCTCTGGGCTGGGGCGTGGCGGTGCTGGACACTCCCACACAGCTCTTCCAAACTGAACGGTTCTGCATGAAAGAGAAATCTGAGCTGTTTTCTTTTTTTCTTTCAAAATGTATTAATAATAAAGAATGGATCAATTGATGACAGGAAGTAGTTGATGACAGCAGTTTTCATTTACCCATAGCTCTGTGGGAGTCAAAAAATAAGAACAGCACAATTCTTGCCCTTCAGGAAGTTGCAGCCTAGGTAGGAACCCCAGCTTGAAATACACGGAGTCTTGAAATTAGAGTCCGTGTGATGACTGTCTGTAGCAGGAAGGTGGACGTAGGAGCAAGTGGATTGGCTGCAGTTGGAAAGCTCCTGTGACAGACAGAGACCCAGGAGGAGACTGGCTTGCTTAGCAGTAAGAACGGTAGCTCCCTGGACAGAAGAGAATACTTTAATGCAGACTTTTAAAATGGACAGCTGCTGCCTTGGTCAGCCCAGGTGCCTCACAATAAAGGTCCTATTAGCCTGGCATTGCAGAAGCATTTGAGTAAATGAAGACCTTCACTGTTCAGAGGCGCATTGTCACTACAGAAGTAGGTGGGACGGGTGCAGACGTACACCTGCTGCTTCCTGAGGGCCTCTCTGTCCTTGATGTTGCAGCCAGCAGCTCACATGCTTTGTGCTGGTTCTCTTGTCCTGTGATGTAAGTCCTCTCATTCTGTAGGTCAAGAAACAGGTTCAGGGACATAAACAACTTGTCCATCACACGTAGCCAGTGAAGGGTGGAGGTGGGGCTAGCCTGGCTCTGTGGAGTCCCTGTCGTGCCGTAGTCTACACTGTACACATAATCATTGCTCAGTGAGCTCAGATTATTACTAAAGGGCCTAGGCTTGGAGTTAAGCCCCTACTTGCCAGTGTAGCTACGTCGTAAATATAATCCATGGAAGTGACGGCAGCAGAAAGCTCTTGGAGCCGCATCACACACTTTGTTAGCGTGTCTGTCGCCATTGGTGTGAAGCAGCCTTTAGCTAGAAGCGTGGATCCAGCATGGTGTCTGCTCTGGAGATGGACATCACGCGTCGACATTTAGCGAGAAAGGCATTTGCTCCCGCAAGCAGCATCAGCTGGCACGGAGGTATGGGTGTGAGTGCTGGGACTGTGTTTCTTATGTAAAACATAAAGGCCAGGATTGGGTTCAGGGCTCCTCAGACATCTTCCATTTGGTGTGATTGAAACTTGACTAGGTAGCTCTGTTTGGGGCCCCTTTCTCTAGTACCACCATCATGAATGCCAAGCATTCACAGATGATTGTTCATCAATGCCTTGCACAGAGTGTGAAAGTAAGTGTAGAAGCCAGTGCTCAGTGAAGCCTGGAAACAACCCGGAGCCCTTGGGACATGTGTTAGGGTGCAGCGTCCTGCCAGTCCAGAACAGGAGACTCTCCTCATGGGAGCGAGGGAGCCCCAGGAAGGAGCTTGCTGGGGTGCTGTCTTGTGTGTTCATGCTTTGAAGTAGGACAGGTATTCACTGATTTCTTAGTTCATTCCTTCCTTGCTTCCTTAGTTCATTTAAAAAGTCAATAAGTAAAGTGTTGATTAACAAACGTGGAAAATGAAAATGAACATGGAAGAGACCAAGTGGGGGGCCTGGGCATCGCCGTCTCAGGATTGTCTTGCAGGGATCCCGGGCTGATTTGCTTTCACCTTCTGGCCGCAGTTTCCACACCTTTTTAGAAAAAAGGAGAACTAGACAGACACTCTGAAGTCAGCAAAAACTAAATCACATAGGAAACTTTTCCCAGTGAAGGTAGTCCTGTAATGTGGTGTGATCATTATTTGGCATATTATGAAAGCTAAAAATGCTCTCCTCACCCGTGGCTGTGCAGGTTCGCGTGCCTGTGGAGCAGTGGTGGGTCTTGCGCTGCTCTTCGACCCCCAGGTTGTTCTTGGGTGGTGAGTACACACCCTAGCCATGGTAGAGAGTGGTTTGTCTCTAATTTCTGCCGGCACGTGGGACGCCCTGTGGACCCCGTGCGCTCTCTTCCAGGGGATGACCTCACCATCTATGGGGTTGTGATGCAGCGCTGGAAGCCCTTGCAGCAAGATGTGCGCTGTGAAGTGGAGATAGTCCTAAAAGCCAACTACGTGCAGATAAATAATGAGCAGTCCTCTAGGATCGTCATGGATGAGGAAGTCCGAAAGGAGTTTGAGGAGTTTTGGGAGTGCTACAGAGGTGATCCCTTTGCAGGTTTGTGGACTTCATGACGGCATGACACTCAGCGCTTACTTTCTGTGTTTGGGGGTAGCTGCTCATGCTGCGGGAGTCAGGCTGCGTCCAGACCAGCGCCTTAGTGAGTGCCTCCAGCTGTGGTCTCCATCTGAAGCCCTTTGCTGGCTTGTTTTTTCTATTTGGAGATCTTCCTAGAGATTTTTCCTTTTCAACTGTTATTTAAACACTTGCTGTGCTCCCAAAAGTTTTTGAGTGTCCTATCTTTTTTTTTTTTTTTTTTTTTTGGCAGAACCGGGGATTGAACTGAGTGTCCTATCTTTTCTACCAAATAAAAAACACAGTTCTGCAAAAAGACAGAGCTCATCTTGTTGTATTGCATTAAAACCATTATCTGCTAGTGTGTTTTTGGTAAGAAAGGCAGCATTCCACTGTGCTCACTAAGGATTTTAAAAGAGGCAGTAGGCAGAAGGAGGCGAGGACGGAGAGGAGATGCTGAGGACAAGCTCTCCGCCAAGACGTGATTACACAGCACAGAAGAGCACCGCCTCTACTTGTGTGGAGTGTGCTATTGTTGAAAAGCCCTAAATGTATAAAACGGAAGTTAAGGCTCTTGCTCAGTGAGCTCAGATTATTACTAAAGGGCCTAGAGCTGGAGTTCAGCTTCTACTTGCCAGTGTAGCCACATCATAAATATAATCCATGGAAGTGACGACAGCAGAAAGCTCTTGGAGCCCTGTCACATGCTTTGTTAGTGTGTCTGTCACTGTTGGTGTGAAGCAGCCTTTAGCTAGAAACCTGTATTCAGTATCGTGTCTGCTCTGCAGATGGACATCACACGCAGGCATCTGAGAAAAGTATACTGAAGCCACTCATAGACTTTGAAATAACGTTTTCCTCAAGTCTGTGTTGACTATTTTATTCTTAAATCACATGCTGAACTACGTAGATGCTATTTCATAAAATAAAGTTTCAACTTGTCTATATTTTGGAAGTTTGCTTTTATTTTATGAAAATTTTAAAACTGTTATGTGTAAGACATATACAGTAGTTCCTGACCTTTTATGTGATCTAGGGTAAGCCTTTTAATAGGTAGAAGGAAGGGGGAAGTACATTAGCCTTGTGAAAATATAAGTAGGAACACAGTGAAAAAATGATGCAGCGCTTTTCTTTTGTATCTGAGCAAACTTTCCTTTCTTCGTTCCCTGTATACCAGGTACCAGGGCCTACATCTGACTACTTTAAAGTGTGCGTGTTAGGGGGAATCTGTGTGCGTGGGGGTGTGAAGCGGTCAGGATAGGAGCTGTATCCAACAGCGCCTCTTTTACCAGTCTACGGCTACAGATTGCTTTATTGCTTTTCTCAGAATTTGCTTGCTTTTGGAGACTGGGTATTGACTGCCATGAGGCCCAAGGGTTTTATTTCGGTCTCAAGACCTCGAGTACCCCTCTACTGTGGTGCCGGGGTACTGCTGGCCACAATACCAAGTGTGGGGCTCTCTGCTGGGCCGACTAAACCCACCTGGGGAGACTGAATTATCTTAGACTTGAGGTTTTCTTCACTGAGATAACTGAGGCTGTACGTCGGAGTGGATAACCTCAGCTGTCGCTGCACTACAGGGACGTTCTGGAGCCAGGACTTTGGGGATGGTGGAGAGGTGGCCATGGGCTTTCCCCTAGCGCGTTCTCTTCCGTGGTACAGCGTGGAAGCTTCTGCTGCCACAATGCAAGGAATAATGGCTTCCACCCTAGACAGCGTGTTGAGGTTAATGGCCCTTTCCTGTTGCCGTCTTTGTCACTCCAGCCCTGCTTTCATAGTAGAACTTTGCGTTAGTTAATACTTGAAGAAACCTTGAGATCAGAGATAATGAGCACAGGTAATTCAGAAAATAAAAATTAATAGTTAAAAGCTCCTCTACTACATGCCAGGTACTGCTTTCTCTATGTACAATTACTGACTCCGGTGCAGTTACCATCTTCATGGACAGATACAGGAATGGAGCAGAGGAGTTGTGAAACTCAGCCAAGGTCAGGCCCTGGTAAAGAACAAGACTGCGGTTCAGTCTAGACATGACCCAGAGCCTGTGCCCCTCTCCACTGGGCTCTGGGTTTTGGCTTGGGTGTATCCATGTCAGTCTGCTTACACTTCGTGTGTGTGTGTGTGTCTGTGTGTGTATGTGTTTCCGAAACAGGGTTTCACTATGCAGTTAGGCTTTCCTTGAGTTCACTATGTAGCCCAGGCTGGACTTGAAAGTGTAGCATTCCTCCTGGCTCAGCGTCCAGAGTCCTGGGTGGCTGTTTGCTTACTCTTAAGCCGGCTTCTTGGGCCTGTCTCTTTCTCTGCATGTACAGTCTTTGAATTTTAGTTAAAACTGACATGCTGGCCCTGGGGTATTATCTCCCTAGATTCTTGACCTTTGCTCTCTAGCCTGTCTCTAGAAAGGGATCGATTTCCTTTGGCCATTAAACAGTCTTTTTTCTGGTCTCTTCTTAGTAAAGGATCTTCTCTCTCCACTATGTCTGTCGTCCCAGGCCACTGCTCCTGTTTGAACTTTATGTCTGTCGTCCCAGGCCTACAGGTGAAGTGTGTGCTTAATGTACTCAAGGCCCTGGCTCTGGTCTACAGTGCCAAAAACCCAAACCCCAGTTTGACTTTCCAAAAGTAGCCTTCATGTTAGGGTTGTACGTTGTGAACAGGCTCAAGGGAACGCCGGTGAGAGTAGTATAGATGGACTGGGCCTGTGACTGGATGAAGTGCTTTATTCAAGGAGGGAAGATTAGGAACAGGTTCTCAGACTCTGCTTTGCCATTTCCAAGAACAGCAGAACTTTAGATGGTGATAGTTTTTTATTTAAAGTACACAAAAGAGAGCTGGGGATATAGCTCAGCAGTATAAATGCCTGCTTGGCAAGCGCAAGGTCCTGAGTTCAATCCCCAGTACCAGGAAAAAAAAAAAAAAAAAAAAACCCTCAAAACTACACGAAAGAGTTCAAGAGCTGCAGTTTGGATTAGTAGTATTATACTTTGTAATGGTGTTTTTTAAAAAGACCTGACCTTCCAGTTGCTTACTCCAGAAGAACGGAATTTACCAGAGAGCTCAGCGCAGATGCTGAACTGCCACATGGGTTGGGGTAATTTTCCTTCCCTCCATCACTTCCACTTTTGGAGGCACCTATAAAGCCCTGCTGGCCTGCTTATGCAGTCTGACTTGCCTCTGACGTGCTCCTTTGTATTGGGCAGGAGTGCAGCTCCCCAAAAGCACAGAGGGGAGTATGCAGCTGTTAGCTTAAGGAGTCGTGCTGGCGTGCTGAGTGGTGGGTTAGGCAGCAGAGGTGCTTTTTTTGCATCCTTTCTGAAATACAGTGAAGTTGTGGAAATTTGAGTGGCTAGCACACGGAAGTGAAAAGCAGACTCCTCATGATATGAAGGAAAGGACTTTTAGGACCCAGGTTAGCTGTCACTCCTTAGTAATTTGGATTGGCCTTTTTGATCACTTTAGATTTGCAGGAAAGGTGTATGTTTTGTCAGTTGGGACAGGAAGGAGATTTCAGTGAGGGCTTCTTGGAAGCTGTGGGTGAGGTCTGATCTTTTGGTTTTCCCAGGAAGGAACGAGATACTGGCCAGCCTATGTCCGCAGGTGTTCGGGATGTATCTGGTGAAGCTCGCTGTTGCCATGGTCCTGGCTGGTGGGATTCAGAGGACTGATGCGACAGGAACGAGGGTCAGAGGTCAGTACTTGCTTGAACTTTCTGAGAAGTGCGAACATTACAGGAAAGAAGCTGGACTTTTATTTCCTGAGCAAAACTGCATGTGGAGCTTTACTCTCTAAAAGTAGCCTCCTAAAGTTTACAGTAGTCCACGTGTTTCATACTGTGGTATTTATCAGAAGCCACTTTCTCAAATTCCAGACGGAAGAATCCCTTTTCCCAGTGGGTATGCACCTGTGCTGTGGTGTGTAAGGGGCCTGAAGGGGAATGCTCACCCTCCGTCCTCTTCATCCCAGGAAGGGGGGTTAGAGGCAGTGTGCCCTCACATCCCGGGCATCTCCACTGTGCCGGTGGGGTTTCTCAGGCTGCTGCTCTGGGCCACGGGTTTGCTGAGCACCCTCTGCTGGCAGACAGCAGATGTATCACCTGCCAGGATGTGCTGGTCACACATTTCAGCACAGATGGCTGTGCTCCTGTCTGGAGGGCAGGAAGCTCTTTGGCAGCTCACGTGACAGGTAGACCTGAGTGTCTCTAGTATGAGCCATAATAACCCAAGAGTGAACCCACAGAGTAAAATAAACTACTACAAATGGGGCTGTGACCTCACTGGGACTCCAAGCCCACACAGCCCAGCAGGGAATACTGCGGGGGAAGGTTATGTGCATTCTGTTTCTGCATCACCTGTGATTTGCAAGGCTCTCCGCGGACATGGAACTCAAACAGGGGCTTCCTGCTGACGTTCCCGAGTAGCACTGCCTGGCCAGGGAGTGATGTGTGCTGCATGGTAGTCGTGTTTGCTTAGGGTACATCTGAAACTACAAGTGCCTAATTGCCTTAAGATAGCTGTTCTACTATAAAACTACTAAAGTTTTCTTAAAAAATGGTTTTCACTTACCGGTTAGCAGCTTAAGTGGTTCAGTATTTATAGAGCACTTTCCGAGCCCCAACACCAAGAGTACCTACATAAAAAGAGAGTAAAATACTCATACAACTCTTATGGAAAGCCTTATTCACAGGAATTTGGTATTTAAAAAGATAAAATCAGAAGCTCAATAGCATTTTTTGAATGTTCCAGCCAGCTGTGGTACATGCATGCTTGTCCCACCAGAAGCTTGCACCACTGGTGCTACAAACAGACCTAATCACTTTAAGCAGTCTTTTTTTTTTTTAATGGCGGAACCGGGGATTGAACTCAGGCCCTTGTGCTTGCCAGGGAAGCGCTTATTCTACTGAGCCATCGTCCCGGCCCCTAAGCAGTCTTTTTACTAATAAAAATTAATAAAAGTCTATAAATGGGCTGACTCTAGTTGCTTGAGTTTGAATAATTACTGTCTAAATATAAAGTAATACTACTCTTACCAAGTAAAAACTTACTACAATCGAAGATTTATTTATTTCATTAAAAGAAATTTGTTAGTGAACTTCTTTAAAATATACATAAAGACAACAGGTTTGTTCAGGGTGTGTGAAATGTAACACAGATGGCTTTATTTTTGGCCACAAGTAATTTTGGCCATTGTTTCAAGTAATTTTCTTTTCTTAAAAAAATTTATTTATTTATTTGATACAAAGTCATACTATGCAGCTCGGATAGTGATCCCCCGTCTCAGCCTCGCCAGTGCTGGGATTATAGGCATGTACCACCACAACCAGTCTCAATGGCCTTCTCAGTGCGCCCCAGGGGCAGAGCCCGCACGGCAGGCTGTGGATTGAACCCTGGTCCCTGCATCTGCCTACAAGGCGCTTGAGCTGTCTAGCCAGCTCCATGCCATCTTTTGTATTCTTGTAATACAAGACCCCTAAGAAGTAGTTCAGACTCCCCAGTGGGACTGTCATGCATATACCCCTGGCAGTCCAGGCCACCTGGACAGTCGGTTCAAATCACAGCTGCCTGGCAGCAAGATAGAGGAATTACAGCCCCAGCAAACCCATGTGAAATGTTAAACATGGGCCTAATCATCTGGGAAGAATATGCCATCTAGGAATAGAATTTAAATTTGAAATAATCACATTCAGCAATTAGATTGTTGTACGTATGACAATTAACTTTTCTAAACACTTCCTAGTTAAATCCTTCTTTGAATAATCTTATATAAAAGTATACATAAAAAAAAAAAGTAAGGCTGGGCCCTGTGGCTCATATTTGGAATCCCAGGACTCTTACAGCTGAGGTAGGATACGGAATTTGAGGCCAACCTGGACTACATAGTGAGACTTTCCCCCAAATTATATAAAATATGAAAAAGCTGATCAAAATAATGAGTATTCTAAATAATTTTATTATAGTAAAGACATATTGCTACCAATTCTCCTCAAACTATTCCCCCGTCTTTTAGTGATTATTTATTTCGAGACAAAAGTCTTACAGTACAGCTCAGTCTGGCCTTGAACTCAGCGATCCTCCTGCCTCAGCCTACCTCCCAAGTGCTGGAACTACAGGTGTGTACCACCATGCCCAGCCTCCCCCTTGCTTTGAATGTATTTTTTCCATCATTCTTGCTACTTTGTTGAGCAGTTCTGAAAGTCCTCTTTGACGAATCTGAGGGGTGATCAAAAATACGGTAAATAGTTTTGGCACTGCTAAGTGCCACCCAACAGAAGTCGAGCTTATTAAAACCCTGATGCTGGGTCCTCATCATCTTACTGATTGGCTCTGTATCTTCTGGCATTTCCCCAAGGTCCAAATGACCATTGTTTTGGTTTCTTTTCTCTCTTTGCTGAGACAAGATACCCAGTGCCCAGAATTAAGGAAAGAAAGGTATATTTAGCTCACAGTTTGTAGAAGTTTCAGCCCATCTTCAGCTGGCTCCATGGCAGGGTGCACAGCTGAGGGCAACTGTTCATGCCTACAAAAGACAGAACAACAAGGGCAAGAAGTGGAGAGAGCAAGCCTCTTCTCCTCCTGCATTGTAAGCAGGCCCCCTGCCCCAGTGGGCGTGGCACTCACACCATCTTCTCCTCTTGCACAGGCCTAGGATGTTTACAAAGCGAGGGCCTGGCCCCTGCTGAGACACTTAGTTAAACCTCTAAACTTCTCAAGTTAACAGTGAATCAACCATTACAACCCTGAAAGGTAAAACATTTTCATTGATTTAGGACTCTGAGGCAGCTACAATATGGTGCATAAAGACACAAAAGAGGACTTCCAGAGCTGCTTCAGAAGGTGACAAGGGGGCCGGGGAGATGGCTCAGTGGAATAAGCGCTTCCCCAGCAAGCACAAGGGCTGAGTTCAATCCCTGGTTCTGAAAAAAAAAAAGGTGACAAGAACAGGGCTGGTGAGGTAGCTCAGTGATCTAAAGCACCTGCTTACGCAAGCTTAGGCAAGCGCAGGGACCAAGGTTGGACAGTGCCACATACCCCACCAGCCCCGCCCCCGGGGCAGGATGAGCTGCCCACAAACAAAGAAAGTGGCAGTGACAGTGGAATAAGTATGTTTGAAGTAAAGGGGAAGTATTTTCAGAGTGATTAATGGTCATATGTCCATTAATTTACTGTAATCTTTTTTTTTTTTTTTGACATCAGTTATTTTATTTTAAAGAAAAAAAAATAAAAACAATGGTACAAAATCTCAAAACAAGATTTTAGGAGAGTAACAATGGTTAGTACATTGTATATTGTTACTGCCAAAGTAGTTTCTCATATTACAAGATATAGGCAAGAAATAATAAATAAACAACATAGGTACAA
>NW_004524610.1:1928374-1942191 GCF_000260255.1 Octodon degus | reverse complement strand
TTCCTACTTGGCGGGAGGGGTGGGGCAGGTAGGGCGGAGTGGTGGGGGGCGGCCCAAGGGGGTGGGAGAGGGTCCTGCCTATGCTGCGCCTGGGCTGGGACTGGTCCTGCCGGCGCAGGGTAGCAGGGAGCTCTCCACACACTCACCGGACCTGGGCTAGGACTGGGTCTGGGGGTTCCCGAAAGTCGGCAGAAATTCCTACTTGGCGGGAGGGGTGGGGGGCGGCCCGAGGGGGCGAGAGAGGGTCCGGCCCACGCTGCGCCTGGGGTGGGACTGGTCCCGCTGGCGCAGGGTAGCAGGAAGCTCTTGGTGGATCCTTTTGTAGAAATGTATCTCTGGCCCTTTTTGGGTTTTTTTGGCGGAACTGGGGATTGAACTCAGGCTCTCGTGCTTGCCAGGCAAGCGCTTATTCTACTGAGCTATCTCCTTGGCCCCCTTTTATAGAAATGTAAAACCACACATTTTCTTTTTTCCAGGTGAATCTCATCTTCTGTTGGTTGGAGATCCTGGCACCGGCAAATCTCAGTTCCTCAAATATGCAGCCAAGATTACTCCAAGATCTGTGCTGACTACAGGAATTGGATCTACCAGTGCAGGTATTTAATGTGACAGCGTCAAGCAGTTTGTTTACTAAGAAGGTACTGCTCTTTTTCTTTATGAAAAAGATACCTATAGGGTAAATTTTAAGTTAAGTCGTGAGCCTTACTGCCAAAATCGAAGGAAATACTTAATGTTACTTTTGTATTTCTGAGAAAATATTTTAAAAGTTCTAGCTTCACTTCTATTTTAGTTTTAAACAGTGCTATAATTTTTCTCATTGTATGTGATTACTTTTGTATCTATTTATACCACAACATGTACACATCATCTGGCATTTTATCAAAACCCAGCAAACAATACAGGAAAGCAAGTGGGGGCAGTTACTTTATATTAGCTAGACGGGAGAGCCATAGTGCAGTAGTGCGCCCCGTCCGCCTTAGGGCCTCCGCATCAGCCGCTCCCGGGCAGGCTCACCCCGGGGCATCCAGCCAGCACTGTCCTGCAGCCAGTGGCTTCCTGCTGAGTGTGGGCTCCTCGGCACATATGGCTACCGGTCCTCAGCTGGGCCGGTGGTAGCTTTCCGGGTAACGTAGGGGATTTGGGGAATTGCATTTTAAAAATGTGTTTCGATGCTGTTACATATTTTTAGTTTTGATTTGAGTAATATTCCTCCTAAAATGATGTGTGCTGGGTTCATACATTTTAAATATGTAATTTTATACTTTGTTAAGGGAACTAACTTCCATGGCCTACCCTCAAACTCCTAACCAGCTTATACTTTATAATTTGTCATCTAACAGAAAATGCTCCACAACTATTGGTTCTGTGTAAGTACTCTCTGCTGTTAGGATACAGATATGACCAGTCTGTAATAAATGGTGACAAGAAGGGATTTGCAAGTTGAGAGGTATTGACCAAGTTCAAATACTGGAAGAGAAATAGACAAGAATATATGCAGAACACTTCCTGTGCGTTTTAGAGTTGCTGTGACCCAGGGTTCTTGAGTTCTGGTAAAACGGCAACAGCAACAAGAAATGCTGACGTTTCCCAAGCGATTATAGGGCATGCTTCTTAAGTAAGTGCATGGAGCGTCCACAGACTACTTGGGACATTTCATCGTGAATGGCTGCCACTTCAGGCTAGTAGAGTAAGCTGTGTAATTGTAAAAATCTATTGTTGCTTTTCTTCCACCCACAGGACCAGGGTAGCCTTTGTCAGCCTCTGTATTGCAACTCAGTAGGAAGTTGTACTGTACACACAGAAACATGAAAGGGAGCTTTTTTTTTTTTCTTTTTTTTGTATTTTAGGGAAGGGTCTCCAGGGTGTTCAGGGTCTCACTACTAGATCAGACTCATAGTGATCTGCCTGTTTACAGCCTCCCAAGAGCTGGGATTACAGGCATGTGCCACCACACCCAGTCTCAATCGCCCTGTCATGCGCCCCGGGGTGGGGCTGGCATGGCAGGCCTGGGAATTGAACCCCGGCCCGTGTCTGCCTAAGCAGGCACTTTAATCCGCTGAGCTATTTGGCCAGCCTGTGAAAGGGAGCATTTTCATAACTGCTTATTTTATACCAGAGATTAGATAAAAAAACTCTGAAAACTGTTGCCAACTTTCTTGGTAAAACTAGAAACCTCTAGCTGTGAACCAGAACCCCCAGGTGACGCCGGGGTGTGAGAGCACGAGTGCACGGTGCTCCCTGGACTTCTTGGCCGTTTTCTGAGCGGCTCTCCCGTCCTCCTTCCAGCCCACTCACGTGTCTGCTCCTAGCAGGGTAACACGCGCCTGTTTAGATTCCCCAGATGAAACTTTACTGCTTTCAAGGAGGGAGGGACAGGCTGAAGCCTTTAAGCTCAGTGACCATGAAGCTAAATGGGAAGAGAACATGCTTCTTCCTTCATTGTTAAAATCTGAATCTTTTTGTCACAGTCTAAAGTTGTCTTATATAGCCATAAAATTAAGATCGAGGTAATGAGCCAGGCGTAGTGGTACACATCTGTAATCCCAGTGCTTGGGAAGCTAAGGCAGGAGGATCACTCTGAGTTTAAGGCCATCCTAGGCTAGTGAGTTTAAGGCCAGCCTGAGCTACACAGTAGGACCCTGTCTCAAAAACCCAAAAGGAATCATTTTAAGTCCCAAACCTCCTCTATGAAAAATGGTTTTTTACAAACTAATATAAAAGCCTACTTGGTGTAACTACAGTGAGCTTTATAAATTAATTAGAATAAAAATTCAGCAGTGAATTGCTTTACTTGATTTGGGTTATTTTTTATTTCTAACAAGCACATATATCTTGTTCCTGCCATATTAATCATTGAGTTCTTTCTTGGAAAGTGTTTTTATTTTCACTTTGCTATTTTAACATTTTAATTGCAGTCCAAAAAAAAAAATGGATTTTCTTTATAAACTTTAACCCTTAGAGATATTTACTTTTAAAACCTATGAACTGTGGTGTATTAAAGTGTAATATCAAAACTTTGCTTCACTAATTTTAGAATGACAGGAAAATAGATGCAACTTGAGTCTGCATTTAGACAAATGCCTTTTCCTTACAATGAAAGCCTTAGAAGTACTGTATAAGTTTCAGATGTGAAGGCGCTGCTTACCTACATGATGTAGCTGCATCATGCCAGCAAGAGCGAGGTGAATGCATCCTGCCCTGCATGCAGCGGCACCTGAGACACTCTTCAGAGGGAACGCCTCTCTCTCACCGCAGAAAGTCCTTCTGGTGCAGTGAATGATGTCCTCTAAACACTGCTGTTCAGAAACATTCTGGGGAGGCTGTCTCGGAGATGCCCGCCTCTCATGCCGGGGCAGGCATGCCTTTCAAAATGCAGTATTTATATACTGCAGGGGCTCTATCATCACAACTTTTAAAGTTTAGAGTTTTTTTATGAATTAACTGAGTAGGTTTGATCCATTACAATCCCCTATTCTTAAAACAAGAGTTCCTATGTGCTCATAAATTGAAATAATAGGACAGTACTGATTTACAGCACATGTGCTCTGATAGCCTACACTGTTACAAAAACCACAGCCAGCAGGCCTTAGAAATCATTAGCCACATTTGCTATCTAATTGTAGAAATGCTACCCAGGAGCATGAGCAGCAGTAGTAGCCACAAGATGCTTTATTTTGGGGAGGCCTAGAACTGAGCCCTAAAATTATTGGTAGCACAGAGCTGACTGTAAATTTCCTTTTTAAGGGCATCCTTTCAAGTAGAAATCTGCTCCTGAAGTCAAAACCCGACTTTGTTTTCACAGGAAGAAGCCCTTTAGTAGAAGTGAAACTTTGTTCATACCAATAAAACAGCGGTCCAAAGATTACTGTCCAGGAGCTTTACAATCTACTCAAAAGATTCATATTTTTTATAAGTGCTTTAATTACATATAAAGGAGAAGAAAATAATATATATACTTTAATTCAGATTAGTTTCAGAACAAATAAAATAACGCATTAGAGAAAAAATTACTTAAAAATAGTTGTATTTATATTCCACAATTTGCTCAAATACTGGTTTTCTTACAAACTTTCTACAGGATGAAATTCTTCACATTGTGTCTTGACTATGTACTTATGGAATTTCAGGGAAATAGTTCTGTTTGTAATAGCTTAATCTGTACTAAAGGGATGGCGGGTGGTCACATGCAGTCCATGTGGGATTCTAACATGACGTTCAGCGAGTTTTCTGATGTGGACCACCCCTTTGACGCTGAAGGTAAAGCATCCGTTGACAGAAGTGACTGTAGATTTGGATTACTGCTCTCTGCATCTTCCAGTTTTTCTGTGTTATCTTCCCAATTAATGTGAAATCTTGTAACCCTGGGATTAGATGCCAAAATATTTCTTTGAAGCTAGAGGAAAGAAATGTATAAATGGTAAATATTAGGAAAGTTGCATCACCACATGCAAACAGAAGCCTAACGAAATGACTCTTGATGTTCTCCTGAAGGGCTCCATTCACAAAGGTACGAGCACTTCTGAATATAGCCAATAATCATGAACAGCAAAGAAATTATTTCCACAAAGTGGAGGGGCCTGCCCCATAGCTCAACTCTGGAAGTGGCTCCTTCAACAAAGCAGTCAAGCTCAGCTTGTTGTGGTTCCATCCCCACAACTCAAGCCAGCCAAACCTGCCCTGAAGGCACTCAGAGAAAAAAAAAAAAAAAAAAAATCCTTCAACAAAAACGGAAACCAGACAGTGAGGCAGTTCACCAAGGGATTGCACAATCCAACCCCTAAACAGGAAAAGTTTTTGTCTTAAAGATGTTTCAGAGGATGCTTTAATTCAACAGTGTTCAAGAAAAACAAGCAATTTCCTCAACTGCAACTCCTCATTATTAGTGGCCTTCCACCTTTTAGGTATAATGGTTTATTCTCAGAAATAGTCTCCAGTTCTCTTTTCTGGTTCTCACAGTGGCCACACATGTAACTGAGAAGCTGGACCAAGAGAAGGCCGTGCACACAGGGTGGAAAGCATTCCCATTTGAGCACCTGAAGGGAGAACTCTTCTACTGCCATGGATTTTCCTGCATGGTCTGGCAGACAGAATACCATATTCAACCTCATTTTCTCTGCACCCTTTCAAGATCCACTCCAAATGGAAAATCATAAGATACTCAATATCTCTTGAGGACAGGGCATCAGAATTTTGTTTTTTAGAATTTAACCTGCTTAGCATCATTAGAAATAATTAAGACCTTTAGTTTAATCTCTAAGATTAGTAGATAAAACAAAGCATGTAAGGATACAAGAATAGCAGCATTGGCAGGGGAGACAGCTGAGTGGCATAAGCACCTGCCTGGCAAGTGCAAGGTCCTGAGTTTGATCCCCAGTACCGCAAAACAGCAACAGTCATGTGAAAAACAAGCACAAAACTCTCAACAATTTTAGTAGTTTGGACAAACACACAGACTAGTCCCTGCAGCAGACAGGAGCTTGCACACCAAAGGCTGAGGGGGGGAAATGCCACACTGAGGGTGCAGAGGCTTCTTGGACAGGCTGTCTGCCCAGTGTTACCATGAAGCAGCAGGGCTGGTGGCTGTCCACGAGTGGAACAAGGCCTTCCCTGCCCCAGGAGCACCAGGGCTTCTAATCTGTTTCGTCTCAGCCTTTTACCTGGTGACCTGTGAAACAACTGCCTAAAACACTGTGTAGTACACGTCATTAAAAAGGAACATTACCTTAGAAAAGTCTGGTTTTACTGGTGGATTTTCCCTTAATTCTGTCTCAGTATATTCATTATTTACATAATAGCCGACTCTGATAAATTCTTGGCCTCGATAGGTGCAAGTAATGAGCACCACGGTGACGCCAACTGCATCTGCATCTGGAATGAGTCCGGGGTTGGGCGCATCAGCCTAGGGAGAGTAAACACAGGGCAGTTACTGCAGGTCCCCCCAGAGGGGCACCAGCACAGAGTGTGAGCCTGCGCAGTTGGCTTCTCCACATCTGAGCTCCTTGGCACTGGGTGCCTTACTCTACTCCAGACGGCAGGCAGGGGGACACGCTCCTTGTTATAAAACCTTTTATAAAGATTGTAAGCACATCTACAGTCTTATTCGTTCTTCTCCTGACTTTCACACTTAAATTAAGCAATCTTCAGTTACCAGAGCACAGCCATGTGTTGACAGCCGATGTTTAACTGCAGTGCTCTTCTCTGCTGCCCAGGACATGTACAGTCTCAGACCCATTCCACTACCCCCGCAGACACACTAACACGAAATGAGTATAAAACTGGAGAGTAAAGAACTATGCAACAGCCTAAAAGATCCTCTCTGAGAACACTCTGCTAGGCACTGTAAGGTAGTGTGCTGCTCAGCCCACCCTCACTGGTGGAGATTACGCCTTTGATCTGAACCTTGAGGAGATGCAGCAGGTGAAGCACAGATAGCAAAGAACCAGAAGTAAAGGGCACAGACAGGAAAGTCTGGCTATGGCCTGGGGCAGCCACTCCTCTGTCTGCTATGGCCAGACGCCACTGCCATCTTGGCCTCGGTGAACACCAGCCAAAAGCTTAGCGGGGAGCATTTCAGATAAGGCATGAATGACACAAAAAGGCGCAGGATATACCCCACCCTTGCTCTCTGCTTTCTCTGTCTCACCATTCTCTTGCCTCTCTTCTCAGAGCCGAATTCCTCTCCCTGGAGTGTTGGTAAAACTAACAATATCCTACCCATAGCCTGCTGTCACAAGTAACATCTAAACAGATCTGTTCAGGCTTCCTTGCTAGACTTTTATACTTTGTCTAGGCAAGGCGTTCCATCCGGGTATCTTTATGCCTATTTTAAAAATCTTAGATGCTTATTCCCATTTCTGAAAGATACAAATCTCAGTTCTAAAGCCCTTCTCATCACTGTTCCAGAAGTGCGCATTACACAAAAAAAGGCCCATATTTTTCCACCTCTGTGCCTTGAATGTACTGCTTCTTCCCTTCTATCGTGAAAAATTCATCTTTTGAAATCTGCATCACTGCCTCCTTGGCAAGGCCAACTCTAACACAGAAGGTACAATCAGAAGCTTCCTGTTTTATGTCTCTGTTGCTTGACACACCCTCTAGCAGTGTGTGCCAGCATCCCAAGCCCGTCTGTACGTCAAGCCTCCCCGCTAGACTAGTACACTTTATTCAGGGCAGGCGCTCCAGTCAGTTATCCATGTTACCTGATGTTTGATGCAGCTATGAACATTTGTTTGGGTTTTGAAGTTTACTCCTATGCAGTGCCTGTCCTGAAGGGGTTTGTGATCTCTCTGCAGACATACGAGGGTGGGGCCAGAACGTCCTGGAGAATGTGCGTTTGTCCTGGGTCCCGGCAGGATACCCACAGGAGTCTTAGGTACCCGGAAGTGGTAGGGGTGGGAAACAGGTCCCTAGTGCTGTGGGCTCCCCTCAGAGCCCCCCACTCGGTGCACCGGTACATCCTGAGCAGATGCAAGTAGAAGAATGCGCATGTCCTTCACGGGGACGCAGTGCAGCCTGGAGATGGGCAAATCTGCCGGCTTTGAGGAGCACCACCAGGCAGTGGTCTGGACATCTTCCTGCTGGCCTCTGACCACTTGTGAGAAAGGCATGTTTATTCTGAGGTAGAATCATGGCAGGACCAAGAGCGCACTAAGTACTAAGGCACAAAACAGCAACTGTATGATAGGCCAGTGGTGGCGCTTAGGCCGCTTGTGTTCCTGAGAGTCTACGAAGCTCACCATCACTGCCTCAGGCATTTTCTGTTGATGCTGGTGAACTCTGAAATGCGTGGCTAAGCACGTGACCCAGGTCACAAGTCCTCCTGTGCTTTCTGTTCTCCCCAGCACCATGTACATGGATACCAATGGAAAGCTGCCTACCACTGGAAGGTAGTATTTGCTAACCAGCTTTACTGCCACAGGACTGTAAGACAGCAGTTAGGGCAGTGCTCTTACCATAAACAGGACAGATGCACAAGGGTTTATTTCAAAACCAAGGCGTTTATTAGTCTTCACAGGAACATAAAGGTATGTACTGGGCCCCTATGCACCCAGAGTTTATTACGTCACAATTATCATCAGTAAGATCTGTCTTCCCAGGCTGAAAACGAGGAAAATTCTGCCTTTTTATACAACAGTTTCAAGAAGCTGAGAATAAAAAATTTCTAATTATGGTATAATTTATACTAAGGACTTTATTCTTACATGGCAGGAATTGACCCATATTCTCTTAGAGTGGGGACAAGAAGCTGCACAGGGAAGCCACGTGTCTAGTACACAGGCTGGGGTCAGCCCCAGGTCTGTGCCATGGGGCTTCCTCCTGCAGCACAGGCATCCTGTCACCTGGTCTCAAACAACTCAGGTGATAACATCTGTAGCTAATATAGTTGAGCATTCTAATTAGCACCTTTGGAGCTGTTTTCATTAGAGGCACTAGGTTATCTTGCGCTTCCTAGTGAAAATGAGTAAGGCGTTCGGACCAGGACTCCGAGTTCTGTGCTGGGCTGGCATCACAGACTGACCCTCCGCCCCTTCCAAGGATGGTTGGCAGGCAGGATTCTGTTAAACTGGGCCCATCTGCCCAGTGAAGAAACAGGCAGAAGTCAGATTCTTCTTTGTGGATTAAGCCTGCTCAGCTGGCATTTGTGGTAGGAATACGTGTAATGATAAATACTGTCAGTGGTATCTGAGAATAGTTCGTATTCGATTCTTCCCCTAGTGAGGTGGTGGATAACCGCAGCAGTCCCCTATCATGTGTGTAGGTTGGATGCTTTAGTAACTGTTGCACCTCCATTCTAGTGACCCAGAATCACAGTTGCCAGCTAACATGCCTGGTAATCTCGCTCAATTCCTGAGGAAGCTGAACTATAGCTGTTTTGGTTGTATCGTCACTCCTAGTGATTGAAACCTTACGGTGAAGCTGCGTACTGGTGATCGGTAGTCATTTTCCTGCCGCTATGTAACCCTAACGACAGGGTTACACCACATGGTAAAACATGCCTTGAATCTGTACTTTGGGCTACTCAAGAGCCATGTGGAGACGTGGCCAGAAGTTACCAGCACGTGTTCCCTGCTTGATACAGCTGAAGGCTTGCCGTATGCTGTGTGTGCACAGAACACAACACTAACATCTCTCAGCACACAGAGCCAAGAATCTAGCCCCTGTGAGACAGAGACTGCCTGAAACACAGCAGAAGCAGATCCGAGTGTTCAGGCGGGAGTGATTTAACACAGAAGGAAATGGACAGGACCCACAAGACGGCAAATCGTCTTTAGGAATGTATTTGACACGTTTATCAAGACCCATCTTACCTGAAATACAAACATGTGTCTTCCTGCAGGAACCGGGCCCACTAAGACAGAGTCCAAAACTTGATCATACTCTTCACTTTCTGCAGAGCCCACATAGATAATTTTCCACTCCAAATCTAGAGTTAAAAAGCAGAACATTATTTCAGATCAGTAATTACACAACTAGATGTGCCCCTTCATGTTAATGTACCTTTTAACCATTTACTGGCTATTAGATGGCTCCTCACAGCAGAAAATCCAGACAGGCACATAAGTGCTCCTTAAAAAGTTTTTATCAGAGTTAAAATGCTATCAGCAGTCCTGGGGTTCATTTCCATTTGAGTATTCTGAGACCTTTTTCTCTTTTGTCTTTTTGAGATGGGGTCTCTATGCAGTTCAGCCTGGCCTTGAACTCACTTTGTAGCCCAGACTAGCTGGCCTCAACTCACAATAACGAATGCTGGGATTATAGGCGTGTGCCGCCACGCCTGGCCCGAGAACTTGCCTAGTAAAGGAGTCGGGAACATCCATGCAGAGTTCCCTGCCTATCTGTGGCGCCAGCCCACCGCATTTTAACAACTCCTTCAACGCACATTAGGAGCGCTCCCAAGCAGGAAAACCTCCGGCCGAGCTGCCTAGTGCTCACCAGTCGGGGGCTGCAGCTTATCAGGTGAAGCAGTGCTGCGACACCGTCGCTGCCTCTCGGAGCTGAGACCACAGACCAAGACAGTCTTGCTAACAGTCGTTCGCACGTGGGGACGCGCGTGACTTTCTCTACTCGATGGGGCTTCTCTCGGCGCCCCTCATGGCACATTCTTTAATTTGAAACAAGAGCCCAAGATCCTTTTACCCTTGATATGCATTCATAAAGATGGGAATGAGCAGGGAAAGACACTGTGAAACCTAAGTTGGCATGCAACTGATCGCGCACCTTCCACAGCATTTTCTGGGGGGCAGAGAGGAACGACACTGTGGCCAGGTGGAAGACAAACCACAGAGCACTAATGTTCTCTAGACTTCTTATCCCCAGAGGGAACTGGGACAGTGGCTGGCCAGGCTCCCACAGGTGGGCTTGGGATCCTGTGTGGAGGAAGTGGAGAAGCAGTGCAGGTACTGCAGCATTTCTCACTCACCAACTTACTGAGCTGGAAGTTAGGTTTTTACTTCCTCTAAAAGTCAGGAGTGACATTCCTGAGGGCCTGTCACTTCATGGCTCTGTCCTAGACTAAGACCACTTCTATTTCCAGCTTTTACCCCATTTCCTGATGCAGCTTCCTGCCTCTGGCATCTCACAGGGTCACCACTGTGTGGATGGGGGTGGGAAAGCGGCCTTGCGGGCCTCAGTCAGAAGGCAGAGCATCCGTGCGTTGCATGTTAAGTGAAGCAGGGGAAGGGGCTGCCAGGACTGGAGCAGAACGAGAAGGGGAGGAGGGGCGCAGCCAGGTCCTGCCCAGCTCTGGAGGCCAGCAAGGTCCGTTCACACCAAGTGGCAGGGCTGCCCTGAAGTATTTGCTCTCCCTCTCTAGGCGGGATGAGCCATACGGCCTTATGCACACCAGGCCACGACTGCCACTGAGGCTCAGCCCTGGTCTCCTCGGCGCTGGAGCAGCAGGGTCCAGCCCTCCACAGAGAGGTGCTCAGGAAACGTGGGAAGCTAAGGAAACCCACCAGAGGGGATGCAATGGCTGAGGTTTGAAGTTAGGATGTACTGCACCAGGACCACACGTGTCCCTAAATTCTAAGGACAGCAGCAGCAGCAGCAGCAGCCTGGCTTCTGCAGGGCTAAGGGGAGGAGGTGATGGAGCCAGTGCTGCTGCAGGCCTGTGTGAGGTGTCTGCCAGCTGTTTAGGGGAGAAGCTGGGCAGTGCCAGGGAGGTGTGGAACTGCCTGAACTGCCCATGACAGCCGGGCTTCCTGGGGAGTTAAAGGCCAAGACAAATATGCAGTAGCTGTTTTAAGAAAGGGCTGGAATTGCCACAGAGGTATTCATAATACGTTGTTTACTTTTAAAGTATCTTGCCACATCTATAATACTCTCGGACTCCTAACACTGTGAACTATCACAGGAATGTAGCCAGACTTACACTTACTTTGAAAAGCTACCAAGGCTGGGCCTTGGTCCGGCCACTGTACACTTGTCAGCCCTCGCTGGCTTTTGAATATGCATGTGATTACACAACACTCACATTAAGGTCACACACAGTGTGCAAACAAAGTTCAAGCTCTGCGAGCTTAACTACTCTACCCAGATGCACGCGGCTCACATACTCCTCAGTCAGAACTGCAGCTGTTCAGCTGCAGCACCAGCACCTGTGACTGGAAGAGAACTCAACAGTGGACTAAGGAAACTTAACCCGGGGGGCGGGCTTCCAGAGAACAGCCGCAATGGAGCGGTAATCTTACCTTAACAAGTACGTGCTGTGACTCAAGAACACCTGCACATCGATCTTATGCCATGGGATGTGTGTAGTAGCTGTTGGGTTCCAAATGGTCAGTGCCATTTTGAATTAGTATCAGTTCTTTTATTGTACTTAATTTCTGTGGCACTGGGAATTGAACTGCTCCTCTGCACCGAGCAATGTCCCCGTCCCCCTTAAACTGTTACTGTGAGGGAGTCTTGGTAAATGGCTATCTTGCAACCCTCCTGCCTCAGCTTCCCAGAGAGCCAAGTTTCCAAGTGTATGCCAACATGCCCAGCTATTTTTTTTAACCTAGGTTTTATTCCCTGGCTCCTTATACTCCAAGGAAAGGATAACGTTTCACACAGGTTACCACTAAAGATGTTAAGTTAATCCATTTAATCAAGGCTTTCCCAGCCTTTAAAGTACAGTATCTCCACTTGTGGTGGAGGTAGGTGAGGGAAGCCATCAAGGGAATCTGAAGTTGATCACACTGGTGGAAGGACCACTGGCCAAGGCGCAAGTATCTGAGGACAAAGCACATGTGCCATTCTGGTGCACAGGGAACATTCACATCGGTGCTCCTCGCCTAAGTGGCACCAAGCCTCTGTAGGACTGGTGACCCCGGAGAAGGCCTAAGTTTCAACCCTCTATTTTTAAGGCTGTTCTCCTCCCCAATAGAAATCTTACTTTAGAAACAACCTAATTAACTTAAGGACATATACTTCTAAAGCTTTCTCCATGGGGCAGGCAGCTTTAAGGAAAGTGAAAATACTTGGAGACTACTAAGTTATGCAAAATGGTGGCTGAGCTGTGGTTTGGGGCTTGAGATAGAATAGCTTAAAGATGAAAACTCTGAATAGTCTGTAATTTTAGCAGTAGAGTTTTCTTAAAGAACCATAATACAGAGGTATGAAACCTCTCGGGACCCTTTGCTAGGCAAATTCGAGTTCCTTAATCCACACAGCCTCTAGGTGGAGCACAGAGGCATAGCACCTTTTAAAGACTCCTTTGCAGTTTTGGAATGACTCAGCTTAAAGTATTTTAAAAAGTACTAAATGCCCAGGGATGGTGTCCTGGGTGAGGTGTCATCCCTGGACGTAGGTGCATCCCTGACCTTCCTGTGATTGGTCAGGTTCTGATGGAGCTCAGGTAAAATGGAACACAGTTTGGCCTCTACCAATAGGGCGTCAAAGGAGCCAGTGGAAAGGCCCTGCCTTCCTGCTTCGGCATGGACGCCTAAAATGGAGGGGGGCCTGGTGCGCTAACTCCTGGCTAGAGCTCAGCGCCTGCTGCGAGGCGGGAGCTGGGCCCAGGCGATTTTCTTCTGTTCGTCTACCTGCCTGCGCAGTCGGCATGAAAAACGGGGCTAGTGGATGAGCTGCCTACGGGAGAGACTATGGCTTCAGAGTAATAAGAAAAATGCCTTCTATTTCTATTGTCAATGCTGTATTTGGAAATACTCAATTACTAAAGCATTCTTCGGAATGTGGCTCATGTAAGTATACACGTGTACCTATGCTCTGCACGTGTATTAAAACAGCAAGGCACATGCTAAAGTGTTAATTGTGGTTGGCCAAAGGAACGGGAAGTACTAACAACAGAGGACTGTTACTTTATATATGTTTGTTCAACTTCCAAAAAGTTTACTGCAACGGGTGTAATTAAAGTCAACACAAAATATTTTAGAGATAAAAAGTTAATTTTTAAAACAAAAAGCTTTACATACCATGGCTAGTATAATACTTTCAAGTGAATTTTGTTAAATATCTTTGCCAGTTCAAAGATGTTCCCTTGCTTGGCTGTAAAATTAAGTGAAGTTAAACTTCTTTTCAAATTCTGAAAATGAAGCACTAAGTATCTTCCTACATCTCAGAAAGGGACCAGTAAGAATGTTCTGCAGAGCAGAAGCAGCTGTTGCGTGGAAGCAGAAATGCACCTCGGGCTTGCTCGCCCGGGTGTGCACTTAGTCTGCGGACAGGCTCTTCGGACCGCTGCGGGCCAAGCCGCAGCACGGCGAGCTCCGCGGAACTTGCGAGTGCGAGCGCGGCTTGGCGAAGGTGCAGGCCGGGACCGGGACAGCAGCGCCGCGCATCCCGGGGCGGGGCGGAGCGGGGCGGGGCGCGGCTGG
>NW_004524610.1:1911898-1928210 GCF_000260255.1 Octodon degus | reverse complement strand
TCGATGCACTCGAAGGTGATCTCGAACTGGAACGGGTTGTAGAAGGGGGACGGGTTGTCCAGCACCACCACATTGTTCACCTGGACCTTGGCCATGGCGCGGAGGGCGAGCCGGGCGCCGCCCGCGGCCCCGCACAGCCGCCGCCGCCGCCGCCGCCTTTGCCTCCGCCGCCGGGAACTTGCTCGCCGGGCGGGCGCTCCGCGGGCCGTGCAGCCTAGACCGCCGAGCCTCGGCCCATTCTGCCGGGTAACGCGCCGCGCCGCCGCTGCGATTGGTCGCGCTCTCGGACCTCCTATCCAGGCCGCGGCGGCGGGCAAGAGGGGCTCCGGGCGGCGCGGCGCGGGCGCTCTCCCTGCGGCTCCACCTGCTGGCGCGCCCGGACAAAGCGAGCGCCGGGCCGGCCGCGCGACCCGCCGGCCACGCCCCCGAGCAGGCCGGTCACGCCCCGCGCCCCTCGTGGGGCGTGGCCACGGAGGGAAGGCGGGAGGCTGTTGCTCTGCTCTCCCGTGCTTCCTGAAGGATTTTGATTTTTGGGGTGTGGTGAGGGCATATAGCTCTTCGTGCAGGCATCAGTACACGCGTTCTCCCGGTTCTGCTGAATTTAGCACATAAGTTTGACTAGTGTACTCGCGGTGGGACTCTGTGGCCCATGTTCCAAGTGATTTTTGGAGTAGAGAGAGGGTGGGTTGGGGGAAATGAATTGCAACCTATGAACCGAGGTCCCCTCCAAAGGAGCAAAGCCATTTTGGAAACAGAGTTCTCCACCAGTGGCTGTGTTCAGTTAGAGACGCAAAAGTAGGGCTGGGGTGGGTCCGTAAAGGTTTTCCTTCCGGGCAGTGTGTCCTGAGCATTTGCAGCAGCACCTGGGCTTTCTCCCTTGTCCTGATCCAGCAAGTCCCAGACCAGGCGTTTATAGGAGATGTGAACAGCTATTCCTAGCCCCCTGCCCTGGAGGCCCATAAGGAGTGCATGGAAGGGGGAAAGGCAACTCTCAGGAGTTGCAGAATGGACGTGGAGCAGCCTTTGCCTGTCCAGATGGTTCTAGGCCGAGCAGAAGAAATGACTTGTTTGTGCAGCTGGGCTCATGTTTGTGAGGCAAGCTGTTCCTGTTTACTAAGTCAGGGTGTATAAAAGTTCGTTTGCTATTCATAAATTATCATTCTTTCCTTGTGTTGTATATGAAACCAATGAACTTGGTAAAATTCAGAGTGGAAATTATTTAAGTACATTTATAGTGGATAAGTTTTCTCGTAGTGCATTGCCCCAAACTTTGACTAGTCATTCTGTGAGCATTGTTCAGACTTATCTCTTCATCTGGTGTCCTTTTGAAGTTAATGTAGGACCATTAACGCACCCTCCCCTCCCCCATGTGTAAGAAAACTAGCTAAAATGGAGGGAACTCAACGGCCAGCAGGGGCGTTTCTGGACGCTTGGTTGTCTTTGTGCATCAGAGCAGCAGTCATGCTGCGCGCTGGGAACAGGCTGCGAAGATTGACAAACAGAACACTCTTCACTCCTAGTTAGTGTGGTGTTGGCCCTCGCCAAGAACGAGTAGAAATCGGACACCGTAAGACGTGCTGCATATTTAAGATAAAGGTGTCCACTTGGAAGCTGAAACATCGCTTCTCAGCCTGTTGGCTGAGATCCTATGAGGCTGGTGTATGCAGCGGTCTCACTATTTTGGACCTCTGAAGAGGGCATTCTGAGTCACTCATTTTATGAAAAGACATATCTCTGATACAGTGAAGTACATTTCGCATTTTGACCACAGGTGTTTGAAAACAGCATAAGACTTACTAAACTCATTTTTATTTGTTTATTTATTTATTTATTTTTTTGGCAGAACCAGGTATTGAATTTAGGCCCTTGCAGTTGCCAGGCAAGCACTTACTCTACTGAGCTATCTCCCTGGCCTCTAAACTCATTTTTAGTGAATGTGCAGTGTCAAAGTCTGAAATGTACCTGGTTACTATTAAAAATAATACTTTTGGGGGCCAAGGAGATGGCTCAGTAGAATAAGCACTTCCCTGGCAAACACAAGGGCCTGAGTTCAATCTCTGGTTCTGCAAAAATAAATAAATAATAATAATTTTTATTATTGTATCTTTTTAAATTTTTTTTCCATTTATGTATTTGGCACAGGGTCTCACTGTGCAGCACAGACTCATAGTGATCCTCCTGTTTTCAGCCTTTCTAGTGCTGAGATTACACGCAGGCAACACCACACCTGGACTCTTCTTAATGTATCATATACAACAGTTAAGGAGAAGAAATCATCCTAATAATTCACTGGAAGCTGCAAGAGTTAGGCCCAGGCCTGCTACTTCTCTGCTTAACTGCTTGATTATTGTACATCAAAAATATTAAAGGTGTCAGACCACTTTCTCCAATAGCTCACTTACTGTGGACAGTACTTTTCAGGAAAGAGCAAAACATCCCTTGGGTATGTCCTGTCCAAGTTCTGAATTCATGGTGTGCTTCAGGGGAGAAACAGTTGTAAAAGCCTGTCTCATGGCAGAGGCAGTCTGTGGGTCCTGTTGCTAAACAACGTTTTGGTGACTCCTGGACTGCAAACTGCAGTGCAACACACAGGTCAGGACTAGCATCTTAATTAGTAAGCACCCAAGGGTGCCCACATGAGGCCTGGAGGCCTCTGTGAAAGGGAATCCCCAGGAACTTCTCTGTCAGTCTCTGGGAAAAGGATGCCTAGAGATTGTTTGGCCTGGCTAGTTACTAGAGCACAAATAACAAACCTGGTTGGTTAGTGTCACATGCTGAGCTTGGCTCCCTTAGGCGTATACCCTGAAGCACTAACACCTGGTGCCCAGAACAGGCCTGCTCTGGAGACAGGGCCTATGAAGAGTGAGGGGGCGCAGCAGACTGTTAGGGAGCCCTCCCCCAGTCTGCCTGGCAGGCAACAGAGGAGCACCAGGGCCCATGCACACAGGAGGATGCAGTAAAGGTAGCCTTGGTCCCACCTTCTTGCCTCCTAACTGTAGGGAAATGAATTGTGTTGTGAAAGTGACCCAGTCTGGCATCTTGTTACTCAGTAGCAACAAACTGATGGAGCTGTGAGACTGCCCACTCTGGATCGAGTTTATTGGGCATCTAAGCTTGTTTAAATCTTACTATCAATCAGTTATTGTGGTGGATGGACAACTGGTAGTCAACATGTGACATCCAGATGAACTAAATCAGCATGATGCTGGCTGCTGGAGGCCCACCTGATGATTGTTTCTGGCAGCATAAGAGGCAGAACTAGAGAGGAAGAAGTTTAGAGGCTGTAGGGAGCTCTTGGTTCCCTTGGAGGAGTTTGTTGTGCTGGCTTTCCTGATGAACTCAGCTGTTCTCATTGTCAAAGGACTTTGCAACCTGGTTGTCACTGAGAAAGGCTATACTTCACTTTGGGGAATCTCTAGTCCTCACCTTAAGCATCACTTCGGAGGGGAAGGTGGTACCCTGCTTAGTCTGCTGGAGAAGCTTGCTGAACTGGCTTTTCTGATACAGACTCAGCTGTTGTCATCATTGGAGGAGCTCAGGACCTCACTGTCCCGTGGATGGCTGTGGTACCTTTCAGGGGAGCTCTGGTTCTTGCTCTGAGTATTGCCTCCTGGCTGCAGTGCAGATCTCTCAGCCTGCTAGCCCAGATCTTTGTTCCCACTGCGTAGATGTTCTAGCTTCTACCACTGACCTTTGGGCCTTCTCCGTGCAAGTGCAGGGAACAGGCCTGCATGAGACATTGTCCTGGGCTCTAGGCCCCAGTTGGACTCATGGGAGGCGTTGTTATGGGCTGTAGGTCTTCAGCTGGACCATGCAGGACGTCACCATGGGATCTAGGCCCTCAGCTATATTCTTTGGTCTTCAG
Organism: Octodon degus; assembly: GCF_000260255.1. Classification (NCBI taxonomy): domain Eukaryota; kingdom Metazoa; phylum Chordata; class Mammalia; order Rodentia; family Octodontidae; genus Octodon; species Octodon degus. Next base: position 1,924,345 of record NW_004524610.1, on the reverse strand, counting down.
TGTGTGGGCGGATTGCTGCAATCTTTTGGTATGTGACTCTTTGGGTGACTATTTAAAAATAATCTTATAATTAAGTGTCCTATATTGTATTGTTTCCCCTTGCAAAACCTCAAAATACAGCAGTTATTGAGTACTTTCTGAAGTGTGAAATGACATGGTTCTCCTGCTGTTCTGGAAGAGGAAAAGTGTCCCTTGATGAGCGTTCAGCTTGAGTTTTGAAGACAAGATGTAGCCTGTGTCCATGGACTCAGGACCGCTCACAGAGGGCATCCAAGAATCAGTGTAACCTTGAGTCAAGACACACAGAGCAAGGTAAAAGTAAGAGTACAGTAGAATTAGGCCAAATGAAAATCCACTGCATGCACATATATCTGAAGTAGGTATTGGGAGCCAGGGAGATGGCTCAGTGGATTAAGCGCTTCCCTGGCAAGTGCAAGGGCCTGAGTTCAATCCCCGGTTCTGCCAAGAAAAAAAAAAAAAAAAAAAGAAGTAGGTATTAAGTGGACCCCAGTCTACTGCTGCGGACATGATCATAGGCGTGGAAGTACTAATCCTAGATTTCCACCTGGAGTAGTTGCATCAGCACAGAGTTTTTATTTTTTATTTATTTATTTATTTATTTATTTATGGTACTGGGGATGGAACTCAGGACCCTGTGCTTGCCAAGCAGGCGCTTATTCTACTGAGCTATTTCCCCAGCCCAAAAGTTCTGAAAAAAAAATTTTTTTTTTTTTTTTGACTGATTCAGGATGCCTTCAGGGCAGGTCTGGCAAGGCTTGAGGATATTAGGCTCGAACCACAGCATCCTGAGCCTGACTGCTTTGTTGAAGCACTCACTTAAAAGACTTTGCTAGGGCTGGGTCGAGATGGCTCAGTGGAATAAGTGCTTCTGTGGCAAGTGCAAGGACCTGAGTTCAATCCCCGGTTCTTAAAAAAGGCTGAGCTGATGGGCAGGCCCCCAAAATATTGTGAATTTTTTTTTTTTTTTTTTTCAGAACTGGGGATTGAACTCAGGTCCTTGTGCTTGCCGAGGAAACACTTAATTTACTGAGCCATCTCCCTGGCAGCACAGTATTGAGTTTCTTTGAGGGGTCATCTGTGTCAGTGTCTTGTCTGTTCAAGGGTATTCTCTCATAAGGCTAGCATTTGGTGGCTGGCTTTTTGCAGTGCTGGGGACTCACTACAGCTTGCTTGCTTTCTTTCTTTCTTTCTTTCTTTCTTTCTTTCTTTCTTTTTTTTTTCAGAACCAGGGATTGAACTCAGGCCCCTGAGTCCTACTGAGCTATCTCCCCGGCCCCTCAATACAGCTTTCTACAACCTGGGCAAGTGCCATGCCACTGAGCCACACTCCGCCCCTGCCCAGGGTTGTGGCTTTATTAGAATCTTAGTTTAAAAGCTCCTTTGTCCTCCCAGAACATCAGAATGTAATGGTGGTTGTAAACAAATTTTCAGTAGAAATGTAGATTCTGGAGTTCACAGATACTTCTGAGTAGAACAAATTCTGCAGTTTTTAATAATTCATAATACACAAAGAGGATCTGCTATGTGAAAGTTTTGCACTGGGCTCTGTGAACGATCCAGAGATAAAACCTGCAGTGATCTGTGGTCTAGAAGGAAAGGTAGTTTATACAGCAGAAAGCACGACGTGACGTAGACAGCATGAGGTGCAGCTCTACCACACACTTACAACAGCAGGGACAAAGCTGTTTTCTTTTTTTGGAGCCCTCTTCCGCTGCCTGCCCGTGTCCTGGTGCTGTGGCAGGGCAGGCAGGCCTGCTATGGGAGTAGCAAAGAGAGACAGACAGAGAGGTCTGATTTCAAAGAAGAGCCCCAGGCTGGCAGCCCCGGACGGATGACAGCTCCGCTCCATCCAGCCCCGAAGGGTGAGAGGAGACCCCCCCAGGCAGAGTGGGAGACATCTCCCCCGGGGCTACACAGATGTCCAGCTCTTGCAGCCCCGCCCCCGGGTCCGAAGTGGGGGGACCACAAAGCCCAGATCATTGTTGTTTTTATGGTGTGCTGCTGTGTCTCTTACGACAAGTGTACCCCTCTCCTTCCCCATTTTTCCTCCACCCCATTAGTAAATCTCACTGTGTTCATCTCCTCACCAGGAAGCTCTAGTTTGTAAAGACATTGGCTGTATTTGGCCTCTCATCCATAGCTGGACTGTATTGTGAAACACCCTGTGCATAGCTATAAATTATATCACTCAGCTTTCTAAAGCACCACGTTTATTTTTTACAGTTTTTTTTTGGCATTAATGCCATTTGCTTATTTTTGACACAAAGAATTAAATGGAAGTGTCTAATAATTATTTTCTGTTTCTCATGACTAATTTTTTCTCCTATGTCTTCTTGGTCCTCTCTTAAATCAAGCTCAACTGGACCTCAGTCTCCCTTGTAGCCCACTTCCTTCACTGTGTCTCTCACCTTTTCCTCTAACCCTTCCTCTCCATGCAGCAGGCTCTCTCCTCTGTATTTGATGCCAGGGAAACTGGAGACAGCAGTAGAGGGTGCGGACCTGGGAATCCCTCTCTGGTCTGCACTGCTGCCGCCACCAGCACCCCACCCTCCTGTGCTTGCTTAGTATGGGAACCAGGCACAGTAGAGGAAGCCTTGCTGCACGGAGAGGCAGGTAGGCTTAGTGAGAGGGAGAAAGCCAAACCCGGGGACGCAAGGGGGCTGCTACGAGTGACCTGGTGGAGCTCTGGGAGAATTTGGGCCTGCTCAGCCTTGGGGTCCAGTGTGCCCCGAGTGCCCTCCAGGCACCTCTGCTGCTCATGCAGTGATGATGTGTAGAACAACAGCTTTGCTAACATGACATGCGTCACTCACTCATGGTGTCTGAGGCACTAGTTCTTAGGAGATTCACACAGTTCTAAGTCATTCACGTATTGCCACAGTTAATTGTGTAGTATTTTTGTCACTATAGAAAGGTGCTCTGTAGCCTTTGCCAGCCTCTCAGAGCTGGGGAGCCTGAAGTTACTCTGTCTATAGGTCTATCGGCTGAGATGCTCATTCTTTTGAAATTAATTTTAAAAAAATCATTCTTCTGAATTCTTTATTTGATGTTTATCCACTTCAGTATCTTTCGAGTGAATTACATGGCAGCCCCGATGCTTTCTGTGTGGCTGTATTCCTTCGCACCCCCCGCCCGCCCGGTAACGCCAGTCGCTGGCAGGCTCCAGAACTCTGCCCAGTTCTAACCCCGTCCATTTCCTCCTTCTGTAGTCTCTGAGTAACTGCTTTTAGCTAGTTCAGTTCCAAGTTGAGGAGAAGCTGGGTCAGAAGTTTCTTAAAATGTAGTCTGGGGCCATTGCAACAAAATTAGTTAAGGTGATTAGAAGAATCATCTCTCTTTTTTATCAAGATATATTTTTCCATGGCTGGGTCCATGGACTGATTTGATAATTACATGTTGAATACATGTGTTGACATTATCATGCTGTATACTATAACTGTGTACAATTACATGTTAATTAAAAATTAAATTTAAAATTAAGAAGAAATTAAGAACTAACTTTCCATCACAACTGATGTGGCCAGAGGCAGTGAGATGACACATCTACACAGCTAAATGCAGAAAATGGCCTCAACCTAGAATCTAATGCCCAACAAAACTGTCTGCCAGGGCCGCGGAGATGGCACAGTGGAGTAAGCGCTTGCCTGGCAAGTGCAAGGGCCTGAGTTCAATCCCTGGTTCTGCCAAAAACAAAACCAAAAAAAAACTGTCTTCCAAAATTGAAGACAAAATGCATTCCCAGGTAAACAATAACTGGGAGCATTAGTACCTAGCAGAACTTGTCTTAAATAGTTACTGAAGGAAATACTTCAGGGTGAAAGCACATCACCCTAAATTATATTCAAATCTGCAAGGAGGGTGAGCAGTGGCAAAAGGTCATTTTGTAATTAGGAAAAGCAGTTTAAAGGCATTTTCTTTTCTGAACTGACTTTGAGGGCCGCGGAGATGGCTCAGTGGAATAAGCGCTTCCCTGGCAAGCACAAGGGCCTGAGTTCAATCTCCGGTTCCCAAAAATGCCCAAATAAACTGACTTTGAAAGGAACTAGATGAAACAATATGTATGTGAGTTTGTTGTTAAGCCTATAGCATACAGAAATGTGCATTTGTCAGTAATAGGCAGAGAGGCATTACAGCATCTGGGCCCCGGCCCCCTCGCTTCTGGCTGATTCCCATGCTCTGCCTTCTGACTGCCATGAACTAACTGGCTTTGCGCCACCACACTCCTCCACCATGGTGTTCCTGCCTTGGAGCCAGCCCACTGCATTGTTTTGGGACATGGGACATAAATTGCTGGGCAGTGTGGTTAGTTACATTTTACAGGAGTAGTTTTGAGTCCTGCCTTTGAGGTCTTTTCTCACTCTAGGAGAGCTTTTCTTAGCTGGCTCTTTCTCTGGTCTTTATGGTACATCTGTGTCATGGTTCAGTTCATTGCTGCCCTAGAGTTATTAGCCTTCTTTTCGTTACTTGCCTCCAAAATCTCTGTTAAAGTTGGATTGCTCTGTATTCTGTCCAAGTAAAATCAGTTTCTTTAGGGAGAGGTTGGGGGATTGCAGGGTGGTTTTTTGGTTTGTTTCCTATTACTAAAATTCCTGAGGCTGGATAATGTATATAGAAGAGACTTAGCTCCCAGTTTGGAGACTGATAATCCCAACAGCATCACATGATGGCAGATACAATAACAAGAACGTGTGTGTGTGTGTGTGTGTGTGTGTGTGTGTGTATGTATGAGAGAGAGAGAGAGAGAGAGAGAGAGAGAGAGAGAGAGAACTTCTTGGGGAGACAGGAACCCGGGGGAGACCAGGGAGGGCCGGTTTTGTTTTTATAAAAATGTGCTCACAGGAGCCAACCAAGGTCCAACTAGGAAGACATCGAGTTCTTCTAAGGCCGGTTCTCCCTAATTACTTTGCACTTGATTCCATCTCTTAAAAGTTCCACACCTCCCCAGGAGACCACTGTTCTAACCCATGAAGTTTGAGAATTTATTTAAGCTACCCAAATCCCAGCAGCTCCTCCTTCTGGTCAAACTCTGAGTTTCAATCCCAGGGTCTGTGTTGGCTGTGAGAGTCTCTGCTCTTGTTGGCGTTGCCTTTTCAAGCATAGAAACTTCACTGTATGAGTGAGCTGAATCCCATCTAATGGGGACCCCAGTGTTTCCTGCCAGTCACAGTGGGTCAACCCAATGCTGTATGTGTTGGGAATAGGTGGAGCTCTTGGCAGTGCTCACTAGGAAGGTGCCCTCTGTGTGTCAGAGTCGAGGAGGTTAGGAAGACTGTCTGGCCATCCCAGAGATAAGAGCCAGTAGCTTCTCGACTACCCCATTGGAGAGATCCAGTTCTGCTGGGGAAAAACAAAGCACAAGCTAAGGTTTAAGTGTGCTTAAAATAAGTATTCAAGAAGGAAGCACACGTAGTGATTTATGGGTCGTACTCTTGCTATTCTTAACAAATTTCAGAGTTTTGGAGTAACTTTGTTGTTTTCTCTATGCCCTTAGTGAAATTTCCAGAAACTGTATGTGGTTGCATTTTTAAAAGTAATTTCCACCAGTTGCGTTTGCTTCCCTGGGGAGCCTGCCCCTGGGGCCTCGCACACGGCAGGTCCTGCAGCGATGTGGTGATGCCCCTGTTTCCACCTTCTTTTCCTCCTCAGTTGTTCTGAAGTGCAGATGTTACGGCTGGCACACCACTAACTTCTGGTGCCACTGTTGCTACCTCTGTGTCTCTGAGGGGCTGCTGGTCCCATGTCCTCGAAAAGGAATGTAATGTTTATACAATAAATTCTACACACTAGCCCACTTGAGTGCTAACTTAGGACACAAGCAAACCACAAGTCAACAGGAATGTCAGTGCCGTTGTTGTCCTCTTATGTGTCTGCCAAAATTGCCAAATGCTTTGTTGAGCAATCTCAATTTTGTCCTGCAAAAAACCAAAATATATGTTTTTCATATATAGCTACCTCCCCTGAAGGCACAGGCATTGGTAGGGGAAGGAAAAGCATAGGGGAAAGAGGAAAAAATGTTCTTATTAGCTGACTGGGGAATGGAGACAGCACTGAAGGTGGAGTCTAGAGGAGGGACGAGATTGAACATTGCACAGGTAGACTGAGGTACTGGCTGGCTCGGTATTTGAGCACAGTGTGCTTCTGTTGCAAACACGGGTCTTTGATATTAACAATAAATATTGGCTGAGTTATTGAACACAAGAGTCCCCTACCAGAAAAGGGAACGAATTAGGACTAGCCTCTATTCCTTGGCTGATTTTGCTATTCTCTCACTAAAACCCCAACATTTACAAGGTAAGACATTCTCAGTATATTGACTTTAAGGACCAGAAATATTTTTTCTCCCTCCCTGCGTTTCCAAAGACAGAGATAACTCTTCATCCTGTCTCAAGAAATGAACAAAAGGACAGAAGTTCTCGGGTACCCTTGCTTTTAGTTATCTATGCCATATATCGCAGGGCAGGGCTGTGGAACCCCCCGTGCTTCTACACTGGTGGGGTGGGAGATGGTTCCCACCCCCTTCTGTCCTCTGCGTGCTGCCTGTTCACTGCATATGTGCCTTTTCATATTCACAGTGGACACTCCCGCTTTACCTCAGGGGCTTACTGAAGAGTGGACTGTGTTGAGGCGCCCCCACCCCCCCGCACACCTCAGAGTTTTCACCAGCCCCAGATGTCTGCATGCAAATCTCAGTCATTTCTTTTGAAGCTGCTCCAAATTTATCTAATTCCTCTTCTATAGCATAGCTCTCTAAATATATAAAAATTTTATTTCTTACATTTTTTTCAGGCTAAACATGCTTACTGTTCTAAGCTGTTCTTTAGATGATATTATTTCCATGTTCACCATGATCTCATTATCCTGCTCGACTCTATTTGTATGTCTTTTAAAATTAAAAGCTGGCATCCTTTGTCAAAAGCCAGCTGGAGATGCTTTGCCCTGTGATACTGTACAGCGTCTGTCAGAGCTCTGGCCTTGCCACCGTGGCATGCCAGAGTCAGTGTGTACACAGTCAGTACGAGTACGTTCAGAGTTCTTCACAGCATGGTAGCTCGGTTCAGAATCTAGCATTCCAAGAAATAAGGCCTGGCGTTTTTAGGATTTAGCCTTACAAACCAAATTAGCATCATGCCACCATGCTGTATCGGTCAAGGCAGTCTCAAAGGCCTGTGGTTCTAGCCAGCTTGTCACCGCTGTGACAAAGTACCTGACAAAGTGAGTGAAGGAGGAAGGGTCCTTGTGGCTTGTGCTCCCAGGTGTGGTCCGTGGGCCTGGACTCCATTGCTTCTGTGCATGAAGGGGGGAAAACACTGCGGTGGGAGCCTGGAGCAGAGCAGCCCATCTCATACTGGACAGGAGTCACGTGGGCAAGGGCTGGGCTTGGAGACACTTCCAGGGAATCTCCAGTGACCTGCTCCAGCGAAGCCCCTACCAACAGCATTCCACCATGGATCGTCGTGGATGACCCACTGTGAGGCTGAGCCCATGTGGTGCCTTCCCTCTGCACACTTGCTTCGGGACTCAGTCTTCAGCACAGTGAGCTTTGGTGGGCTGGTGGGGTAGGTCCAAACCATAATGCCTGCCTCGATTCATGGGGGGGTCACACATTGAACATTTTGCATGGATTTGTTTGCCACATGTGTATTTTCTATAGTAAAAGTTTTATTTGAATCTTACTCATTTTTATTTTTTTATATTTCTTACTGAGTTTTCTGAATTTTTATATATTCTGTAGCAAAGGCTTTTACTAAGGTACAGCGTTTATAAATATTTTCTTCCAGTCTTTTACTTGTCTTTCAGATTTTCTTAATATTTTTAAAGTCATTTTATACTTACAATAAAATTGAGCCGAAAGTACAGAGCTCCTTTTTGTGTTTTCTCTGCTCACCCAGTCATACGCGTACCACCTTCCCTCTACCCAGTTAGAGAACACTACCTCTGTTAGGCTCCCAGAGCCTGCTCTGACACATCAGCAGCATCCACAGTGCACAGCTCACAGGTGTGCACCACGATGCTGTCATGCAGAAGTCTCACTGCCTTAGAAACAGCCTCGGCATGCTGCCACAGATTCTTCAATCCCTTCAGCCCTAGTAACTACCATTTTTTTTTTTTTTTTACAGCCTCCAGTTTTAATTTTTAATTGTTTTTCCTTTGCAATACTGGTAATTAAACCTAGGGCTTCTCCCTGAACTACATTCCTTGCTTCTTAAATTTTATTTGTTTGTTTTCCATTTTGAGATAGGTTCTTGCTGTGTTTCTAAGTTGCACACACTGCGTCAGCCTCAGAGAATTCTGGGATTACCTGCATGCTCCACTCCACCCAGCCAGTTTAACTTTTCTAGAATGTAGTATGGTTAAAATCACTCAGGATGTGATCTTTTCAGGTTGACTTGTAAACATTACTAAATGATTTCAGTTTCCTCCATTGTCTTCTCATGGCTTGATAGCTCATTAACAGGCAATGATAATCCTTGTTTGGTATGTTACATCTATTTTTTAAGTATATTCTATCTATCTATCTATCTATCTATCTATCTACCTACCTACCTATCTGATACTTCGCTCTGCAGTTTAGATTCATAGCGATCCTCCTGTCTGAAACGTCCCAGTGCTGGGATTACAGGTGTGTGCCACCATGCTGGGTTCTGAGGCCACACAGCATGTGGTTCCGGAGATCCAACTCCAGTCTTCATGCTTGCTCACTCATCAGGCAGGCGCTTGGACTGCTGAGCTAACTGCCCAGCCTGGTTACGTGTATTCATCCATTTACTTCCTGAAGGATAAGTTGGTTGCTTCCAAGTCCCAGCAATTCTGAATATACTTCTATGAACATCGGTGAGCATATTTTGTTATAAACTTAAGTTTTCTGATATTTTGGGTAAATATCAAGGAGAAAAAAATCAAGGACTAAAATTGCTGGACTGTATGGTGTTTGTTTACTTTTGTAAGACTGCCAAATTGTCTTTCAGAATGCTTGCCCCAGGACTGCATTCCCAGCAGCAGTGAAGGCGAGTCCAGCTTGCTTCACAACTTCATCACCACTGGTGGTCAGAGCTCTCGATCTTGGGTCTTTGGAAATGCTGCCTTGTCATTATTTAACTCTTCTGTCTCTTGGCCACTTAGGGGGTTCACCAGCCCTGTATATACTTCTTGTCATTTGTGTGTGTTCGTCATCACAGTGTATAATCATGCCTTGCCCAGGTTTTGAGTTGTTCGTGTTCTTATTGTTGATTTCTAAGAGTTTCTTTTATATTTTGGCTACAAGTTAGATGGGCTTTAGTAAATATTTTCTTCCAGTATATATCTTATCACTCCCTCGGTTGTCAATCTTTGACAGAGCAGACGTTTTTAACATTTATGAAGTCCAATTTGTCTCTTGTTTGTTTTGTGGATGCTGCCTGCTATGTTGTACCTAATAAGCCATTGCCACATTCGAGGTCCTCTGGCATTTCTCTTATATTACCTTCTAGGAGCTTTAGCATTTTGAGTATTACGTTTAGGTCTCTGATCAACTTTGAGTTAATTTTTGTAAAGGTTATAATATCTAGATCTAAAGTCTTTCTTTAAAATAAGTCTTAAAGTTACGTGGTTTTAGTCCTCCAACTCTGTTCATCAGTTATTGAGTTGGCTATTCTGAGTGTTTTACCTGTTCAGATAAACTGTAGGTAGAATCAGTTTATTGATATCCACAGAAATACTTGTTGAAATTTGACCCGTATTGTATTAAATCTGTAAATCAGTTAAAAAGAACTTGACAGGATGATCTGGACATTACTAAGTCTTCCTGAGACAGATGAGGCGCACCTGTCTCATTTGTCCCAGTGCAGGCTTGGGGAGGAGGTGACTTGGCAGATGGCCAGCATGCGCCTCCCCTTTGCTCCACTTTGCTCCCCCTTGCACTACAAGGGACTGAGTCAGTTTGCTGCAGTGTCCTCCCTGGCTATCGAAACATGATTCTCTACTCCAACGTGAGTGTGGCCAAGCAGGCAGTATGCTTCTTCCACTCCAGCACTGCAGTCTGTACTGTTACATTTTTTAAATGAAGAAGGCACGTTGGAGTGGCTAAGATAAAGGAAAGGAAAAGATCTGGACACCTCATTTGCATTCCCAGCATTTACAGCAAGCCTTCCAAAAGGTTCCCTGGTTTCAGCCCTTACGCTCACTGAAACAGGTCTGCAGCTGTTACCTAAGTATCACTTTCCAGTCCTTTGGGTTTTAGTCTAGGAGGGTGTCCTCCTGTCAGGGACCATGATCTCCTGTTTGGAGCTTCAATGCAAGACTGCACAGGAAATCTCAGAGACAAGATAAGGGTGGTATGGGGAACTGGGGCGCTCAGTGCTGAGACCCCAAAGACCCAGAACCAGCCAGATCTGCAGTAGTTGTTGGTCATACAGTCTAGAGAACAGGGTGAGAATGCCACATGTAGTTGCTGGGAATGAGATGTGACACAGACAGAGCTGGTAAGGAGAGTATAAAACATTTTTGCATCAGGAACAAAAAAGATCAGGAATATGTCATGGTTAATGACTAACTCATTCTTAAGTAAAATAAACTGCAATTCTGGGAAAGGAATTTGGGAAGGGTCAGTTGTCCTCAGCTACAGTGTTGTCTCATGTCAGAGGCCACAGCCTCGTGGACCAAATCTCTGGTCTCTGCTGCTCTGTTGGTGAGGGAATAACACTGATCCACCTGCCGTCCAGAGTGCTCTCACGAGTCGTTGCTCAAAACAAGCCAATTGTGGATTGCCTCTTAACAGCCTGCTCTGCTTGCAGTCTGCTCTGGGCATGATCAACTGGCCATCTCCAGTAGCCTCCTGTGTAGTAACACCCACGTGCTTCAGCACAGGACCTACTATTTAAAACGAACTTGCTGTGTTGTGCCTGTAAACCTGCTTTATTTCTTGGGTAGTGTGGGCTTCAGAAGTCCCATAAATCTACCTAGGATTTTTATCCTGAGTGCTGTGGGCAGAGTGAGTAAACAGCTGTTAATGCTGGAGAGCTCCAGAGACCAGCAGCCAGTACAGACCAGTAGCCAGTGAAGAAGAGTGGCAGAGATCCAGCACCCAGCAGGGTGACCTGTTGTGTCCAGCACTGGCTGGGACTGGGCAGTGATGGCCAGCAATAGCAGGGACTGGCAGCTGGCTGTGTCACCTGCTGGCACCCAGAATCACTTGGTGGCATCTGGAGATATCAGAGCTGCTAGCAGAGCTGCTTTTGGCCAATTCATGATTTCCTCCTGCACTGAGCAAAAGAACCCTCGATGGATTAGTAACATTCCTATGCATAGCTGTTTAATTCATTTTTACTTCTTTCATCAGAGTTTTCTGATTTTCCTCATATAAATCCTGTACATCTTTGGTTGGATATTTGCCTAAAGTAGTTTACTTTATGAGTCCTAATGTTTCAAAGTTAACTTGTTCGTCTTTGCTATATAGGACAACAGTTGATGTTGGGATTTATCCTGAAATTTTGCTGTAATCCCTTATTTAGTTCAACTTATTGTCCATTCACTCTACATAGATGTCTTGGTTACTTTTTTGTCATTACTGAGACAAACTACCCTCTGTTTAGCTCACAATTTGTGGAGGTTTCAGTCCATCCTCAGCTGGCTCCAAGGCAGGGTGGCACATGGCAATGGTTCATGGAAGCAGAATACAGTGAAGGCCACGGGAGCAAAAGAGGGGGGAGCAACTGAGCAAGTCTCTTTCCCTCCCTTATGTTATATACAGGCTGCCTGCCCCAGGGCAGCTGTGGCACTCACACGCATAATCCCAGCATTGAGCCATGGATCAATCAAAAACTCAAGAAGTTTGGGTTTTCTGCCAGTGAAAAACTGGCACCCCATGACTGCATGAGGCTGTGGGGGTACATCTAGACATACACCATAACAATAGATGCTCATGTTAACTGTGAACAAAGACAGTTTTATTTCTTCCTTCCCAGAAAGAAAGAAAGAAAGAAAGAAAGAAAGAAAGAAAGAGAGAGAGAGAGAGTTATTTAGAAATGTGGTTGCCTTACAGCTTGAATATATATTTTCAACCAATGCAAATGTACTTTGAAGTAAGACTCTGCCACCTAGTGGGTTGTGCCAGTATCTTATAACAGCGGGATATGCCTGATTGCCTCCTTCGCCTCTTGTCTTTGTGTGTGGTCACTTCACTTCTATATCATGGTTTAGTAGGTACATATACATGCATTCATAATCCACTGTTACCTACTTGATTGATGACAAATGAGAAAGAGCTTCCTTTCATTATTTTTTATTTTTTCCCATAATTTTATTGAGAAACAAATAGCAATGAAATAGCAGTTTCAAACCAAATTGGTAGGACAATTTCAATAATTAACACATTGCATACTCTCTTCCTAGTGGTTATTTGCTATACAAGATGCAGACATGATATCCTATTTACAAACACTATTACAACAA
>NW_004524610.1:1903122-1904823 GCF_000260255.1 Octodon degus | reverse complement strand
GAAATCCTCTACGATCTCTTTTTTAAGAGTACTGTAATTTTCCTTGAAAAGATCTTTGACTTCTTTAGTTAGATTAATTCCAAGGTATTTCATTTTCCTCGGTGCTATTGTAAAAGGTATTGTTTGTATAATTTCCCTCTCAGTGTGTTTGTTATCTGTGTAGAGGAATGTTATTGACTTTTGGGTACTGACTTTGTATCCTGCTATGCCACTGAATTTCTGTATTAATTCTAATAGCTTCTTGGTGAAGTTTTTTGGGTCTTCCAAATAAAGTATCATGTCCTCTGCAAATAATGATAATTTAACTTCTTTACCTATTCTTATTCCTTTTATTTCTTTCTGTTGTCTAATGGCTCTAGCTAATGATTCCAGAACTATATTGAATAGGAGTAGTGATAGAGGATATCCTTGTCTTGTAGCAGATCTAAGAGTAAAAGACATCAGTTTTTCCCCATTTAGAATTATGTTAGCCATTGGGTTTTCATAAATGGCTTTTACCAGATTGAAATAGAGGCCATATATTCCAATGTTTGTAGGACTTTGAACATGAATGAGTGTTAGACTTTGTCAAAAGCCTTTTCTGCATCAATGGAGATGATCATGTGGTTTTTAATTTTCACTGTATTGATATAGTGTATTACATGTATGGATTTTTGAATATTGAACCATCCTTGCATCCCTAGGATGAATCCTACCTGGTCATGGTGTATGATCATTTTGATGATTTGCTGTATTCTATTTGCTAGGATTTTATTGAGGATTTTTGTATCTGTGTTCACAAGGGAGATTGGCCTGTTGTTCTCTTATTTAGTTGCTTCTTTCTCTGGTTTTGGTATCAGTATAATACTTGCCTCCAGGAATGATTTTGGGAGGATTTGTCAGTAGGTTTTTTATTATATCTCGTATTCCATTGGCTTTTATTGGGTTATTGAGAGTGTTTATATCTTGTCAATTCAGTTTTGGTAGTTTGTACCTTTCTAGGAATCTGTCCATTTCTTCTATGTCTTCTATTCTGTGAAAGTAAAGATTCTCAAAGTAGCTATTGATAATCTTCTGAATTTCCACTGGATCTGTGGTGATTACATCCTATTCATCTCTTATTGCTTGTATTTGGATTTTTTCTTTTCCCTTTTTGATAAGGTTAGCTAGGGGCTTGTTGATTTTATTTAATCTTTCAAAGAACCAGCTTTTGGTTTTGTTAATTCTTTAATCTGCTTTCTTCATCTCAATTGATTTAATTTCTGCTCTAATCTTTATGATTTCTTCCCGTCTTTGGTCTAGGTTTGGTTTGCTCTTCCTTTTCTAGTTGAAGGTACAGCGTTAGGTTATTTATTTGTTCCCGTTCCATTTTCCTAATGTGTGAGTTCACAGCTATGAATTTCTCTCTGAGAACTGCTTTCATCGTATCCCATAAATTCCGCTAAGTTGTGCTTGAATTTTTATTGAATTGTAGATAGTGTTGAATTTCTTGTTTAATTTCATCTGTGACCCATTGGTTGCTGAGTAGGGTGTTGTTTAACTTCCATGTATTTAGGGGTTTTTTCTTCCATAAGTTTATTGAGAAACAAATAGCAATGAGACACTTTCAAACCAAATTGATAGGACAGTTTCAATAATTAACACTTTGCATACGTTCTTCCTAGTGGTTAATTGCTATACAAGATGTGGACATGATATCCTATTTACAAACACCATTAGAAC
>NW_004524610.1:1881675-1901897 GCF_000260255.1 Octodon degus | reverse complement strand
ATCTGCTTCTTTTCTCTAGCAGCTTTCAGTATATTATTCTTGAGCTGAATTTCTGGGATGTTGACTCTTATATGTCTCGGTGTGTTTTTAATTGTTTTGAGTTTACTTGGCATTCTGTATGCTTCAGTTACCTGATTTGGGAAGTTTTCTGCTATTACTTCTGCCCATATTTTTTTTAATGTCCTTTGTATTGTCTGCTTCTTTCTCATTCATGCCTATTAGTCTCACATTGTTCATCTTTGCATCGTCTTGCAAGTGATGAATTATTTTTTCTTGCATCCTAGTTATTTTTAAGAGATCTTTTCTTACCTTTTCACTAGCTGCACCAGCGTCTTCAAGATCTGAAACTCTGTCTCCACTTTCTTTTTTCTTTTCTTTTCCTTTTTTTTTTTTTCAGAACCGGGGATTGAACTCAGGCCCTTGCGCTTGCCAGGGAAGCATTTATTGTACTGAGCCATCTCCCCAGCTCCTTCACTTTCACTCAAATGGTTTTGCAAGCTTTTGATTGTGATTTTAAGTTCCTCTATATCTCTTTGATTCTGCTTCATGCGATCTATTTCTTTCCTGTATTGCTCATTCAAGAAATCCATCATTTTTCTAATCTCTCTTTTTTTTATCATTGTCTTCTTTAGAAGTAGTTATTAATTCTTTTACTGTAGTTTTTTTCTTTTTTCAGATTGGGTTTCCTCCCTATGTTTCTGTAGTTGATTCTTTGCCTCAAATGCTATGAGTTCAGAGAATTCTTTTTTTATTTCAGAAAAGAATTCCGCTATGAGTTCCTGTATAACTTTCTGTTGTTGCTCATTTACTATCGATGCTATTAATTCATACGTTTGAGCTGAGCTAGTGTCCTCTGCACTTGTTCTGGGTGGGCATTGGGTTTCCTGCATATGTTTCTGCATTTGATTCTTTACTGCAGATGCTATTAGTTCAGGAATTTCTTTTTTCATTTCCAATCTGAGTTCCTCTATACCTTTCTGCAGTTGTTTCTTTATTTCAGAAGCTGTTGACTCATTGATTTCAGCTGTGTGATTCCCAATTTGTTTTGTGTTAGTGTCCTCTGCACTTGTTATGGATGGGCTTGGGGTCTGAGATTGCATTTTGCTCCTTCTCATTGTCATTTTGTGTAGCTCTGTCTTCTGACCTTTTTGTAGAGCTTTGGTGCAGTTATAACCTTAGCACCTACTGAAATTCAGGTGCAGATCTACAAAGTTTGGATTTATCCTGCTGTGCCCGGCTTGGGTCTGGCTGCTGTGCTCAGCTCCTTCCTGCTGCCCCTCTTGGGATTGAACCTGTTGTGCCCCTCTGGCAAGATGTTCTGCTCCTGGACATCCTGGGTGGTTCTGTCCCCTACTCTCTCTGCAGGGATTGCAGCTGCAGGGTTTCACCCTAGGCCTGTATGTCAGGCCTGAGCTGAGTCTGGAGGGGACAAGGTGGAGTAGGGGGAAGAGGAGGCTCTCCCATATGCTCACTGGGCCTGGGCGAGGACTGGATCTGGGGGTCCCTGGAACGCAGCAGAAATTCTCACTGGGTGAGTGGGGTAGGGGTGTGCTGTGGAGTGGTGGTGGGGGTTCTCAAGGGGTAGAAGAGTGTCTCACCCACGCTGCGCCTGGGCTGGGACTGGCAGGTCTCGCCTGCGCAGGGTAACGGGAAACTGTCCTACATGCTCCCTGGGGCCTGGGCTAGGACTGGATTTGTGGGCCCTGGAAATTCTCGCTTGGTGGGCGGGGTCAGGGGATACTGCAGAGTGGTAGAAGGTTCTCAAGGGAGTGGAAGAGGGTCTCACCCATGCTAAGAAAAAACTTTAATTTCACCTTCACTCATTCTTTTTTCTTTCTTTTTCTTCTTCTTCTTCTTCTTTTTTTTTGTATTTTAGGGAAGGGTCAACAGGGTGTTCAGGGTCTCACCACTAGATCGGACTCATAGTGATTCTCCTGTTTACGGCCTCCCAAGTGCTGGGATTACAGGCATGCATCCCTGTGACCAGTTCCAATTGCTATCTCAGCGTGCCCCAGGGGTGGGCCCGGCACAGCAGGTCCAGGGAGCAAACCCCTGACCCCTGTGCCTTCCTGCACTCTCTTTCTTTCTTTCTTTCTTTCTTTCTTTCTTTCTTTCTTTCTCTTTTCTTTTCTTTCTTTCTTTCTTTCTTTCTTTCTTTCTTTCTTCCTTTCTATCTGTTAATTTTATTGAGAAACAAATAGCAATGAGACAGTTTCAAAATCTATTAATAGGACAGTTTCAATAATTAATACATTGCACATTATCTTCTTAGTGGTTATCCATAGTACAAGATGCAGACATGATATCCTGTCCAAACACTATTAGTACAAATCTTTCTTCTCGTTGAATTAAGAGAAAGTAGCTGTATATCTATCGTAACTATTTTGTATATACAGATACAAAGTGGTCTATCACTTGTATCCCCTTTTTTGTTTAGTTTTGTCAGAGAAGCGTATTCCATTGCCATTTAAATGTTGTAGGTGCGTGAATTCAGCATATTCCAATATAGTCCAGTAGTCCATAGTAGTAGTGGGGTATCTGTAGGACTGGCAATGTCAGAAGTTGGTGACTTGAGCCAAGACATTCTCTCTCTTTTGGTGTTTGTTTGTTTGTTTGTTTGTTTGTTTTGGTCTTTTGGAGGCAGGGTCTCACTGTGCAGTTCAGGCTGGCCTTGAACTTGCACCAATCCTCCTTCTGCCTCAGCCTCCTGATCCTCCTCCTGCCTCAGCCTCCCGAGTGTTGAGATTACAGGCATGCGCCACCACACCCAGCTTACTGATTTGTGAAAATCAGGGCTGACGTAGCTTTTTTGTTAC
Organism: Octodon degus; assembly: GCF_000260255.1. Lineage (NCBI taxonomy): Eukaryota > Metazoa > Chordata > Mammalia > Rodentia > Octodontidae > Octodon > Octodon degus. Next base: position 1,899,081 of record NW_004524610.1, on the reverse strand, counting down.
CAGGTCTGACGGTGACTGCTGTGAAAGACTCAGGAGAGTGGAATCTGGAAGCCGGGGCATTGGTGCTTGCAGACGCAGGTCTTTGCTGTATAGATGAGTTCAACAGTCTCAAAGAGCATGACAGAACCAGCATTCATGAGGCGATGGAGCAGCAAACCATCAGTGTTGCAAAGGCTGGGTAAGTTTTTCTTTAAAAATCTGTTGAAACAGTGAGGTTATTTAGTATTTAATTAGGGAAAATTGGTAACTCTGTTGGTGTTCTCAGGGTGGATCAGTTATCACCCTTCAAGATACACATAAAAGCTTTTTCTTTTTAGAATATAGTGTGAGGAAATAAAAATGACTTTTTGGGAAAAATGCAGTATGAGTGTGGGTGGACTTAACCAGTGGGAGAGATTTATACGGAGCTTTCAAAGCAAGGTTCAACTCATTCTTTCAGCTCATTAAATATTGTGTGTGTCATTACTATTACTATATTAGGAAATTACTATATTAGGAATTTTGAAAGGCCCTAGAAGAAAAACACCGTAGATGGCTTAAGTGGCATTCTTCTTAGAAGTCCTAACAAAGGATTGGCCATGGCATATGGAATACTAAGTAATGATAAACATTAGCATGAGGTGAAGGGCTTGTGCAACTCATAGAGGCTCAGGTGGAGGCCTGTGACCTGTGGGGCCACCAGCCAGGCTCAAGGGGAAATCCAGTCGCCTAGGACCTGCTGTGCTGGTGGGAAACTTACCTGCTACAGAGCTGGAGGCCATCCAAGCAAATGACGAGCCAGACTCTCTTGACCTCAGCACTGCCAGGAAGGGTGTGAGACTGAGCGGCTGGATAAGTCAGCTGGCAGCAGTCCCCAGCAGCACTGGTGCTTGGGAGCTCAGAAGATTGGTACTCGTAGGTCCTGTACCCTAGGGAAAAAGCCATGGGGAATGAAAGGAGAAGGAAAGAGAACAGACGTGGCCTGTAGGAAAAGCATCCTAGAAAGAACTAGGTAGCACTGCACCAGACGCTTGTTTCTTTATTCACTTGATACCTCCCTATCTCTGCTAAGAACCTGCCACAGGCCAGGCACCATGCTTATCACTGAGAAGCACACAGGTCAGGGACATCATCCTCAAAGTCTTGACTTTTTTTGAGAGAGAGAGACAAAAATAGCATTGAAGAGATAAGTCTATAATAAATGTGCCTTGAGAATGCATACTTTAAAATAATTATTTCCTCTAAACTCTAGCAGAAGCAGTTAAACTGGAACTAGTATTACCTTTCTGTGCTATCCATAAGTGTGTTGTAATTTCCACAATTAATGTTCTATAGCTAAACAATTCATTTATGATACCAAGAGCTTGAACAGTTTCATCTTCACTAACTACTGTATGCTTTGCAATAGAGCTTTGCACATTATCAGTGGTAAAGAACCAGTGTAATTGCTTTTACAATCTGTTACACAACCATCTGTCTGTGTGTGTGTGTGTGTGAGACAAGGGATCGAACTCAAGGCTTGCACATGCTGGCCAGTGCTGTACCACTGAGTCATATCCTGGAGCAGCATAGAAGAGCAGCAAGCTCCTTCCCCTATCATCAGTCACATGAGCCACAAGGTGACAGCTTCTGGGCACAGATATGAAAGTATCCACTTCCTGGACAACTTTGAAGTCTGTAGCAATAGCTTTCACCATTCATTGCTAGACAACAAACCTCCTCATCCTCAGGGCCTCTAGCAAAAGATAAAGGCAAAGAACCCTCCACTTTTTTGGGGGCTAGGGATTAGGAAACCCTTCCCTCCCCAAGACTTGGGCACACGCTACTGTTTCTAGAAGAAGGGTTGAAACAAAAACCAACTTCCTTGGAGAGAAGTACAGCAAACATTCTTGGATCCAGGGTGCTGAATCTACATAGGTACAGTAAAAGCAGAGGTCTTCTGCCACTGAGGGGCAGGACAGTCTGCCTGTCAAGAGCCAGCACAGGTACTTGGCAGACTTCAGAGCCATGAACTCTACGCTGCCCCTGCCCCATGAGTGGGGAGGTGAAAACAACTAATCTCTATTCTCTCCCATGGAAGACCAACTATACAGACTTTGTCCAAGGCGAGGAAACCAAGAATCACCTGGCTCCACAGGGAGCTTAGTTTCATTTACTGTAATTTGTTGGTCAGGTTTTATTGTTTTCATGGTATATTTTTATTTACATTAACCAGCTAACATAGCAGAAGAGGTGGTTTATTGTACACATTATACTTGGCCACAACTGAGAAAAGATCTAGCCCAGAAATGGACTAATAAGTTAAATATATAAATTCTAGAACAACTACTGGAAGAAGCGAGGCATAGTCAGTGAACCCACTGTGGAAATGAAGTGGAATCATTAAAACAATCCAAAAGAAGACAGGACAAAAAGAAAAAGGCAAATAGTAGATGGGATGGATGGAACACGGCTATCAAGATGATGGGGTTGTTTTTTAATTTATGGTTCTAAAGGACAAACCTAGAGCTTTGTACATCCTAAGCTTGTGTTCTACCGCTCAACTACATGTGTAGTCTCAGGTAATAAACTTAAATCATTTGAATAATCATATTAATAATAAATTATGTTAACAATTATAAGCCAGAGATTATCAGGTTGGATTAAAGAAAAGCAAGGCCCAACTATATGCTGCTCTCAAGAAGCCTAATTTACACTTGATACATAGGTAAGTTTAAGGAATGTAGCTGTCAGCCTTGGAAACCTCTGTACCACAAGAGTCACAAGGAGTAAGAGGTGAGTGTGCGACTGAAAGCAAAAGGAGAGTGATGAAGCAGAGGCCCCAGTGAATGAGCTTGCGCATCTGTGAAGAAGGCACAGAATTGAGGAAGCCAGAGGCCAGGGTGCACGTACAAGTTGTTGGACTGCATGCTGCTGTCTAGCATGTGTCTCATTCGATTGTGCTTTGTTTTGTCTTTCTATATGTATTTTTTTGGTACCGGGAATCAAACTCCAGACCTTGTGCTTGCCAGGCAAGGGCTTTGCTGCTGACTTCTCTCCCTAGCCATTCCTTGGATTTAGAGCATGCATAGCCATGGCTGCCTGAGAGACCCCCTTGGTCACACTGAGGCAGCCCTGTTAGTCTTTGCCTGGCCTGTGCCGTGCTAGCCGTGCGGTGGCCAAGTGTCACACATGCAGCGAATCGTCTCTTCTGCTTTGTTAGCTGAAGAATCAAGACATAAACAAAAATAAAAGAGTGTGTAAACAAACACATAACATGGAAACAATAAAACTTGACCAACAAATTATAAGAAAATAAGAATCCAGTATCATCAAAACAGAAAAATTCTTTCCAATTCAGTAAATTAATCCAACACTGTATAAAAAGAATTATATTTTACAACCAAGAAGATTTTATCCCAGGAATTCAAGATTGGTTAAACTTTTAAAAACCAAACCCGGCCAGGCTGGGGAGATAGCTCAGTGGCATAAGCTATTGCCTGGCAAGGGTAAGGTTCTGAGTTTGATCCCCGGTACCAAAAAAATAAAAACCAAAACCAATCAGTGCAATTCACAATAGTAGCAGAATAAAAAGGAAAAAAAACACCTTAGTTCCACCCCCCCAAAAAGGAAAAAAATTCCAATAAATGAAGATCTACCAGACAAAGTTAAATATTCTTGCATGAATGAACTTTTCAACAGATTAGAAAAGTTCTGCCTTTTTTATTTTTTTAATTTTATTTAGTATAGGATCTACAGGGTCTCGCTACACAGACCAGACTCATAGCGATCCTCCCATTTTCAGCCTCCCAAACTGGGATTACAGGCACACGCCACTGCCCCCAGTCTCAGTTGCTGTCTCAGTGCACCCTAGGGGCAGGGCTGGCAAGGCCCGTGGTACTGGGGATTGGACCCTGATCTCTGCACTCTGCCTAAGCAGATGCTGCAGTCCACCAAGCTATCTGGCCAGCCCTTTCCTCTGCCTTTTTAAAATGGATCTGGAAAAAAAAAAAAGAAAAAAGAAAAGAAAAGAAAAGAGAAAAGAAAACATGTAAAAGTCATTGCAAGAGCCAGGTATGATATTCTACAAAGAAAATTCCAACATGTCTGTGAAAAGCTGATAGAACTAAGCTGAGTGTGGATTATAGGCACATGCTTATAATCCCAGCACTCACGTGGCTGAGGAAGGACCATAGGAGGTCATACAGTGAGTCCAAAGCCACTCTGAACTACATAGCCAGATGCTATCTCAGAAAAACAGTACATATGCAAGCAGGGTCCAGGGTTCCATCCCGGGGCCTGCTGTGCTGGCCCCGCCCCCAGGGCGCACTGAGACAGCAATTGAGACTGGGTGTGATGGCGCGTGCCTGTAATCCCAGCACTTGGGAGGCTGTAAACAGGAGTATTACTTCGAGTCTGATCTAGTAGTGAGACCCTGAACACCCTGTAGACCCTTCCTTAAAATACAGAAAAAAATTTAAAAAAGAAAAACAGTGAATAAGATAATAATACTTGTTAATGAGCCTATCAGCATCATAGAATATGAGGTCCGTATATAAACTTAATTGTAATTCTGTGTGATAGCAATGAACAGTTGGAAATTTAAACAAAGTGCACATATATAAAATCACCCTAAAACAGGAAGTGTTTAGAAGTAAATCTACCCAAAATATGTTCTCGTGTACACACTAAAAATTGCAACTCAGGCCAGACATGCGGCAGTCCCAGAACTAAGGAGCCTGAGGCAGGGAGATGACCGAGAGTTTGAGACCCTCATGAACTATATGGTGAGACTCTGTCTCAAAAACAAAATACAAGAAAAACAAAAACTGTAAAGCACTAAGGAAAAAATTAGAGAGCCGGAGATATAACTGGTTTTATTCATCAAATGACCTGAAATTGTTAAGGTGTAAGTTTTCATCTATAGTCAGTGCAACTCTAGTCCAATACCAAACAAAGGACATTTTTGCAGAAACGGATATGATTTTAAACTTCATGTATAAAAGTACAGGAACTGGAAAAGCAAATCGAGTTTGAAAAAGGGCGACTATGGAGGACTTAACTTTGCTTCAAGATTTACTATAACCCTTTGGGAATAAAGACATTGTAGCATGGGAGTGAGGGTAGGTACAGTTGGAGAGTCTGCAGATAGGAGCAATGAAGTTCACCGAGTTTTCAGAAGGCTTCCAGGGACTGTGGTGCCCCTACCATGCCTTTTCTCCCAGGACTGCTTTTGATATTCTGGGTCTCTTCTGATTCCAAATGAATTTTGGGCATGTTTTTTCTAGCTCTGTGAGGTATACTAATGGTATTTTAATCAGAATTGCATTGAATCTGTATAACAATTTTGGGAGCATAGCCATTTTCACAATGTTGGTTCTTCCTATCCAGGAGAAAGGAATATCTTCCCATCTTATGAAGTCTTCTTCGCTCTCTTTTTTTAGAGTACTATAATTTTCACTGTATAAATCTTTATGTCCTTTGTGAGATTGATTCCTAAGTATTTCATTTTTTGGAAATTATTATGAAAGATGTAGTTGCCCTAATTTGTCTCTCAGTGCATTCATTGTGTATAGAAGGGCTATTGATTTTTAAGTGTTGACTTTGTATCCTGCTTTGCAAGTGAATTTGGTTATTAAATCTACAAGTCTCTTGGAGTTTTTTGGGTTTCGTGTGTAGAGTATCATGTCATCTTTAAATAATGATAATTTCACTTTTTCCTTTCCAATCATTATTCCTTTCATTTCTCTCTCTTGGTAATTGCTCTGACTAATGTCTCCAGAACTGTATGGAATAGGAGTGGTGGCAGTGGGCATTCTTGTTTTATTCCTGATTTTAAAATGAAGGCTTTCAATTTGTGTCCATTTAGTATGATGTTGCCTGTCAATTAGATGGCTTTTATCAGGTTAAGATATAGACCATCTATTCCAATTTTCTGCAGGGTTTTTATCATGAATGAGTGTTGGACTTTGTCAAAAGCTTTTTTCTGCATCTATTGAGATGATCGTGTGATTTTTGTCTTTGGCTCTGTCATTCTTGGAATGAATCCCACTTGGTTGTGATGTATGGTCAGGGTGCAGCAGCGTTCTGTCTGCTAGTATTTTATTGAGGAGTTTTGCATCTATATTCAGTAGAAAGATTGGCCTGTAGTTCTCCTTTTTGGTTGAGTCTTTCTCTGGTTTTGGTATCAGAGTAATACTTGCCTCCAGGAATATGATTGGGAAAATTGCTTCCCTTTCAATTTTTTTTGGAAAGTATTACACATAAATATACTTAATGTATAATTATATATTGTTACCACTTTCTTTTCACATAAAGTGTTCATATTAATTTCATTGAAGAATTTGAAAAGAGTTGACATTAAATCTTCTCTAAATTTCTTATAAAATTCAGCTGTGAATCCATCAGGACCTGGGCTTTCCTTTGTTGGTAGATATTTATTACATTTGCAATTTCATTCACTGATAATGGGTTGTTCAGAATTTTTTTAGCTTCTTGATTCAGCTTTGGTAATTCATATGTATCTAGGACTCTGTCCATTTCTTCTGTGTTTTTCACCCTGTGAAAATAACTATTTTAGAAGTAGGTATTGATGATCTTCTGAATTTCTGTAGGATCTCTAGTGATTTTAGCTTTTTTCACTCCTTACTGCATGAATTTGAATTTTTCTTTCCTTTTTTGATAAGATTGGTGAGGGGATTATCAATTTTATTTATTCATTCAAAGAACCATCTCTTCAATTCATTAATTCTTTATATAGTTTTCTTCATCTCCATTGCATTTATTTCTGCTCTGATCTTTATAATTTCCTCCTTTCTTTGGGCTTTGGGCTTGACTTACCCTTCTTTTTCTAGGAGCTTGAGGTGCAACATAAGATTATTTATTTGGGTTCATCCTGTTTTGCTGATGTGAGAATTTACTGCTGTAAATTTTCCTCTTAAGACAGCTTTCATTTCATCCCACAGATTCTTTTAAGTTGTATCTACATTTTCATTTGATTGTAAATATTTTTTAATTTCTTCTTTAATTTCATTGTTTATGGGTGTTTTTAAATTTCCATGTGTTTATAGAGTTTTTGCTGTTTCTTTTGTTAATAATTTCCAGTTTCTTTGCGCTATAAGATAATATAGATAATATGCATGGGATAATCATGATTGCTTTTCATTTACTTAAGCATGCACAAAACTACAGTCAAAATGGCTCAGAGATTTAAATATTAAATGATTTCATTCATACAATCCTAGCTTTTTGAGGAATCTCCACACTGATTTCCATAATGGTTGTTCCAGTCTACAATTCCGCCAACACTGAGGGTTTACTTTTCCCCCATTCAACCCAGCTATTCCCCTCCTGGGTATTTTTCCAGATGAACTGAGCACATTGTAGCACAGTGATATATGCGCACCACGTTTATAGCAGCTCAGTCGGTCACAGCTAAACCTTGGAAGCAACACAAATGCCCATCAGCTGAGGAATGGATAAAGAAGGTGTGGTTTTTACACAATGAAGTATTATTCAGCTATAAAAGGATAAATTTGAGGCTTTTATTAGTAAATGACGCAACTAGAGACCATAATCGTAAGTGAACTAAATCAGACCCATATATGCAAACATTGTGTTGTCTCCCTAGTGTAAGACTATGAAAAAGTAAATAAAATCTGAGGGGTACAATAGATACTGTGAAAAGCAAATGAATCTGTTCAAAAGAAAGGAATTACTGAGATGAAGAAGATTAGAGAGAGTAGTGGAAAGAGATATATCTATGTATGTAAGAATGTTGGTTTCGATAATTTCTGCAGTTAATGCTTAACTTTTTTGTCTTTTAAATATCTTTTCCTTTTTCTCTGGTAATTTCTTACAACTTTTTTTCTTCCTTTTTCCAATTTTGCACGTATATATCTGGTAATCTGAACAACTAATTTGTAGATAATATTGTGTCATACAGCCATTGTCAAATTCCTATTATGTTGTTTAGTGAAATTCTGAATCATTTCTAATTTTTTTTTTACCATTTTGCATTCTCTTAACAAAAAACAGGAGGAAGGAAACAAAAAAGTAATGCTTGAACACTTGACTATCTGTAAGCAAAAAGTAAAAGTTACCATGCACCCTGTTTATAGCAGCTGCCTTTATAATCACCCAGAATTGAAAACAGCTCAGAAGTGCATTGAGCAATGAATAAATCTATCTTGCCAGGTGTGGTGGCATATGCCTGTGATCCCAGCACTCGGGAGGCTGAGGTAGGAGGATTGCTGACCAGTCTAGAGTACAAAACGAGCTGAAGGCTGGCCTAAGCTGCATATGGTTTGAATGGTTGTGAAACCCTGTCTCAAAAAGGCAGAAAAAGCTCCACACAGTGGAGTTCTGCTAGCAACATACAGGAACAAACGTGCACATGCAGCAATATGGACACATGTTAAAGGCTTTTGCAAAGTGAAAGATACCAGGCACAAGAAGCTATATAGCTTATGATTTCATTCATACAAATGCTAGAAAAGGCAAGACTGAGGAGAGGAAGCAGATCAGTAGTTGCTAGAGGCCAGGGGTTGCAGGGTGGCTATGGAACATACCCAGAAGGCACATCTTAAGAGTTGTATGGATTATAACATAGGATCCCTTAATGCTAAAGATAGATAAACCCATGTATTTATTTTTAGATTCAGCTGACATGAAATTGCTCTGTCAAATTGCTCCTAGAAGCCCTGAGCACTTCCTCTTGCTGATGCATGCGTGAGAGCAGAAGGTGCACACAGCTCGGGGCTGAGCCCTTGGGGGGCTGTGCTTGGAACCCAGGAAGAGCAGGGTGCGAGGGCTTGGAGGAAAGGAGCCGCACCTGCTCTAGTTGGTGTCCTACTTCCTTTTGTGGTGGTGCTGCAGATTGAACCAGGACCTCACACACACTAAGCAGGTACTCTATGCTGCTATGTCCCTAGGCCGAAAGGACTTAATTTGAAGAATAATTTATATGTTGGATTTCTTTTGTCTGCTGGGGAGAGAACTCCTAGCTTGCAGACAAAAGATTTGAACTTTAATTATGTTGCTGCTCAGTTTTTCAGTTTCTTCTTTAAACCATTTGTCAGATGTACAGTACATATTAGAGTTGGCCAGAGAAGCCCTCTGAGGACTTTGACTTAATGAGGCTTTCTCTGAGGCCTCCTTTTTAGACCAGCACACCATGGTGAGGCGAGCGTTGTTATGGTTACTGTGCTAAACATCTGCACTGGTATACTTTCAGGACAAAGCCCTCCAGATACTTCTGCTTTGGCTTCTACCCGAAGGGTAACGGCCTTGGAGTTGAGACATGAATCACTCTCCGCATTTCAATTTCTTTATATTAATGTGAGAATGTTTACTTGCAAATCATTTTAGCATATTATTTCACATAATGATTACTGTAGTTTAGTGCACTGGAGGAATGGAAAGACCTTTGTGCTTCTCTGGTTACTCTAATTCAATGATTTCACAGGGTGTCAGGTGTGGATTTTGGTAGATCTGCTTTGTTCTTCTCCCTATAACTTTCTGAGCTTGTAAAGACATTTATTTTGTTATCATGCATTTTGAAGACTCTTTCTGAACATGTCATACTGTATAATTTATTAATACTTTTCAGAGGCTTGAACCATTTATTTCTGCATCTTGAAAAGATTTCTTTTTCTTCGTCGGTGCAGTGGGGTACTCTATAACTCACACTGTCATAGCAGGTGGGCCCCCGGGAGGCCGCCTGCACATGCTGGCGGGCGCCTCACAGGGGCCACCTTTGATCCCTGGGGTAATGGTGTTGACAGTACCAGCCAGAATCCCAACTAGCCTTGACATTTCTCTTGACAAGTTAACGTTTTATGTAGAGACAGCAGTCGCACACTGTGGACCTGACTGTCTTGTACTTTGCATTCTGAGACTCTGTGTCTTTCCTACCAAGGACGTACCTAAATGAGCACCCACAGAAAGCAGAAGTTATGCTCCCCTGTCCACTGTCATTTGTCTTCTCTGTTTCCTTTTTAAGCCAATGAATGTGCCTGATGTGAAGAGAGCACACTTACCTTGGGGATTTGGCACACACCTCACACCTCGTTGGTACTCCCCTCCTTGCCCTCCCTGCCCCGGTGCTGCACCCCCAGACTCTGTTCTAGTTCCACAAAGTATGTCTCACTGCTTCTTATCATCTGTGCTTTATTTTGTTCTTTAAATTATATTTTGAATTTCTCATAAAGAGAAATATGCCATGCTTAAGTTTGTGTGTCTAATTTTTTATTTAGCATTATGGTCTCAAGATTCACCCATTTACCTACACATGTCCAGGATTGTCTTTCTGTATGGCAGAGTAGCACTTCGTTGTGTGTAAGTATCGCATTTTCTTTATCCACTCATCTGCTGATAGGCATACAGGCCACTCCCAAGATTAGCTGTTGTGAGTTGGGCTGCTATAAACATGGATGTGCACGTTTCGGTCTAATATGACACCTTTAGCCGCTTATCTGTCCAATTAAGTACAGAATGACCAAAAATTGCATATTGTTTTTGTTAATTTGTAAGATATAGCAGGAAATTTAAAGATGATAGTTTTGTCAAATGTATTCAATGTAAGAATCACCTAGTTGAAGTTTCCCCTGCATGAGTGACCCTTGGGATAGTCAGTACTACAACTGATCTGCTGCCTGAGTGACGCTCTAGGTAAACTGTAAAGTGGCTAACTCTGCCAAGAAGGTTTGCAGCAGAGCAATAACTGGGCCAAATGGAATGTCTATTATTAGCTTTTTGAGGACTCTCCATAAAGATTGCACATCTTTTATAAAAACAAATACCCAACAGTAACAACAGCAGGGAATGTCCTACATCTAAATTAAAGCTTAACTAAATGTTAACATTTCTTTGGAGAAGTCTGGCGGGTTATGGTGAAAGAATAAATATTTCTGGGGTCGCAGAGACCTAGCATCAGCTGCACCCTGCCTTCGTGCTTTTTAGACTTTTAGGAAACTCGCTGTCATCCTCAGCCCACTCTGTGACAAGGAGGATGACCATGGCCTTTCGCAGGGATGTTGTCAGCTTAGTGTGGAAATGCCTGCCTCCTGGCACAGCACCGCCGCGCACTCGGCAGGGGGGCCTGCAGCTCCGCTTCATGGCCAGCTGTGCTCAGCCCCACGTGAGACAAAGCTCACTTCCTTCTACACGTACAGTTTGGCAGTGTCAAGCGCAAATTGTTGTGCATTGATTATTTACTGTTGTTACTAATTTCCAGTTTACTGCATTGTGCTCAGAGAATAGTTTGTGCTATTCCTAGTTTAAGGAACTTTGCCAGAGTTTTTGCCTTTGTGCCTAACACAAGGTTAATTTTATTACCGCCTTTTGCATACCTCAAAAAAATGTTCTTCTAGTCAGGGCGCAGCACACAGCCATGCTCACGCGGACATACAGCAGGCCTTCCCAGTGGTGGTGTGCAGCTCTTCTCTAGCCTCCTCACCTACCTTTTATCTGTTGCATGTGTTTTAGACTGAGTGCTGTGTGATTGAGTTTCTGTTGCCTGATGTCTTTCCTACAGCTGCTTCTGTGTGGTGATGGTTATTGCAGCCATTAGCATTTGTGTTTCTTTGTCACATTGCTTCCTGCCCTGAAATTTTTCTTGCATTTATCAGAATCACAGTTTTTGACTTGGTAGTACTTGCTTTTGCCTCATATTTCTTTGCTAACTCCTTTATGTGCAACCTTTGGATTGCATTGTGTTCTCTTGTAGAGCATAAGCTGGGCTTAGCTTCATGAACCCAAGTACCTTCTAATATGCTAGTTAAGCACAAATTATTGGTGTGGCCAGTGGTTGGTGTCAACTGATTCATTTTTAAAATAAATTTACTGGATTTCTTTGTCTTTGTGTTTGGCATTTAGGAAAATTTACATTTCTGTTGCAGGTTAGGAGTTGGCAAACTTTTTCTATAAATGTCCAGCCTACAGTAAAGGCTCTGGGCACTGGGCCCTACACCCACCTTTGCTGTTGCAGAGGCTCAAATGTCTATGAAGGAGACAATGGATGAGAAGCTGTAGGCAGTAAATACACAAATGGGTGAGGCTGGATTCCAATAAAATTTCATTCACGACACTAGTCATGGGCTGGATTCCGCCTATGGCTGCAGCTGGGCAGCCACCATTCTCAGAGTCACCTGCTTAGAACACCTATTACAGGGCTGGTGATGTCGCCCAGGGGGAGAGCGCCCACCTCGCACTGTAGGTCTGGCTCCTGCGTTGCAAAACACACACAATCCCTTATAATTCCTTCAGTTCCCTTTCTCCTCAGTCGAAAACTGTAAATTATTATCCTGTAATTCTGATCTGTTGCCCAGATAGTAATCAACAGAATTATTCTACCTCCTCTTTTTCTCATCATTTTGAAAGAAAACAGTTGTGTATGTTTTGTCAGTGCAAACAACATTCACATGCTGTTCTCCCGCCTTTTTCCTTTTCTTGGCTTTGCATCTAACATTAAAGCAGCAAGCGCTTCTCTATCAGTAGTCCTCTTCGTACTGTAGATGCTGTTGTGTTCTGGCACAATGAAGTTTGTCCTGTGACCCTTGTGATGGGTGTCTGAGGACTGGGCTGAGTTTCTGCATGTTTCAAACATTTTGCATAGCTTTGACACTTGTGGGACAGCTTGACCAAATGCAGAGACAGTGGTGTTGTGTGCCTTTCATGGAGTTTTGTTTTGTGTGTTGCTGTGGACAAACCTGAGGCAGTCTGCCTTTGTTTGGAAGGCGATTTGGTTTTCTTGCCTGGAAGCTCAGAAGATCTTGCTCCTTTACTTTGGAAGTAGAAACTTATTACAAGACTGTCTCAGCTGACTATTCCTGGCCCATTTTTCTAGATATGATAAGCCTTTGAAATGTAGAAAATTCTTTTATTTGTGGAAAATTTTCTTCAATCATAGTTTGACAGTAGTTCTGTTCATCTTGTTATTTTTCAGGTATATATGCGTGTGCTTATGTGTGTAAGTGTATGTATCTTCTGTCTTCTGTACCTTCATGTTACAGACTTTGAATTTTTGATTAGCAACTGTTTTTCATATATGAAAATATTTGTTTAAGGATATTACATTCAAATCGGAGTATTTCATTACAGATCTCCTTTGCCTTGTGAGGCTTGGAGGGAGAGGTAGGGTGAGGCTTCATCACCGAGACATTTCGATCCTTGTGTTGGCTGAATATGGACAGTGCTCACTGTCTCCATTCATCTCGAAGTACCTTTTCCCTAAGTTGTTAATAAAGAGGCCTTCCAGGGCCGGGAGATGGCTCAGTGGAATAAACGCTTGCTGGGAAGCGCAGGGGCCTGAGTTCAATCCCCGGTTCTGCCAAATAAATAAATAGGCCTTCTATTAAGGTGGGAATGAGAAGTTTGGAGAGTGTACTAATTTTTCATTTCAAGCAGCCTTAAGTGAATAGTGTCTCTTCTAAGGAGGACTGTTGCTGGTAGTATAGCTCAGTGGCTTAAGCACCTGCCTGGAAAGCGCAAGGTCTTGAGTTCAATCCTTGGTACTGCAAAAAAAGAAAAAAAAAGATAAGCTTGCTTTCTAAGGAGGACTGTTGATGTGCCACTTGGTTTTATGATTCTGTTTGTTCCTGTAAGATCTTTACTGTCCACTGCTTGACTCCTTCCTCCCAGTTGACACGGTTCCAAGGCACTTCCACCTCTGGTGGGTTGCCTTCCCCTGCTTCAGAATACTTTCCAAGGCTGCCTTCTCTGGCCCCAGAAACTTGTAAATCCCTCCTTGTTTTCCCAAGTAGCCAACTGCTTTGATTTCTGAGGTCTCAAACCTGACCTCGATATTCCCCAACTCTGCGTGGAGCCTCCTTTTAGGGTGACGTTGTTGGCAGCCATCATTGTGAGGACCCCACTGCACTTTCCTGCTTTTGCCCCACTTTTCTTATTTTTCCTGTTCAACCAGATCTCCAGAGTTAGCTTGATTGGTGTCTCAAGTCTTACATGCAGGTTGCAGTTCATAGTGGTCTTTTCACAGTTACTTTTTAAGTTTCCTGAGTTTTGTTGTATGAGTTTATTTGCTATCCTTGTTTATCTCAGATGTCACTGAAAGGTGTATGAAGACACTTTGATGTAATGAACTGCTCTTATCCTTTGGGAACCTGGAAATCACATATTATTTTAAAATTCTTATTACTTAACTGATAATGTTTGACTGATAATTTTGCTGTACATTTTAATATGTTATGCGTATTTTTCTGAACCATACTAGAAAAAAATATTGGGAGAGATAGTTATCTATAGCTATTTCAAAGAGCTCAACTATAGTACCCTTTAGTATCTGCAAATAAGAGCATATTCAAAATCAATACAAGGAAGCCCTTCCCAGGGACAGAGCTGCCTACAGATTAGGCTGCTATAGGATTGTGGTCTTCAAGTTTAGAGTAGAAAAATTTTATGTAAGAAATTCAAGCCATCTAATGAAAGAGAGTCTTTAAGAAGTTATCTGGAGGTGCTACAAGTTATTGACTATTATATAAGAGATGAAATATCAGCTGACCACCATCTCCACCATGGCCAACTCAGCTGCTGGTTGGTTTACTGCAGAAATGTACATGAATATGGTTTTCCTTTATACTGTGCAATGTTGAACGCGATCTGTGCTAGACATGGTACAGGTTCAAGAAACAGCATCAAGAACTCCTTCTTTTTGACTGATCACAGCATGCATTAGACATAGACAGGATGAGCATAACAGTGAAGAGCAGAGTCCAGAGCCAGCCCTTCCTACTGTTGTTCCCCACTGTGCTGCTATAACTCCTGTCCTGCTGTGACAGGGCTTGGTGAACTGGGAGTTTGTAGTATCCGAAGTTTTTTCATGTTTACACCTGTCCTGCCACGACTGTGACTCAGAAAACTTGTGGCCAACTTTCTGTGTTTGTGGGTCTTTTAGCCTCCTTCAGCTATTGCGAGTAAGGGAGTTGTCTTTCTTGGCACCATTTCAAATGCCTACAAGAGAGACTCAGGGAGACCCTACCATATCTACTAAGCAAAGACTTGAGCAGGGAACCACAGTTCCCTGGCCACCACATCCCACGCAGCTCCCATGTTCCCAAGGTGAGGACAGTGAGAAGATGGAGAAGAAGGACAGAGTTGGAAGACAGAAACCTGAGGCCTTGTGGAGCCCTCTTTCCTCAGGGTCAGGCAGAAGAAGGAGGAGGAAGAAGGGGTGAGACTCCAACAGCTGCAGCCCACTGGGAAGGGTGGATGTCATGTGAAACCTCTCCACCTGATAGCTTATCCATATGGCCAACCTCGGGTGCTGTGTTCTGGCCTGGTGGTGCTCCAGCCCCAGCCACTCCCCACACTTGGCCCCTGGCTAGGTTGTAGGTTTACTGTCCTCAGGACAGGCGCCAGCCTCTCGTCTGGTCAGTTGTCCCTAGTAGAAGTTTACTCAGAGAACTCACAAGGTCATGTGCTTGGTAAGATGGCACTGTTTGGCACTATCCAAAACTATAATGAGGACATAGAAATCCCCTAAGGAATACACCAAAGAACATGTCACTACAGTTGCTGGAGGGAATGCTAATACCTAGAAATTAAAGGAAGAAAATGTTAATCTGGCTCATGGTTCCGAATGTCTCAGTCCATGATCCACTGACTCCAAGTTAGAAACGTCATGGTCAAAGGGCCTGACAGGGCGGAGCTGCTCCCTTCGTGGTGGCCAAGAAGCAGAGCACCAGGGACAAGGAGCAGAGAGAGATGACTGCAGTGTTCCCAGAAATGCCTCCTAGCAGCGTGCTGAGCTGTGACCATCCGTGGGTTACTGCACTCACGAATCACTCTTTATAGGTGGGGCTCTTGAGCTCAGGAGGTTTCAAAGACACAGACAGAAAGGGTGGCAGGGTGGCAGGACTGTGCTTGGCACAGGTGTCTCCTGAGATGTAGACTCTTGGTTGAGTTGCGCAGTATGACTCTGTAGTCGCTTCTACCATTCTGCCCTAGATCACAGCTAGTACCAATGTTAGGATTTTCTCCTCTGTCTAAGTTATCTTTCAAACATGTTCACTTTTGTCTAGAAGTATCACAGAAAAGCGAGGGGTACTTCGTGTTGTGTTCACCTTGCTCAGCAGTAGCATGTACCCCCAGGCCTGGGACACAGCTGTCGTCTTCCTGGTGTGGGACCTGCTGAGCACAGGGCATCCACTTGTGTTTATCTTTCACACCATTTAGTCTGTGTTAATTTACTGTACATGGAAAAAATTGGATCTGCTTCCAACAGTAATTTGTCTCATTTGGGCTGACAGCTTCCAGAATCCTAAGTTCATTACCCCTAATTAGAGGTGTGTTAATCTTCCTAACATAAAGAACATAGTAAATTCCCAAATGCAAAACTCTGAGGAAAATATCTCTAGAGACTTGCAGCATAGCATGATGTTAATTAGTAGCAGATAGGGCGAAGTGTAAAAAAGGAACATTTCCCTAAATTTTATCAAAATACAGATATAGCCTACTCTGAATGTTTCCCTGAGGAAACCTTAACATCTCACCATTCACCAGGTGAAAGCCTTCTCTCCTGTTGGCCTGAAACATAAAACTTGGAAACTTTGTGTGTATTCTGGTCCGCGTCTCTGGGATCGCTGCAGGTTTTCCTTTGAGCCACTTGGTTTCTTCCCAACAGCTTTTTAGGAGCACTTGAAGAGATCTGCTTTTGCTTTCCCTTCTATCTCAAATGTGAGTCCCTGGTGTGTGAAAAGATTTTTTTTTATTTGTTTTGTTTTGTTTTAGATTACAAGTGTTCTGTGTCTGCAGGTGGAGCTTTAAGAAGGTGCCTGGACCAGGGCCACATTCCTCTTCTGTGGGTCGGTGGTGATGAGTTAGTTCCCAGCTCTGCTGAGGAACCAAGGGGCCTCCCTGGAGGAGGCGGGCCCCGGACTGTGACAGGAGGCTGCACCACTGTCCCGTGCCTCCCCTCCCTCTGGCCCTGCTGCGCAGCCCTTTCTGTTTCCTGGTGCCGGGCGCATAACCTTCTTTTTCCACACTCTCTCAGCCATGCTGTTTCTGCTCTGGAGCCAGCTGACCGTAGGCAGAAAGCTCAGAAACCATGCGCCATAAGTAACCCCTGTCCACTCTATGTTGTGCCAGTCAGGTATTTCATCCTGGCGCTGAGAGCTCAGCAGGACAGTTCCGGTCTGAGTTATAATTTCCCTTACGGTGTCAGTGAGAGCCACTGCGCCAGAAGAGGCTGGCCTCCGGAGCTGCATGTGATCTCTCAGAGGTGGTTGTTTTAATGTACCATCCATTTTCTTTTTTTTTTTTCTTTTCAAAGTTTTATTGATAAACATATAGCAATGAGACAGTTTCAAATCAAATCGAGAATACAGTTTCAACAATTAATACACTGCATATATTCTTCTTAGTGGTTAATTGCTGTACAAGATGCAGACTTGTGATCCTACTTACAAACACCATTAGAAAAAATCATTCTAT
>NW_004524610.1:1868404-1874430 GCF_000260255.1 Octodon degus | reverse complement strand
TCCCGCCGGCGCAGGGTAGCAGGAAGCTCTCCACACACTCACCGGACCTGGGCTAGGACTGGGTCTCTGCCATCCATTATCTATGCATGGTTCCATTTAATTGTTCAAATCTCCTAAACTGGTTTTTTGGGTTGAAGTTAAGCTTTACACAGTGTTTTCACTACTCATCCTTTGCCTGCCTTGCCAGAGCAGCCCTCTGTCAAATACTTAAACCAGTAGGAGGGAGCTGGTGTGACTTCTGCATTGTAAAAGCTTGCTGTACTCAGAATAGAAAAAAAGATAAAACATTCCAATGTCTAGAGCCTTCTGGATGTTCGTCCTAGTGTCAGTAATTTCAGTGTAGGTCTCCCTAAATCAACACACGTTTGAGAAGGCCCCTCACTTTGCTAGGTTTATGTTACATAAACCTGGAAGCTGGCTTGTCTTTGGTTTTTGAGATGAGGTGCAGCTCTGCTGCCCAGGTTGACCTTGAACTGCTGGGCTCCAACAGTCCCCCAGCCTTGGCCTCACTGCTCAGTGAAATAGAAGAAACTAAGAAGTAAATGGCACACTGAGCTTGCACATTGGCAGCCACTCAGAGTTTTCTGAGCTTCACACGTCAGTGCTGGGCCTCAGGAAAGGTGGTACAGTGCTACTCGGGAGCCCTCAGTTGAAGGGCCATCTGTGCTGATGGCCTTCAGGCTGTAGGACACCAAGATAAGTGCTCATTTAGGAAGGATGGTGGTTCACTGTTTTCAGGGTTCTTTCCCAGCTCAGGGAGATAGTATCTTGGCAGGGCAGGGTATCCCAGGACCTACCCTTGCCAGTGATCTGGCCCAGACCAGGCTGCCAGGTGAGGATCTCCAAGGCGGGCTCGGGGCCTGATTGTGACACCACCTCAGGTCCCATCGCTGCGCCCACTGAGGAGCCGCTGGTGCAGTCAGGGTTTTCTGCACACAGGGAGCTCGGAAGCTTAGGCTAAGGGCAAAGGCAGCACATTGAGGGAAAAGAGGGATGAGATGTAGCAGCGCCACCAAGAGGGCAGTGCCCCAAGGATGGCTACCACGCACGTCTAGGCCAGCAGCTCTTGGAGCAACCAGGGCACCAGCTAGTGTGCATTAACTTCCCTTAAGGTGGAAATCAGAGGAGGGCTGGTTCTTGCACCTGCCGACGACCATCAGCGCAGTCTGTCCACCTCGTGAGCCGTTACTAACCAGCTGAAGGCCTCTTGCCTAATTGTTAGGAAGCACACACTGGGAGGTGTGGTACTGGGAGTGTGATACTGGGAGTGTGATACTGGGAGTGTGATACTGGGAGTGTGATACTGGGAGTGTGCACTCAGCTGCAGCCTGGAGTTCAGCGCCAGTGCTATCAGCTCTCTTAGTAGTGGCACCTGCCTGCCACACAGAGTGAGCCTCAGAATGTCTTCCGGCCATAGGAGCGGGTGGCTCCTGGCTGCTCTTTGCCACTCTTGGTGGTTTGGTGACACCAGGTCCCATGGCTGGTCTCCCTCAGTGTCACTACTTCTTGGTGTGCCAGTCTAGCATGCTCCATTTCAGAAGATGAGAGGAGGCTGCCAGAGCAAGGGAGCTATCTGCTGGACCTGCATCCATCCCAGCTGCAGCCAATGCCAGTGTCCAGCAAAGCACCAGTGGGATCTTGCTGCTCATGCTGCTGCAGGATGTCTTGGGCCTCTGGGGAGCATTGGCCTCCCTCCTGTCTCGTAAAGATGCCACCAAGCCTCGGAAGCCAGCACTCAAGTCCTGCATGCTTGGCTTCTGTTCCTTTAGCTGAAGATATGGTTGGTACACCCACCCTTTCCTCTTTTCCATCTTGTTCTTTATGAGCCTATTACGACTCACTGAGTCAGTGTTGATGTTAAAGGTAACTTTCAATTTTATCACCCTTGTTAAAAAGTGGGGCAAATAGGGGAGGCCCTAGGTTCAGTTCCTCACATTGCTGAAATAAACAACAGCAAAAGTTGAAGGAGAATTATGTTCCTCACATTTAAATTACAAAAAATATACAATGTACTGGAAATGCCATTAACAAGATTTTATTGTGTGTAGTTTATAGGATATTTGTTACTCCTGCTTGTGCTTTTAAGCAGCTCTTGTTTTGTTTTGACTGAGGCTCTAGTGATGGAAAAGTGTGGGACAGTTTATCACACGTGACGCTTGCATCTCAGGCCACTGCATAGCCTAGAGCTGTGGGTGAGGAGCCCACACAGCCACTGTTGGGCTTGCTGCGGTCAGCTGGGCTGAGCACTTGGGGCAACGGCAGCTTAACACGCTGGCAGGTCGCTTCGTCCTCATGCCTGTACCAGGTCGGTGCCCTCCCTCACCGTCGCGGTGGTGTGAAGACCTTGCAGTGTGAAGGGCGTGGGGTGGGGACGGGTGCAGCCCGAACAGCGCTCTTCGTTTGCCTGTGTGTGGTAAAAATGCGGAGCCTAAAGTGCACCTTCTCGGTTACTTGAAGTGAGTGGCTTTTCCGTGTTACATGCAGTCCCATTATTGTCCAACCACATTCAGGACTCCGGTCCACACCTGCCACTGTGCCCCATTAGGCAGCTCCCCCTGCCGCCCTCCCAGGCCTGGCACCCCCCATACTTCCTGTTTCCATGACCCTGATTACTGAATATTCAAGGGGGCGTGCAGGATTTGTCTTTTGGTGATCGTTTTATCTCATTTGGCAGGGTGTCCTCGTCTATGTGGTGGCGGATGTTAGAATGCCCCTCCTCTTTAAGGCTAACTTCCCCTGCACCTCTTCATGCAGTGAGGACACTGCAGGCTCTCTGTCACCAGCCTTTTCCAGCCTTCCTTCTCCCACCTGCTGTTACGGACACACAGCCAAGTGCTCTCCTCTACTCAGCTCTTCCTCACGTCCCTCCCCAGAGGAAGTTTCTCCCACTTGTGTCACAGGAGACGAGGGTGAGGGTGGGAGCTGCCCTCCCCACAGTCACGCAGGCCCAGGCTCCATCCTCATGTGCTTTCTCCCTCCTGTGCTGAGAGAGAGAACCTCGGAGAGGGCGGAGGGAGCCATGGGGCGGGGTCTGAGCAGTATCTCCTTCACCCATGTTTCACTGTCACACCGCACATTCCTGCCTCCCTGATTAACTGAAGGGATAGAGATGTGGTATTCCCCTCTGGGGACAGGGCAGAGGTGCGGGGAGCGTGTGGCGGCCCTGCCTGGCCGAGCAAGGTTGCAAGCAGCTGCAGTAGAGTGGCCGCCACTGTCAAGGCAGGGTCTCACAGTGGAGCAGACTCTGAGCTCAGAGCAACTTGTGTAGCCTCATGTTACAGTGTTTGTAAAAATTACTGCTATGGCCTTGGTAGGAAAGTTTAAACATGTGTATCAGATAAATGGAGAAGTAGCTTTTCCAGAGACCAGTGTTTCCACTCAGAGTTAAAGCAGAAAAAAATGTGTATCAGCACCTTTGAGTTACGGCTGGTAAAGCCTGTAAATATAAAGTAACTCAGAATTTTAGAAATATATGTTGAGCTGAGTGACTTTATTTTCCCTTATCATTTAATTAGTGTATGTTTACTGTGTGAATAATTGGTGCCTGACAGAGTGAGGATAATAATAATAAGTCCCTCAAAAAGGATCAAATGTAATGGGAAAAAATAAGGTGAATAGATTCTAGAAGCACCAGACCAGATGGAGGAGTTCTGCACCTGAGATGCCACAGCCAGGGGCAGGGCCACCTACACAAAGGGCAGTGCAGATGTCAGCCACTCACTGATTTTTTTTTTTCATTTATGTATTTGGTACAAGGTCTCACTATGCAGCTCAGACTCCTAGTGCTCCTCCTATTTTCAGCCTCTCCAGTGCGGTGCTTACAGTCACATGCCACCATGCCCTGACTCAATTGCTGGCTCAGCGCTCCCCGGCCAGCGCGGCATACGGGACCTGGGATCTTTGGTCTCTCACTGTTGCCTAGAGACTAGCTTCCTTATTTCTGAGTTTGTGTAAAGATTATATACCTTTCAGGTTTCTGGTAAAAACCCAGGAGAGTCTGCATGAGCCTAACTATATGCTCAGTGTTACTACAATGTGGTAGTTATTTTTGTTAACATCACTGAAGCCAGTAGAGTCCAGACTGGGTGGGAAATGCACTGCCTGACACAAGCTTCTGCATTCTCCCAGTTGGTGGTCATTCACTGAGCCACGAGTATGCACAGGGCACCTAAGATCGGAGGCAGGTGCACGTGTGCACAGCTGTGCTTGTCCTGCAGCACTGCACCTGCTCGGTGTGGAGCAGAGGCGTTGGTATTGCAGCTCTGTAGGCTCTAGGTTGACGGCATCCTTTCCCACTGTCGGTCACCAGCCCCACCCTCATGCTCTACTGCCAGATCCTGTGATCCCAGTCACCTCTTCCCCACCCACTCCCTGATCTTTCGTCACCTGCATGTCCATGGCTACATGCAGGCAACCTATTCTTTCTCATACAAACCTTCTTTACCCCCTTCCTTAAGCTTAATACTTTTTTCCCCAGTTACCTCAGAAATAATACACTACCTCCCTCCAGTCTTTGTGTGTTCACTGTCTGTTTTGTGTTCTGGCTAGGAACCCTGTGGTCATCCTGTTGCCTCCATGGCAGGGTCTTCCTACAGCCCCTGCTCAGCTGCCATCTACCGCTGCTCTGCTGAGCATCGTCCTGTTCTGCAGCCACTCCACTGTGCACTGATCAGCCTTCTTGATTGTCCAGAACAGAATTTTCCTTTATACATAGGAAAATGCCCAGAAGTATCTGTTAATCAGAGAGTAGAAGCACAGCCACTTGGATTTACCTAGCACTGAAAATAATTTTTTAAAAAATTACTTCCTGTGAAGTTATGTTTTATTTCATTGCCAGTACTGCAGAAGTACTCCTTTTTTATAAATGCAAGTCATCTCAGCTGCATTTGGTTAAACATGCATTTGTAAGATGGGGAGGAACCATTTATGACACTGTTCTTAGGCTAGAGGAGGCTTCTATGCAACTGCCTTTATTGGGCTACCTTAATTATCAATTGTGGGCTGTCTATTGAAAAATGCCCTTCTCACTAGTTTTTTAAAGAAGGATTTAGCTTTCCATAAAGTCGCCTTGCTTTTCTGGTATTCAGTGAAG
Source organism: Octodon degus (assembly GCF_000260255.1). Lineage (NCBI taxonomy): Eukaryota > Metazoa > Chordata > Mammalia > Rodentia > Octodontidae > Octodon > Octodon degus. The sequence goes on along the minus strand of NW_004524610.1, from coordinate 1,869,338 downwards.
ACTGCTACTTGCAGAGATTCTCAAAATCCTTCGGCTCAGGGAAGGAAGTTGCTGCTGGAGGTGACTGGAAACGTTGGGCCTTAACAGATGCTGCCCTTGCATGCTGAGCTCACAGGCTTGTGACCCCTGTGAGGCAGGCTATGGGGCGCATCGCAGGTCCAAGCCTCGCCACGCTACCTGAGGACTGCCTGATGCGTGTGAGGGCGAAGTTAGCTTGTGTCCATGTAGCCCGCACTGCCCCACACAGGACTTCGTCTTCCCCAGGCACTGCCCTCTCCATGGCTGTCGGCCAACCACACCTGCCTTCAAGCCTGCCAAATACCAGGCCAAGACAGCCCTTAGACTTCCTGATCTCCTTCCCCTGTGATTAGAGGAGTCAGATGAGAACGAGCACACACAGAAGGCTTTCTGTTAGCCGCCCACCACTGCCTAGGACGGCCCACCTCCGCCCTCCCCAAGCGTGTAGCTCCCTTGGCTCAGAAGCCACACGCCGCCACATGCCATGGCTGCAGTGCTGCAGTGCAGAGGCTGCGTGCTGCTGCTTCTCTGGTGGCCTTTTGCAGCATGAATGCAATCCATCCCTGTTCCCAGGAGCCTTGCGTTTACAGAACCTGGCCTGTGCATCCCCAAATTACACTGGCGCTAGTTGATTCCAGGCTCTGTAAGAGCACTGTTCATGTTTGGCCGAATGTTCTGTGCCTCTTGGCACCTAGCAGAGTGGTGTGCTTTTGTAGGAGCATAAAAAGCGTTAACAGACCCAGCCCTGTACTCCCACCTCCTCAGAAGGCCAGAGGATCACCATTCAAGAGCAGCCCAGGCAACTTAGCAAGATGCTGCTTCCAAGTACAAAAATAAAGGGTTGGGAATGGAGCACATTGGTAGAATATGTGCCTACCACATGCCAGGCCTAGCTTTATTCCTAAAAAAAAATATA
>NW_004524610.1:1861625-1868304 GCF_000260255.1 Octodon degus | reverse complement strand
ATAGATAGATTGTTTATTGAAAAAAATTTGAGTTTTCCTCACAATAAGCTATTTTCAGTGTGCTTTGTTGGTAAAGTTGGTGTCTGAGATAGGAAGCTCCTTCAATTATGAAACGTTGCCTTTCACAGAAGTTGCTCTGGATTTTCAAGGTCCCAGTGCAGCTCTCTTTTATTAACAAGGTTGAGCTCCCACGTCCATGGATCTGCCTTCTTTCTTGGCAGCCTTGTATGCAAGCTGAACACCAGGACCACCATCCTGGCAGCCACCAACCCCAAAGGCCAGTACGACCCCCAGGAGTCCGTGTCCGTGAACATCGCCCTGGGCAGCCCGCTCCTCAGTCGGTTTGACTTGGTCCTAGTTTTGCTGGATACCAAGAATGAAGACTGGGATCGTGTCATTTCCTCCTTTATCTTAGAGAATAAAGGTATGTAAAGAAAACCATTTGGGCTGACAGGGAGAGCTTAGATCTAGAGAAAGGCAGTTTTCCTTGAAAACCAAAGATGTCTTTTTTGCAGACCCCTGAGGGATGCTTAGACAGAAGATGGTGGTTGAGAAGAGGTGGTCGTCAGGCCCAGCATAATGAGAAGGGAAAGGGTTCTGCCACCTGCTGGGTGAGACTGCCCTGGAGGCAGGTGTCCTTGGGGTGAGAGGAGGTGACTCATGCTACCGCATTACTGTCACTCAGCTCTTGCCACACAGTTGGGACTGAATTGCGATGTGGGAATCGCTCAATGCAAGCCCCTCTGTAAGCAGTTTCCCCAAGTTCTCTGGTTGCTAGCAAGCAGACTGGAGTATCCTCAGTGATGTTAGCCCCCTAGGAAGCATGCCTTTATTAAATCAGATCCGCAGACTATTTGTTTGGGAGAAAGAACAGTCTAGTTTTCCTCGACTTCAGAGCCTGGAGGCTGTCTTTTACAGGCGAGAGCAAGAACTGGGCACCCTTAACGATGTCACACTGTTAAAACATGCTGGCTGACGCAGGTTACCCAAGCAGGGCTGAGCGGTTGTGGAGCATGGAGAAGATGAAGACCTACTTCTGCCTCATCAGGACGCTGCAGCCCACGCTGTCGGACGCAGGCAACCAGGTTCTCCTGCGCTACTACCAGATGCAGAGGCGGAGCGACGCCCGCAGTGCAGCCCGCACGACCATCCGTCTGCTGGAGAGCTTGATCCGCTTGGCAGAAGGTGGGCAGCATTCACCATGGGACACTTCCACTGAGGCCCAGTGTGCCGAGCGTGGCGTGGGAACCACAGCGCCATCCCTAAGAGGGCGCCTGGGGTCACATGACAGTGAAGGCTCAGAGCCCCAGGAATCACGCTGCAGGACAGGAAGGGGTGCTGGGCAGAGGTAGCACCCTGAGAGCCCTCTCGGGACTGCCTCTAATGGGAGCCCTCGCTTCCCCTGTGTGCTTTCTTGGTGGCGGCTCTGTCAGCATTTGCAGTGGGAGGTTTTGCATGTACAGCAGTATCTCCTGTTCCTGATCCGTTTCAGCCACTCGGACCCTTCCCATTGTTGCCGCAGTGGTGGATCTGACGTGGACACACACACCTAACATGTCCCACGCTTCCCTCTGACACTGGCTTTTGCACTTTAGCCTGCATGCAAATAATGCTTAAAAACCCACATGAGCTGCAAGTTAACATACAATGAAATCACATAAGCTTAATAAACAGTACAAAATAAAAGGATCTCTTTTTTCCCCAAAGATTTATACCTAATACTAAGGCAAGAAATACCCAAAATTCAAGCTTATTCATTTAGTAGCTTTGAAAAACTCATAAATTGTAGATAAGAAGAAATGCCAGAGATGAAAAATGAGCTTAATTTTATGTCTCTAAAACAAATTAAAAAGCGGGGGTTAGGTTACTGCATATCGAATGTATGTTTGTACAGCCCCTTACTTTCTAGAGTCCAGAGTACTTTTTCATATACATAGACAACATTGCATGCACTATGTAGAAAGTTCAAGTCCCTTATTCATGAAAAAACTATAAGGCCAGTTGAATGTGGACTTCTGCACTTCATCTGGTGAAATTCATTTACTATGAGCAGCTCATTCATAACACAGTTTGGAAAAGGGAGTCCACCACAGAGTTACATCTGTCCCCTCGTGGTCCTAAAATCAAGTGCATTTCTTTCTCACAGCTCATGCCCGCCTGATGTTCCGCAACACTGTGACTCTGGAGGACGCGGTCACGGTGGTGTCGGTGATGGAGTGCTCTATGCAGGTGAGGGTGCCTGTGCACCGAACATGTGCTTACCCTGCTTGCCCGCTTTACCAGCACTGTCTAGAGGTATACACACGATCATGTTCAGACCTAGTGCTTGCCGGGAGCGTGTGAGTGGCCGACACTGCCCTTATCTCTGAGGGTTGGCATAGAGCAATAGGCTTCAGCACACCCAGCAGGGTCTGTGGTCTCTCTGTGACATCATGTAGCAATCACTGCCGCCCAGAGCTTGAGGGAAGAGAAGGGATCCCAGAGGCAGGACATGTGGGGTAGGGTGTGTGGGGCTGGTCCCAGCCCCCAACGTGAGTGGTTTCCAGTGGTCCAGCTGCCCTGGTGACTGCCTGCCTGCTCCTCTGCAGGGCGGTGCACTGCTAGGAGGGGTAAATGCCCTGCACACATCCTTCCCTGAGGACCCACGGGCACAGTACCAGCAGCAGTGTGAACTCATCCTCAAGAGGCTGGAGCTGCAGAGCCTCCTGAGCGAAGAACTTCAAAGACTAGAGAGGTAAGGATGGAAATCCCAGGAGGGGAAGGAGGAGAAATCCTCCCTTGGCATCTCAGACCTGTCCTGTTTCTCGATGTGTAATAAAAACTCTAAGACTCCGTGGCTTTAAAAAAAAAAAAGAGAGAGTTTGTTGAAAAGGAAAGAGGTGCTAGGGAGGATAAATGGGGAAAGGAAGAAAAGAAAAAATAATAAAAGAAGGAGCAAATGGAAATAAAGCTTTGTAAGTGACGAGAAGAGGGGAAAGGGAGGGGGAAAGGGAGAAATCAAGATATGTCATGTACAGGTACAAATTCCCTGTGGCAAATATGATTTTATGAATATCTAAATTGTACCAATAAATTTAATTTAATAAAAATAAAGATTGGCTGGGGATTTGTTTCAGCAGCAGAACGCTTGCCTAGCAAGCTGAAAGCCCTGGGTTCTGTCCTAGGCACCAAAAACAAAAATAAACCTCAACCGAAAAACAAAAGACAAAGAAGTAAATACAGACATAAAAATCCTAAGTGGTGCTCGCTCGGAAAGTGTCAGAGATGCAGGCAAGCCCAGGAGAGTGCTTGTCTCTTCCACTCGCAGGCCAGCTCAGGGCCGACAGGTGCCATCTTGGGCTTGGTGGCAGTATGGACCAGAGGTCTGGAGGACAAGAAAAAGCATGCGTCTCGGAGCCAGTGAGCACACACATTCTTCACCTCGGAAAGGCAGCTGACTGCGAGTCTGTGGGTGCCCTCGACACTTGGGTCGTCGGGGTGGAGGAGGCAGTGGCTGCACTGCTCTCTGGTGTCTTCCTGACCAGACCCTCAGGCTGAGCAGCAGGCCTGGTGCACGGTGCTAACAGAAGGGGAGCTGCGGGCTGGCCTCAAGGCCTGGCTAGGGCCACAGTCTTTCTCTAATGTGTAACGGTAGCATAGCCTTCCAGAGAAGGGGACTGACTATCCTGCTTGCACTTCGGGTGAAACCAGCCTCCCTGTCTTGTGGCCTCCTGGCTCTTTTATTATCCAGAATCGGGCAGTGGGTCGCTTACCCTCCGAGTCTTGGTGTTTGCTGCACCTGACCCTTTCCAGCCCCTCGTGGGCAGAGCTTTGCCTGAGGGGCAGGGGCTGCTCATGTCCTGCCGTCCCAGTGACAGGAACTGCTGGACAGTGGGGTCAGGAAAGGAGCAGGTGTGAGTGCTGGTCAGTATTGTGCTTCGACTAAAAAATGACCTAGAGGAGGAGGAGGAGAAAGAGTGTGGACTGTCTAAAGATGGGGTTCTTTGCTATGGTGTTTCCTTGTGAAGTTCTGGCCTTGAACCTCAGAGTAACTAAGCCGGTGCCGTACGCTGAAGGTGAGTCACCTCAAGCCCTAATCAAGGAGAAGGCCAACTAGCGCTTGGTTCTGACCTGGTAGGAAAGAGTGCTCTGTTCCTTAAGGAGATCAAACAGTTACGAGAACCTCTGGTACTCTTGGTCAGACTTCACTTGTAGAAAATGTATAACCATTGACAATCTGCACCAAGTAATGGCCATCTCGTCTGCCTCAAAGCTGAGGCCGGAATCACGTGTCCTGGAGGAAGGTGTGGTGAGCCTGCAGAAATAGTATGTGGGGAGAACTCATTTTCTGAGGGAGAATTAGATTAAAATAACAGAGCCGGCCAGGCGTGGAACCTGCCTGGGATCCAGCTCTCAGAGAACCGTGGCAGTGTGTTCAAGGCTAGCCTCACCTACTCAGAGACCCTGTCTCAAAATGCACTCAAAACACACACACACACACACACACACACACACACACACACACACACACCTGGAGATATAGCTCAGCCTGAAATCCTGCCTGAATCTCCCGTACCATGAAATAAATGCCACGTGAATTGCATGTTTTCTCATCTGCTCTGGATGTGATTTTTCTCAGACTTGGTCCTGAGGTACAGTCAAGGGCACGAGAGGCCACCTGTAGGTGTCCAGAGAGCTTTCGGAGGGCCCCAGCTGCAGGGTGCTCCCTGCTAGGAGAGCATGGTCCTCTGTGTGTGCAGTGTACTGACAGTGAGTATGGCTGAGCAGATCGCTTACTCCGGAGGAGAGAGGTTTGGACTCCGTACCAAGTACCAGGCTTTGCAGGAGAGGGCGTCCTGGCTCCTGGGTGCCCGCTGTGAAGGCGAGCACGGAGGGGCCCAGACGCCTGACCGCACTCCCGAGGAAGGAATCCTCACACGGGAGTCCAGCAGTGCCGGGCGGGCTCGCGTGGTCCTGACTCCAGCCTCCCGCCTTGGTTCTGCTCCCCTGGCCCAGCACCGTAGCTCCCCAGCAGCAGGAGCTGCGGCTGGTGCCCTCTGCTCTCAGTGAAAGGCTTTCCCTTCTCTCTTTCAGTCCATGTTCAGAGTGACTGAGAGCACCTGTCAGAGCACCACATTCTGCACCGATGTTTCGGAAGGGGAGTTCCCCTTGCGCCCTGGCATGCTGTGCAGTGCTCACAGGGGTGAGGTTGGCCTTAACCACTCAGATGGCATCTTAGGGACCAGGTGGACTCTGCCCCTTGGTCACGTGTTCCTTCTCTGTCTGTGCCAGGTTGCAGAACCAGGATGTGCATCCTTCTCAACTCCAGGCGGCAGAGGTGGAGTCCATGCCACAGTCCTCCGGAGATGACCAGGGGGACAAACTGGAGTGGGAGACTTCGACACAGCAGGGGCCAAGCTGTAGCCAGCATGCCCTGGCACCTGGAGACAGCCCCTGGGGAAGCCCAGCTCTGGAACCCCTGCCTGATCCAGGGCCCAGTGGGTCCCTGAGAAGAGATGATGGCCAGGGCAGTGGTGACCACGTGGCTGCTCAGCAGACAGGACCTAGAAACACTGCTCGGGTGTCTCCTGGCCCCCAGGCAGCTGGGGAAAATACAGCTTTGGAAAGGTGCACTGACCGGGCCCCTGCACTGCTCCAGGCCCCCTCCACTCTGCAGTGGGCTCCCACACATGGCCCAGAAGGCCCATCAGAAACGCCTGCCAGGAAGAGACCCAAGTCCCCTGAGAGCTCTGGGACACCAGGGCCCCCCACAGCCAAACTGGCCAAGTTTACTTTCAAGCAGAAGGCAAAGCTGACCCATTCCCCCAAGGGTCTTGACTGTGTGTCCCCCGGCCTGGATGAAGTGGCAGGTCCTGGTCCTGGGGCTCCGCAGCAGGGGTCTAGGAGAGAAGCTGTTGCACCCATGACAGGTCCTAAACGGTTGGTGTCCACCTCAGCCAGCAAAGACCTCACACAGCCCCACAGTGACACAAAGCAGCTGTCACAGCAGCTGTGCCAGGAAGACAGGTGCAGAGAGAAGCAAGGGTGCGGCCTTCAGCGGGAGCCTGGGAACCAGGCCCGAACCCAGGAGGAGGAGGCCCCCTGCAGCACCAGGGGCAGGAAGGTGCATGCCGGCACTCTTGCTGCCTTGGCCAGGTTCTCCTTCACACCACCAGAGCCCCAGTCAGTGTCTCCACCCCCTCCCGGAGGGCAGAGCAAGACCCCTGGCAGCTCCGGCCCACCTCACACAACCTCAGTGCCGGTGCTCAGCCATGGACGGAAGTCCTTCCAGCTGCAGGTCTCTGCCGAGAAACCGAGTCTATCCAAAAGCTCTCTCTTCACGTTACCAGAACTAGATGAGGAGCCTTTAGATTTTGACTGGGATGAAGAGATGAGAAGAAAGCCTTGACTGGACAGCATGATGGCGCACCCTCGGGAAGGCAGCAGGGCATCAGCAGGTGGTGGTGGCTATGCCCTGCATGTGCCCTCGTGGTGGAGCACCAGTTCGGGGCCTGACACCAGCACTGTGACAAACGATGCGCTGATGCTGGGCGGCATTTTGCAGATAGAATCCTGACTTTCCCAGAAATGTTTCCGCCTTTTCATCTCTCCTCTCTTCTCTTCTCTTCTCTTCTCTTCTCTTCTCTTCTCTTCTCTTCTCTTCTCTTCTCTTCTTTCTCCTCTTCTCTCTCTCTCTCTC
>NW_004524610.1:1793969-1861525 GCF_000260255.1 Octodon degus | reverse complement strand
CTCTCTCTCTCTCTCTCTCTCTCTCTCTCTCTCTCTCTCTCTCTCTCTCTCTTTTTCTTTCTTAAGGGTTTCTCCTAAGTCCCTCCTTCCCTTCGTCTAGAAGAAGCAAGTGCCAGGGAGGCAGCACTCTTAAGTCCCACAGGGCAGATGAGTGCTCCTCATTTTCCCTTTTGTACTTTCACCCTGGCTGTGCTAAGGATGCTGAATATTACCATTTGGAATGGTTTGCCCAGATCATGGTTTTTCGGGTACCACTTTTGTGTTTATCCTTTTAGCTTTTGAGGGGCTTCCTTACAACCCTGCAGTTTATTCAGAGTCTGTGATTGGTCACAGGGCAGCCTTTTTGAAGCATGAGCTTTGCATTTGCCTCTCCTTGAGCCGACGCTTTGTGCCCCCCCCCCCCCCGGGCCCTGTGCCTCCCTCAGCTGCAGTGGTGTGGTGGGAAGAGTGTACCGTCGAATCATGTAGCATTCCCCATAACCCAGGCGGTTGTGCTAAGCTATGATTCATTGGTTTTTAAAATAAGGCAGATGAGCATGCTTGGAAGGAATAGGTAACACATGCTCTGTGTTTGTGTGTGCTTTTAAAATCACTTCTTGGGCCAGGGATGCAGCTCAGCAGCACAGGCGCCTGTGTTTGATTCCTGGTGCCAAATAAATCACTTCTTCCTTTGGATTCTAGCAGGAGTCATTATTATAGATTTTTCTCTTTTGAATTATGCTTTTATACCATAGTTAATTCCTTGTCTTAAGGACTTTAAGACATAAAGATTACTCAAAATTACAGATACTTTGTTTAATGTTCATTTCATGAAATGCAGAAAAAATACAACTTAGAAACCTGATTTTTCATGAACACTAAAACATTAGTTTCAAAATTGGCTAAGTAAATTCTCTGGGAAATTTTAAATGGTGGGTATTAATTTAGCAGACATGAATCTCCTAAAGTTTTGAAGTACCTTAAACAGCTAATAAACACATAAGCAGTCATTATAAAATTTTTATTGTATATTCAGTTAACCTTATTCTAAAACATGAGGTCTGTAGTTCAATTCATTTCTCCCTTCTATGGTTAAGTTTAATAATTTCCCACTGTAGTATGATTCTAAATAATTCCTACTCTTTCAGTATTCTTTCCCAAGTCTTAATATTCTTACTACAACGAAAGGAAAAAGAAAGGATGTGAGGTTTTGACCCATTAAATTTCGGCCAGGTTTGTCTGATTATGTAGATGAGTATATTTCAAAACTGGGCCACAATGTGAAACTGATACTTCTCAGTGGCAAACTTTTAAGTCTCTTCCTTAGGAATTGCATCTTTGCAACTTGCTATCTTTTGTAGGAGTGGGCAGACAGAGCCTAACCCTGTTGGCTTCTCATTAGGGTATTTTGATCCATACTGCTAGCATCATTTTAAATGTATTTTTTATTGTGAGTTTTGATTCTAGAGGTTTCATTTTCAACGAGAGTTGCAGTAGCCTGTGTCCTCAGAGCATGGAGTAACTCGTATTCTAATGCACAGCGCTCACTGCGTCTCCTCCTTGGCTCCAGCGTGGCTGCCGGGGCCTTCCTCCACTCAGCCCGTTACCTGTGCCCATCACGGTCCGCACTGATGCTAACCGCCCATCCTGTCTTCCACTTTATGCTTCCTTCCAGGATCACCTGGCAAAATTAGAGCCTAAGGTGCCTATTCATGGGGAGCCAGGGGATATGAAGTTATATTCTCCTGTGCTGGGGACCAGGATACCTGGCTGGCATCCCGGCTGTGTGCCTGGGATCCCCATGGTCTCACAGCCAGGGTGACCTGCTTTAGGAACAGAGACGTGTGGGGAAGGCCCATGCTTCCTGGATGCACAGAGAAAGCTTGGAACCAGAGCTGCTAAGCCAGATAGCTCCTGCTGGGGCCAGGGAGGTAGACTGGCAGTCTGAGCACCTGCCTGGCCAGCACAAGGACCCAGGTGTGATCCCTGGTACTGCGTGCCGTGCCAGCCCCTCACTGGGCCAGCCACCAGCACAGGCACGGGGAAGCTGACACAGGGGGATCACTACCAGTCTGAGCCACATAGTAAGACCCTGTACCAAATAAATAAAAAAGATTTTTACAAAGATAGCACCTGCTGAGGACAACCTGAAGAACACAAGTTTGTGGGAAGGGCCTGTTCCCCATTGACTGCTCCCCGCCTATGACGGACACCGTCCAGGAAGAGCCTTCTCCCGTGCTCCTGGCTTGCTAAGAAAGGGGACAACTGGGGAGATTGCTGTGCCTGTCCACAGAGGCAGGTTCCCCTGAGCCCCTGTACCTGGAATGTTCTCTTGCACTTTATTCCCTGCCATGTCCCTGTAGGTGCCCTGGGCTCTGATCAGCCAGCGGCGCTCACCCAGACCAAAATAAGTACAAATCTAGATGTCGTAAGCAGACATAATTATTGGCAGAAAAAAAGTACTAGGTAAGCACTTCTCTACTTAAAGAAAATAAAACTGCTGCCACAGCTTGCCTTTGTGTGAGGACTGCCTTGCTGTGCTCCCGAATCTGACGCTTGGTCGCTGGAGCCCCTTCAGTTGACACCAATGCCCTTCTGGAACAAACACAGGAGAGGGAGGGTGTCTGGCCTCCCCTTCAGGCTGGGCGAGGCTCTTCGCTGAGCTCTCTGGATGGCTCCCTGGCCCTGCCCGTCCCCGTGGGCCTAGACTTCCAGGCAGGCGGGCCCCACACTCCTCCATGTGGTTGGGCTAGCGGAGAGCCAGGCATCTTCCGGGGCTGACCAAGGATGTCCGCTGGCACTGGCTTGCAGGAGTTTCGACTTCCCAGCACAGACACGGAAGATCCCACGGGACCGTCAGAGCCCTGTGGATCTCCCATCGCAGCCACAGTCAGGCCAGCCCCTCAGTCTCTGGAGAAGCACAGGCACCTCCACTGCGCTGGGGTCGTTTGCAGTGGGGTCGTTTGCGGTGGCTTCAGAACTAAGACGTGCTTGCCATCAGCACAGCTTCCTCTCACAAGGATTTCGAGGTGAGTGTCACGGAAGCAAGGGAGCTACAAGCTAAGCGCCGGATTGCAGGCAGGCAAAGGAGGTGCAGAAAGTGACCTTTGAATCAGCTTGTCCAGATGTTTTCTTCTAGTCCGGTGGACTCATTGAAATAATTTTAGTAATGTAAATTGTTTAAACATAATAAAGGCTATCCTTAATTTTCTTTGTGAGAGGAATCTTAGTACAGTTTAGATTTTATTACTATATAAAATAGTTAAATTACATTATGAAAGATTAATTTTCAGTGTGTATGTGGTACACTAAAATTTATTCAGTGTATTGAAATCTTAACATTTTTAAATCGCTTGCATAATTCAACCAAATTTAGACTTTTTCTGAAGGCTTATCTATACCTCAATGATAAAGATCTAGCTTTGTTGCTAAAGTTCAGTTCTAACCAGTCTGCATGTTCTCTTTGTGCACTGGCTTTCCTTCTCTTCCTGTGCACAGAAGCCCCAGCCTCAGGGTGACATTCCTGCAAGGCCAGCACAGGGAAGGCCCTGTCAGCCAGAGGATGCCTGGTCTCCAATAGCCCATCCACATGGAGGAGTGCAGGTCCTGCCCACCCAGAAGCTGAGGCCCGCGGGGACTGGCAGGACCAAGGGGCCATTCATACAGGGGAAGAGCCTTGTGCAGCCTGAGGTGGAGGCCATCCATGGCTGCTGTCCACAGTGCTGCCTGCTGCACCGCCTGAGGAGAGCCGAGGCTCCAGCTCCGCTCACTTGTGGGGCTGCTCCCAGCTTGCCTCGGGCATGTGGCACAGCCTGGGAAAGCTGAGAGCTGCTCCCACAGTGCCCTCTTCACTGTCACTCAGCACACGCAGGACATCTTCGGTTCTGCTGTGTCCTGTCTTCCTCGGAGGGAGTATTTGTGAAAGGGTACCTGGCAGATGGTGAGCTAGGTGAACACAGCTGCGGACATGGCTGTGTGAGTATTCCTGCGCACAGCGCAGTCCAGGGAAGGTGATTACAGGCGGCAGGCCTGCCCTCCCAAGGAATGGGGAGCGTTCTGTCTTGGGCTTGCACGTTTTTTCCAGGTGGTCACTCTACCTTGAGCTCCTCTCCTGACTGCTAGGCTGCTGTGTCCAGTTCCTGTCCAGTGTTTCTTGTGGGTTGTCTGCCACAGCTGAGCCTTGCCCTCATCCTCATTCGGGCTGTGTCCCCAAAGTCCCCCTCCCTTCCAGACTTAGCAGGCTCTGCGGATAGCTGGAGGCCTGGTGCTCGCCTCCCAGTGCTCGCCTCCATGTGGTCTGCTAGCACGCCCTCTGGGGTGCACGAAAGGTGGATCCTGGCTCTGGCACCAGAGCCACCACGCTCAGAATCCGCCTGCTTCCCTGCACACCAACCAGAACGCCCTGCTCCCAGCTGATTTTGGGCCTGCTCTGTTGCTGCTTATGGTAGAACACCCCTGCCCCTCCTGTCCCTTCTTGGAAGGCTGCCTGGGCCTCTGGTCCGGCCTCCTGCTGCCTCTGGGTCACACACCAACATTGTTCCCGGTCTGAGAGACACCACCCAGCTGTGCAGGGCTGTTCTCTAAGTTACTAGAACCATAGCCTCACCTCATCAGGACTTGGCAGAAACCGCCATTTCTCAGTGGTGCCCACCCTAACCTATTCACAGTTGCAGAGCAGTCCTGGCCTAGCGAGTGTCGCATCCAGTGGCATCCTGTCATCTTACAACTAAATGCACTCGCTCCTCTTACTATCTGTGTCACACATGCTGACCAAGGCAACAGACGTCAGTGGGAGGAGGGACGTGAGAGTGTCCTGCCCCTTCTGGTCAGCAGCTGTGCACAGTGAGGGCTGCCCTGCACCTGGCACACAGCTGTTCCTGTCGCTGCACCAGTGACGTGTCCTGGATCCACCCGCCTTTGTTGGGCCACACTGATAAATGGAGATCCGAGGAGCACCTCTCTGCTTCCTGTACGACTCTGAGGGTGAACTCAGCCTTGCTGTTTTCCAGGGCGTCCATAACGTGCAGCCTCCTGGGGTCTGTGGGGACAGCGCCTGTGTTCTTCCCACAGTGCTGGCCTTTGCTCACAGCTGAGATGCGGCGTGAGCCTGTGAGTGGCCCGCCTTCCGCAGACCAGAGTCTGGCTCTGTCTCTAATATTCCATTTCCTTTGTGTACTTGGAGCCAGGGAGGTCCCTGAACCACGACACCCCACTCCTAGGAGCTTGCGTCGCGTGGGGCCACTGTCTGCTCATGGTCCCCAGCTCCCGGGTGCTGCTCAGCTCCTTTCCTGGGGACCGCCACCCCTAGATATCTGGCTGGCTGGGGTGGACTTGCTTGCGCGGCATGGCTGTTCTTCAGACCCCGGGCTCCAGCCTTGGGAAGCTGGGCACTGACCCGAGCCCCTTCCCTGCGGGCCGCTGGCTGTCACACACCTTTGCTGCTGGGCTCCTAGAGCCCAAGCTCACATTGCTGGGAGCCTCTGGTCAGGTGATCTGAGTTCCACTAAAGCCCGAAGTCCCAGATCGGACCGCCGAAGTTAGCACAACAAAGAGGAAGCCACGCCTGCCGAATAGAAATGTGGGCTGAGAAACCTCTGGAGTAGACACCCTGGGTCCCCCAGGCTGCGCGAGGACTCTGCCCCTGGGCACGTAGGGCAGTGTGGCTGTGCTGATTGGGGCAGGAAGTGGCCCTGCGGTGTGCTGGGCCTGAGTGTGTCGTGTGTGTGTGTGTGTGTGTGTGTGTGTGTGTGTGTGTGACACATCCCACAGGAACGGATTGCTTGGTTCTCCGGGAACCACAAACCCTCTTCTCAGGTAAGAGCGCCTGGAGCTGCCCGGCCTCTGTCTGCACCGAGCAGGGGAAGCGTCCTCGTCGTCCCCCGCTGCGTGCCCTCTTCGCGAAGCCCTCTCCCTCAGATCCTTCGGGCAGAGTAGGCGGGACTGTTCTGGTCCTGGCTCTGCCAGGCGGGCCGCCGAGCAGTGGGGGCGCAGCGTCCCCGGAGAGCGGCCGCGTGGCTTCGCTTAGACTTCCCCGGCTCTGCGCTGGCCCGAGCAGACTCGGGCCGCGAGAGGGCAGGCTGCAGGGTGCTCGGCGATGGCCGCACGCACACTGCACGGCCTTTGGGGGTTGTTCCTCAGAGCTTAAAAACCCAAGGCCCTAATGCCTGGCCCAAACAGTTCCGCCTTGCAGAAGCGAGGAGGGAGAGGGCGCCCTTGGGCAGGCTGGGCCCCGGGCCGAGAGCTCCGCTGAGCATGGCCCTCCGCCTGATGGACTCCGGGGACTGGTGCTGGGCCTTGGGGACGGCCGCCGCCCTCCCAGGAGGAGAGGGGACATAGAAGCTTTTTTTGTCTTTTTGAGACTGGATCTTACTATGCAGCTCAGGCTGATCTTGAGCTCGCTTTATAGCCCACACTGACCTGGAACTCACAGCAATCCTCCTGCCTCAGCCTCCTAAGTGCTGGGATTATAGATGTGCACCACTACACCCGCTGAGGACATAGAGTCTTGACGGAAATCTCCCTCACGGGCCGCACGGTCAATTTATGTCTTAACACAAGGGCTATCCTAAGCTTGTATTATACAGGAAAATTGGCTGTAGCCAGAAGTTTAAGGTATTGGTTCACTTCACAGTGCCAAGAGTTCCTAGAAGCTTCTCCCATTTTTGTGGAATACTCATGCACCATTTCCCCTCGGAAGAGAATGTAGGAGCTCTCGTTAGGCGGAGTAGGGGAAGCGTGCAAGTGTTACAGTCACACTCGCAGAGGCCTTGGCTTTATACCCATCTCAGCTACTTTCCTCACAGTTGAGACACGGTTGCCAGCACTCAGTGTGGAGGAGTGGGGTGTTTGGGGTCATGGTGTTAGAGGTCTCTGTCTTTGTCTGGGTGACAGGCACCAAGCAGAAAGGGCATGGGAAGGGCCCCTCTGCAGGTTTGTGTCCAGACCAACTCTTCCTCAGAGAATTTCAGTAACATTAGGCCAGCACCCACCCTGCTGAGCTCACTTAATTCTCTCCAGTCACGGACACACTGAGGAACTGCAGCCTGGCAAAGGACAGCTGCTCTCAGGGAAGCCAGGTGACAGAGAGAAAACGGAGGAGCTGGGGACAAGAACACCCCTTCTAGGGCTCAGCAGTGATCACCTCCAGCCCTGCCCCAGCTCCTGGGAGGAAGCCAGCTTCGGTGCCCTTGCAATTCGGTCAGCTTCCCTACCCATGAGGCTCTGGGGCCACTTCAGATCCAAGCCATACCCGCCTTCCTAAAGTCCACACGGTGATGTCCTAAGCCCCAGTGCCTGGGTGTGCCCATACTTGGACACAGAGACTTTACAGAGCTAATTGAGCGAGGCCATTAGGGCGGATGCTAACCTGTCTTTGCTGACATCCTTTGAAGAGGAGGTTTGGACACAGACCGTGCAGAGGGGAGAACCTGGGGAGACTCAGGGAGAAGGGGGCCTGGCCCTCCTAGCCCTGCAGAGAACCGAGCAGGTCTGCTCCAGACACCAGTGCGGAGCCCAGGCCTGGATGTGTGTTTCCACCACACACGCCCCGCCTGTGGCAGCCCTGGCCTATGCTGCAGTCACTGGCCTTCGTTGGAAGCAGCAGGCCAGAGAGCAGCCCGAGGAAGCCTGGCCTGCGAGGACAGGTATGATGTGTGCCAGCCCCAAAGTTTGCCTGGATCGTGTCTTAAATCCTTCGATTCTGCAATGGAATAAAGAAGGCAGGAAGCGCCTCCATTTGTGAGGAAGCAGCGACCGTGGGCTGCCTGCGAGCAGGAGAGGCCAAGGCCTCCCATGGCTGAGCCTGCCGCTGAGTGGGCAGCCCAGCAACGCAGCAACAGTGGGCCAAGTGCAGGGGCTGAGCGCACCTCAGCAGGCAGGTACCTTCCTTAATAGTGCACCGTCTTTCCTCGCAGCTGCTGCGTCTCCCACAGCCATGAATTACTGGCGGAACCGCTGATGGAGTTACTGGTGTGAAACAGGAGGCTTCAGTGGTCACAGCCAGGAAAGGTCCTTAGAAAGTGTGGCCGGAGCAGCTGCTCCTGCTTCCCAACGTGCGTCAGGCCCACTGGGCTGGTGGGAGGGAAGAACCTGGGGCTGGACAGGAGGTTGGGAAGGGGGCAGCCGGAGGCCTGGGAGGCATGAATTCCGGGTGTTTAAGGAGAAGAAAAACCCTCAGAGCCATTCCGCCACACAACTGGATCATGCGAAGATGCAATGTGTCGTTAGCAGAGTTGAAGGCAGCACAGACTTTATTCAGCTTTTCACGTTGTGGTTCTGGTTCTGGGCTTTTTACAGCCGTATATTTCATGTTTGCAAAAGTTTAGAATCAAGGAGCTTAATGAGATGCTTCCTTCTCACCGAAATCAGTGTCTTGCTTTTCTCACCCTGGCGGCTCTTGCTCATTTACCCAGCTGGCTCCAGCAGCTTCGAAGGGCAGCGCTGTGTGTGCACTGGTCTAGGCGTGCCACCTGAAAGGCCTGGCCCGGTGAGGGCCCTACCCCACGGAAGCAGGGCCTCGGGGCCAAGTCCCGGGTGCACGTGGGAAGGGGAATGTGGTACTTCACAGAGGTGCAGCGTGGCACTGAAGCTGAATAACTGAATGGGAAGGAGAAGGGGGAGATGAGGAGAAAGCAGCGAGACAGGAGGGAGAGAGAGACAAACTGCAGAGAAGAAGTGGAGAAAGAAGTGCCCAGGTCGGGGCAGGCCCTGGACAGAGCAGTGGCAGGCAAGCATCACACACCAGCGCCCGGCGCCTGCACCTTCAGAGCTTGCTGCCTCTCACCCCAGGCACAGATAGATCAGAATCCCGCCCGTGGAAGCAGACCTTGCGCAAGGCCACCTCCTGTGTTTGGAGACCCGGCCATCTTGCCAGTGAAACTGGGAGAGTGGGCTGTGTGCAGTATCCAAGCCAACCAAGACAGTGTGTAGCCAGCCAGCCGAGGTGACAAGACGTGGGGTGGCAGCGGCCAGGGCTGCAGGTCGTCACTTCTTTGTGTTCTAGAGCTGGGCCCACTCCTCCTCTGTTCTCAGGCCTGCTCTGAAGTGTGGGCTGAACAGAGAGTGCTGCTGAGCAGAGGACGCATTCAACTTTCCTGCCCTGCGGGGCTTCCGGAGTGCCTGCAGTGCTGTGGCCCCATGCGGGGCCTGTGGGGGGCTTGCACTCTGTCCTTGGGCGCCATCTCCTAGGTCCTTCCAGGGCCTCCCCTCCCAACTCCAGCCTCTCCGAATGATTTCCCAACTGAGCCCCAGTGACAGCTCCAGGGAGTATTAAGCCACTGGACTCTGGCATGGCTTAGAGTGCTTTTACCCTTGGTGATTTCCTGGAAGCAGCAACAGGTAAGAATTTTGTGGGAAAAAACACAGTATTATTTCATCTGATAGTGAGGGTGAATTTTGTCCCTGTCCTGGGGCGTTCCAGAGCCCAGGAGTTTGATGACACTGGGAAAACAAAGGAGCTTGGGAATTTGGGATTTCATGGCTCCTGTGGAAGGGTCATGCTGATAGAGGAACGTGAAATTCCCAGCCTGGCCTGGATGAGTTCGTGTTCTCTAAAACCAAAGAATGAATTTTAGGAACAAACAGAGATTGAGGGTAAAACTTTATTGGAAAGGAAAGCTTCTGTCAGAGAGGGATGGAAGGGGGGCCCGAGCGGGTTACCCAGGAAGCTGTTTCTTCCAGGGACTTTTATAGTGTAAAACCATGCGGGGCTGAGGTAAACATGAAGGGGTCTCACTTAGGCAGATGCAGGGTGGGACTAAACTATGGTCAACGAATGGGATTACAAGCACCATTTGCTCAGGTAAAATTGATTAGGTCCAGGACCAAATGGGGTAGCGAGTCACCTAGCAAGGGGGCATGAATGTAAAACAGGACCTTATCGGGGGGCCTTCAGACCATAATTCTTCCTGAGTAATGATCAGCCCTGGATGCCAGTCTTTAGGGTCGATTCACAGCAGGGGCCTCCATCCTTTCCACAGTTGTGAGGCTCCTGGCTGTTGTTATTTCCTTCTAGGGCCTGACCCTGTCTGACTGTCTACAATTTTCTATCCAACTCAGACTGCCTGCAACAATGCCACCTGCTGTCAGCCACAGGAATTTCAAAACCAGCACCTGTGTGGCAGTAGGCACTGGCAACTGCAAGTCAAAGTGAGCTGAGACTTTTCTTTCCCTCCACTTAAAACTTTTCTTCAAATGCCCTTCCCCTTTTGGGAATCCCCCGAGTGTCCCTTCCCTGCAGCGGACCTGCAGGAATTGCGCTCATTTCCTGGAGTGCAGGCTGGACAGCCGCCATATCTCCAGAGGAGAGCTGCCGAGCGGCTCCGGAGCAGAGTTCCCGGGGGGCACCTCTCCCAGCCCTTGGACAGGAAGCTGAGGTCATCGACTGCTCTCTCCCTGCTCTCCAGGGTCAGTGCATTTTATTCTTCCTGTCGTTCTTCTCTGACATCATGCATAAGCCAGCACCTTTTCACCTGCTCTCTCACACAGCTTTCTGCCAGCTGTGAAGAAGCACTGTTGATATCTCCGTGTTTAAGAAAAGGTGCTATAGCAGGGCTGTGGAACAGCTGCGGGCTGACCACGAGAGGTCAAGTAACAGGCAGCGACTCTGGAAATGGGATAGGAACGGCCCTTTGGGAAGAGGAAACTGCACAAACGGCTGACGTCACTACTAATGTTTTCCTCTGAAGCCTCTAACAGCTGTGAGCGTGGGCGGGGTGAAGGACACGCCCTGGGCTGCCAACTGAGCGTGGGCCAGGCCTGTGTCTCCAGGCCCTGCTCCATGATGTTGGGCAATTCTAACCCCAGCTTCAGGTCAGGGCTAATCTCAAACTTGCAAAATGGCTGCAAGAAGCAAACCACGCGTTGAAGAGGGGCCGATCCGCGGGTGCTCCCACTGCACAGCAGAGCCATTAGTGGGCATAACAGGCTGTGGCTGCAGTACAGCGGCCTGATGCTGGCCTGGATGGGCGTAAGCAAGGCGCAGGATGACCGCAGCAGCAGGCCGGGAAGGGGCAGCGCTCGGTGGGCTTCAGCCACTCCCTGTCCCCCGCTGCGCCCTCCTCACAGGCTGTGTCGCTGAGGAAGCTGAGCACAGGCCTCCTCCCATCTCCACCGAGCTGATCACCCTGACCAGACCAGCCTGTGTCCCAGAGAGGCTGTGCTCCAAAGTGGTTTCTGTACCCAGCGTCCCCAAGAAGACAGTATATGATGAGAGCTGTCATAGGGCACGATGACACAGCGAAGGCAACTGCCTCCACCCCTGAAGGAAGACACAGCCGGGCAGCCTGGTTCCTCAGACTCTGATCCTCCTCGTCCTCCTCACACTGTGATTGCACAGCCGTGGTGCTGCCAGGGCCACGGGAGAGGCTGTGCGCGGTCGGGCGCTGGCTGAACAGCTGCCGCCTGGGCCCCGAATTGTGGGACAAGGCATCTTCACCCCCACTGCAGCTGGGTGTCCTCCATGGTGTGTTCTTCATCCACTTCCCGTGAGCCTGGAAATGGAATTTAGCAGAAAGAGACAAGCCGGGCCTGGTGGCCTGTAATCTCAGCACTTGGGAGGCTGAGGCAGGAAGGTGACAAATTCAAGCCAGCCTGGGCCACTCAGAGCCTAATGAAACCCTGTTTCAAAAATTTCGGTCAGAGCCTGGGGTACAGCTCTGTGCGGAGGCCCTGGGTGCAAGCCCCGTGTTGCACAACCAAACCATACCAGTGAACAGGCTGACGCTGGGGACACAGCTCAGCAGCATAGTACCTGCCTGGAAAGCGCAAGGTCCTGAGTTTGATTCCTGGTACAAAAAGAAGCCAGCAAAAGAAAGACAGAAAGAAAGAAGCTAGCAATTGATAGGTTTCTTCAGGTAAATGACGCAGCAGAGAAATGGGCAGAAGGAAAAAGGGAAGGGGCTTTATAATCTTCGAGGACATATAGCCAATGTGGGAAGATGAGGAATTCTCTCGATTGGAACAAAAGGAGGCTGAGGCTTTCACGGCCTTTGGCCAGGGGTGGAGTTTGGAGGGGATGTTTAGATGTACCTGAGGAGCTGACTGGGGGTCTTCCCCGAGGTGGCGGGAAGGGTGGAAGTAAACTATGTCCTGGGCTAAGTTGGAGAAGAAGGGGAGGTGGTCTTGGGAAGACGGGCTTTTGTTTTAAGGTCGTCAGCCACACTAGATGACCACCATGATGCTTTTAGGAATTCGTACCAGGGCCTGAACCTATCAGCAATGTTTTTCTTAGTTAACAAAAAGAAAGGCATCAGAAACTCAGCTCCTTTCTGCTGTTCTCCACTCCACAGCGTCTCTGCAGTCCCTGCTGCTGGAGCCAGCTCTGGTGGCACTGGCCTAAGGGCACGGACACCAGCACCTTGCCTTGTGCCCTTCCAGGCTGGCATCTCCAAGCGCCCACAGAATCGCTGGAGACACAGACCCATGTGGCAGCTGCAGGGCAGTCCCCACCTGCCCGTAAGGCTGTAGAAGTGCCTCTCTGTGCGAGCTGAACGTGGTGCCGGTCACATTCAGGGCTCTGGATGTCTGCATGCCACAGCTGCAAGCCTGCCCAGTGCTATGTCTGCTGTCCCCATGTCCACCATCAGGCCTCCCAAGTGTCTTTCAAATGAGCCTCAGAGCACCCACTTTCTTCTTGACATGAAGACCATCCACCCAGAATGTCACTGTCCTTGCACCCTGGGAGACGGAAGCTGAGGACGGCAGCAGGCATCCCTCCACGCCCAGCAAGGGGGGCTCCGCCCTGGATGATTACACTGAGACCTGGGTTGTCTGGGCTGCCAGAGTCACTGTATGATGGCCCCACGGTTCAGAGTTTACACTGGTTTCCAGACAATGAAAAGGTTAGGAAATATTTCATTAAAGAGACCTGGCTTCTGTCTCCATTCCTTTGGAGCATTGGCGTGTGTTCCCATTTCTGCAGATTCCTGCCTGCTGGGAGCTGTGAAGACACACGTCAGCAGTCACTGCAAACCCCTGCCTTTGCGTGTGTGCAGATATCTCTCCCGTGCTGAAATCCCCTCCACCCTCAGCACAGCGCCTCATACGGGGCAGATACTTCTGAGCCCAGGGTCTCCATCCTCTGGGGTTCTGCCTAACAGCATACCCCCTAATTCTCCACCGGCACCAGCCTTCCGTGGGTGCCCAGGCAGGAGTCTCACTGGTCAGCAGAAATGCGCTGGGCAGCGCTGGCCCGAGGCGTGCTGCCTGGATATCGCCACCTTGCCCGCTCACCACTGGTTCCAGTGAATGGGGAAGCCGTCGGTAGTGCAGTTTGCAGTTGGCTGGGCCTCCTGCACCTTGGACAGTCAGGTGACCGGCTGCAGGCTTTTGCCTCAGTTAAATAAGTAATAGTGCTCAACCAGGCTGTGTCTCCACACTGCCCCAGTGAGCCAGCGATGACCAGGGCGGGTTTGTCAGCCCTAGTGACACCCGCCCACCCCAGTCCCACGGTGGGCGCCAGCTGCGCACTTTGCAACAGTCAGGCCGGAGTTGTTCGATCCATAGCTGGGGACTGCTGCGGGCCTGGGGCTCTGTCCCTCATCCTTGTCTCTCTGGAGCTCTGTCCCTCTCAAATTGGCTGAATTAGCTGATGCTGGGCCTGGCCTGTGCCTAAGAATGAAAGCTGGCATGACACTATTGGCAGATGAAGATAGGAAAGCTTTTTTGTTTTTTGTCCAGGACTTGGGATGCTCCTGCCTCAGCCTCCTGTGTGCTGGGATTACAGTTGTGTGCCATGCCACCTGACTCAAAATATTTTATTTTGTGTATATGTAAGAGGAGAGATGAGGAAGACTTTCATGGGGTGCCAGTTCCCTGCAGGATGGCTTGTTGACCGAATCAAGCGAAGGGCCTGTTTGGGGCTGGGTGCAAGTTGGTAGTAGCTCTTACCTTTGTCAGGGGTTGAAAAGAGAAAACATAAGACCGATGTGCTGCAGAAGAGCATGTGGCCTACACAGCCTGACACAGCTGTGGTCTGCCCCTTTCAGAGAAAAGGCCCCTACAATAGACACTTGTCAGGAGGGCCCAGGTGCAGAAGGGAAGCTGAGGCACAGCCACTTCAGGTGGAAAGAATGTCCCTTCCACATCTGAGTGGACCACAGGGTCACTCTGGTACAGGAAGTTTCTAGAAACCATGTGTGTGGGACTCCTGGGGCTCAAGGAGACCCTGTACTGTCTAGGCCACCAGTGGCAGTGGCTCAGTCGCCCAGTAAGAGTCAGAGTTCACTGGAAGAGAAGCAATATCTGAGTGTCTCATTTACTCTTCTCTTATTGCTGGGACAGATACCCGACATTCAGAATGAAAGAAGGAAAGGTTTGTCTAGCTCGCAGTTACTGGAGGTTTCAGTCCATATTCTGCTGGCTCCAAGGCAGAGCAGCACATGGCAGAGGGCAGCAGTTCATGGCAGAGGAAAACAGCAGAACAGCAAGAGTAAAAGGGAGGAGCAGGGGCAACAACGGCGACAGAGGACAAGCCTGTCCCTCTTAAGGTGCATCCAGGCTCTCGGCCCCAGGCTGAGCGTAGCACTCACAGCCATAATCCCAGTGGATCACGAGCTATTCACAAACTCTCGAAGGCCACCCGATGACTGCAGGAGGTTTTCGGGGAACAACTAGACACAAACCATAACATGGGGACTCTGGAAAATCATTTTGAATCAGGAACAGAGGTGAATTCCTTCCCATAGGAGTACAGTGGAGGCCAGTAAGCCCCAGTTACATCTGTGTGGCCCCCTGGCCTACCCTTGTCACCCTCAGAGGACACTGGTTTAGGTAGGGGAGGCTCCCTTGAGCCTCAGGTGGGTGAGGAAGAGACACAGCTGTGGACGCGTCCACATGGCTTCAGGCTCACTGGGGCCGTAGGGTGGGTCACGGTGCTCAGAGTCCTCAGCTGCCTCATCTCCTGGCAGCCCTCGTGGCTTCTACGTTATCACTGGAATACAGTGATAGCCACACGCCAGCATCGACCTTCTTCCGACCAGTATGCACCCTGGGTCGAAGAGGGGCCTCTGTGCACAAGTCTTGCTGAGCTGGACTTTGTGTCCGCCCCGCACAGCCTGCAATGGAGCGCAGCCATCTGAGGCATCGTGTCTCCCCACACGGGCCACCCCAAAGCACTTTCATTCCTTGTCTTCACTTATGTCTCTCAGGTGACAACTGAAAGGGAACCCAGCAGGCCTCTCTATCCCAGCCTCCACCCTCAGGTGCTTCCCAGTGTCTTACTTTTCTCATTGTGGTGATAAAATACCCAATACTCGAAGTTAAATGAGGAAGGCTTATTTAGCTCACAGTCCGTCGTCAGCTGGCTGCAAGGTGGGGTGGGTGGCAGAGGGGCATCATAGAGGAGAAACTGCACAGTGTGGTAGGCAGGCGGAAGGCGGCGCACAGCAGGCCTCCCCTCCCTCTTACACCTTCCTGGCTACCACCTTTGATTGAGACCCAAAACGGACCTTTGCGTTATCCACAGCTGAACTGTGCTAAGCCAGTCCGTGGACTAATTCAGTACCATACACTGCGAATCGCAGCATCCTGCGCCCACGGCCCAGCCAGCGCTCACCAGCCCTGTCCACAAGCAGGAGACTTTGGACGAAATCTAGCTCCAGCCATGACACCCGCCTCTGTCTCTGCTTCGCTTTCTCGCAGGTGGGACACAGCCTGCCCTTCAGTGGTCCCTCAGTGCCCACTAGCCAGATCCGCACTGTGGCTGTTAGCTGAGGCCAGGAAGACGTGGCCTGAGATGCCATGGAAGGTTGCTCTCCTGGGAGGAAGAGGGAAGAAAGCGCAAGCCTGTGATCACTGTGCTCTGCCTGTGGGTGGCACCCCGGGGTGTCTCCAGCCTGGAGACGCCTAGAATCGCCTCAGTCACCAGCAGCTGTGAGGCTGAAGTTCGCGTTCACTTCCCTGGTCTCCTCTGTTCACAGGTTTCCCAACCTGCAGTGACTTGTGGCTTCTGCAGACCCTGGGAGAAGCCTCTTGGAAACGGGGCGCATGGATGGCAAGAGGTGTCCCAGAGAGGCAGGCCCAGAGTGAAGGGCAGCGTAGCCAGACGGCAGCCTGAAGACCATGAGCATGCGCACACGCCCTGCCCCAAATCAGAGGGCTGGACAAGACTGACGCTTGTTGCTGTCATACAGAAGCGTCCAGGTGCCAGTGGTCAGGAAGGTGCCGGGCTCCCTTGGGCAGGCGAGTGCTGGTCACTTGTCTCAACCTCAACCACTGCAGGAAGCAGGAAGAAGGTTGTCCTCATGTGGAGAGGACCTAGAGCTTTGATTCTGTGCCTGTAAATCACTCTTGAATTGCATTGCACCTGGCCTGGAGGGCGGATGGGCAGCCTTGTGCCAGGGAGGCTTGGCTTCTGTGTGATTTACCAAGTGAGGAACGGGGGGTGGACATTAGGGATCAGTTCATGGTCTTCCAGCCTTCACTATGGTTGAAAACTAATTTGGCACTTCCTTTTTTTTTTTTTTTTTTTTTTTTTTTTTAATTTATATTTTTTGGTGGTACGGGAGATTGAACTTAGGACCTTGCATTTGCCAGGCAAAAACTTATTCTACTGAGCTATCTCCCCAGAAAAGTTAAGGACTTTTTGGGGGGAAGGGGGCTGGCTCAGGCTGCCTTAGGGCCGTGTCTGGGGATGGAACCGCAGTCCCGAGTCTGACTGGGTTTGTCCAGCAGGTGCTTAAACAACTGAGATGACCTGCAAGCCCCTTGGCACTTCCTAATGGTACATTGGCACAGACACACAAGCGCCTTGGCATTAACCCTGGGTGTAATCTCCCTGCACCTCAGCACAGGAGTGCAGGGGGCAGCCCGGCACGGAGAGACAGCAGGACAGCAGGGGGTGGCCCGGGCATGGAGAGACAGCACGACACTGGCTCCCACAGCAGGCGCTTCTGGTGCAGGCTGCAGGCGGCTGCTGAGCAGTCCAAGGCTGGAGCTAAGGCGTATGGGCAGCCAGGCACCTTGGAGGAGCCATTGTGGTGGAAATCACGGCTGTGCTGACCACATGGAAGGGACAGTGGCCCAGCAAGTCCTTTCTGGAGGGAGTTGGGCCTCCCTGTCTGCGTCGCTCATTAATTTTAAACAAAAATGCAATCACCTGTGCTTCATGACACTTTTTTAAAATTAGCAGTGTAATGCAAACATTGCCTCCACCCCCCGAAATGAAGGTCATAACTGTATCTAATTCACGCAGAGGTTCTATTGAATGGATGCTCCATGCCTAAGTCCCTGCTGATGGGCATTTGAGAATCTTCCCCATAGTTTACTTTTACAGATAACTTGGGCACATTCTCATGCCCACACCTTTTCACACATGGGTGATTAGTACCATAAAATCATAATCGGTCCCCTAACAAACTTGCTGGGTCAAGGATGTGAGTCCTTGCATCTTGCGGAGCAGAGCCAGACGCCTCCCCAGAGG
Organism: Octodon degus; assembly: GCF_000260255.1. Taxonomy (NCBI): domain Eukaryota; kingdom Metazoa; phylum Chordata; class Mammalia; order Rodentia; family Octodontidae; genus Octodon; species Octodon degus. The sequence continues at coordinate 1,844,127 of NW_004524610.1, read as the reverse complement.
CGGTAGCAACTTACCTGAGCTCTGGGCGTGAGCTGGACTGACCTTACTCTGCCAATTTCAGACGAGAAGTACCGCACTGTTTTCTTAGTAACATTTATTGATTAGTAACCGGCTGATGCTATTTCACATGCTGACAGGCTGCGTGCTCACTGTACGTTTCCTGTTGCGATTAGCCATCCTTAGCCCACTTTCTCTGGCTCCAGGGGCATAAACAGCTGTCAGCGCAGAACGTGTGGCGTTATCTCTTAGCAACTCGCTTGGGCCCAGCTTTCTCCAGGTCATCTATTGTCTCTTTGATAGTTCCTAGTTAGGTATTGTTCCTAGCCAATTTCTCTACCCTAACTATCTACAGATTTTCACATGTGTTTTCTTCTGTATTTTTATAAATCCTCATTTTAAGTTGATACAACTTAGTAAGTAATGTAAAAAATAGACATTCTCTCCCCAGCCCACTCTTGAGTTTCGTCGAATTCCCAAGCATGCCAAATTACTTGTGACTGGGAAGGGTCGTGTGCATTTCCAGGGGGGCCTGCTGGTGCAGCTGCCTCGCGCTGGCTGCCTCAACAGCCCTGGTCCATCTGCACAGCGCCTCAGCACACAGCTGCCACTGGGAGTGGAGGCTGCCTGGGTCCACGCCCCTGGGATGCATAGCGGAGGCCAGATGGTCCCCAGCTCAGCACCCTGCAGGACCCCCGACCCTAGTGCTGCCTCCTGTTGTCCACAGCTCATCCTCATTTATTATTTATTTATTTTCATTTATATATTTGGTACAGGGTCTCACCACACAGATCAGACTCATAGTGATTCTCTTGTTTTCAGCCTCCCTGGTGCTGGGACTATAGGTGCGCACCACCGCGCCCGGACTGGGTGAGTGGCTGGCTCAGCACGCTCCAGAGGTGAGGCCAGCATGGTGTGTGGGACCAGGCCCATTTATTTATAAAGCAATTTTGTTGAGTTATAATTTATATAACCAGACCGGGGAGGTAAGCACTTGCCTGGCAAGCTCAGGGTCCTGAGTTTAATCCCCAACACCACAAAGAACAAAATTATATGCCATAAAATTCACACATTTTACAACCATCAGTGCAGTGATTTTGGAAAGCTTCTGAGTTGTGCAACAATCACTACAATGCAGTTTTCGAGCTTTGATTTGACCCCAGCAATTTGACCTCAGGACCTTGTGCTGGCCACACAGGCACCTGTGCCCCTGAGCTGCAGCTCCAGCCCCTAGACCACTGTTATTGCCCTGGCTCATGCCCACTCACAGCTGGTCCTCATCCAGGCTGCTTACCCCAAGCCACTTCCTGTCTGCATGGAATGGAGTCTCTTTCCCGTGCCTACAGGCTCCACAGACTCGCAGAGCCCTGTGGCTTAGACACTGCCTGTGTCCCAGGGAATGGTGCAGGCCTGGCCTGGGCCTGCGGAAAATGGCCTGCCAGAGCTGTTCCGTAGCTGGCCAGTGCCAGAGCTCTGCTTGGTCAGGTCTCGAGACTCAGATTCCTCCCATGGCTTCCTGCTTCACTGCTCAGGTGCGTGTCCAGCGTGGTGTGGTAAATTCAGTGATGGCCCTTGGGAAACACCACGGAGGTCGCTGGCCTGCAGGTCTCCGTGTTGTCCTACAGCTCGGTACTGGACACTGAGCTCGGAACTCTTCTCAGCCACCAGGGGCTCCGAAGAGCTACAGATGAGTGGCCTTTGCAGCTCACACTAAGTATCTCAAGCAAGAGCACCAGGGGCCTCCTTGTGTCCTGGGTTCTCTCAGTCCTCCCTTTGGGGCTGCTGCAGACAGCCACGGAGAACAGAAGTGGAAACCAGTCTTGGTGCACATGCGTGCTTCTCCTCAGGCCTCTCCTCAGCATCTTGTTACCACGACAGAGAATGCAGATCTCAGGAGCCAGCGAGGTGCTTCGGCTGTGGTCCCCTGACGGGTGGAAACTCATCAAGCCGAGAGGGAATGTTGCTCATCTTCTGCGTTTCAGCAGGACCAAATCAGCCCTTTGAGGGGGAGGGGGCTGGGCTGTGTTTAAGTTAATGAGCTGCCTCTTCAGTGAGCTGCCTCTTGAGCTGCCTCTGGCATTTGCTCCTCGGAATTACCTGCAGCAAAGCAACACCACACGGGTCACTGGGCAGAGCCTCGTGAGGGACCAACTTTGTCCACTTGTGAGGCTGCTGCTGCGAGCTCAGCACCCTCTCTTCCTCCCAGGCCTGTTTTCTTTTCTTTCTGACATGACAGAGAGAGGTTGAGGCCTCAACCAGCTCGACCACCCTGTCTTGGACTTCCTACCCTCCAAAACTGTGAGCCAAGAGACATCCCTTTCCTTTATACCTTTCCCTGTCTCAGATATTCTGCTTCAGAGGGCAGGACCTCTGCAGAGAGCGGGACTCACATTTGCTAAGTGGGGCCACCCAGTGCTCTGGGCTGAGCCTGTGGCCCACGGAAGGCCTCAGTTTGTTCCCTGCCTGTGCCTGAGACCTGGGGGTGTCAGGGCCACCCCTCCTGGGCAAAGGCGGCGCACCATCCCTGTGGAAGTCTCTCCTGTCCTTGTGTCCCAGAGGCCGTGACATTCCAGTTTGCCTCTTTAAAAAAAAAACCTTATCATTTCTGTTGAATGCCTTATTGGTTAAATTTTGGTTGGCACAAAAGAAAACGAAGGAAGACACCCCAGAAGGCTACTGTTCTACCGCTGGAGCTGTATGCACCCTTCTTACTGTTGCGCGAAAGTCAGGCCTGGAACAACCATGGGTGGTGCTGTGAGGCGGCACAGAAGAGCCTGGCTAGTGACGGCTCGAGCGCCGCTGGCCCTGGCTTCGTATGGACCCCAGCTCCCTCCTGCTGCTCTGCTGACAGAGCTGGGCGCCTCCGGCCCTTTCCAGGCCTGCTTCTCCCGAAAGCATGCTGCTTTCCTTGGTTGTGGGAAAGGCAAGCACCTAAAGGTGTCCTAAGCGCCTCTCTCCCTCAGCGGTGGTCTGCTAAAGGGCAGTAGAATGTTCTTAAAGGAGAAAAAGGAGTCTTTGTGAAGAGAAGAGGTCGCCTCTGGGCACTTGGGCTGCAGCCCCTCGCCTCCACAGCCTCTGTAAGGGACCAGAAGCCCCTGTCACAGCCAGTGGCCCCTGGGGCATCGAGGGGTGTCTTGCAGTGCCGAGTTCTCCCTGCAGACGAGCTCTTGCTCACAAAGCTTCCCTCAGGGGCAGGCGACAGTTCATAGATGTTATTTACATGGAGGAAAGCGAAGTTTAAGGACATTAGGCAGCTCGCCAGGGACCTCACAGGAAAGGAGTGGTTCAGCTGGAATTTTAACCCCAGGGGCTCCCCTGGATAAAACTATCCTGATTTAATTAAGGTACAAACTCTACAAGGTACAGGCTTCTCTGTATCACAGAGGAGAACTGGCTTCTGACAGTTAGTGCTGGAGGCTGAGGCTGTTAGGAGGCGGAGCTGAGTGTGGGGCCTGTCCCTCCACTCAGCTGTGATCTGTGCCGCCAGGACCACTTTAAAAGCAGACAGGAAGTTGAATTAATGCACTGGGAGAGCAGTTGGGGGAGTGTGTGGCAGTCTGTCTGCCGCCACCTTTCTTCTCAGAAAGCTCCAGGGCCTGGAGCCCCTGCCTCCATCCTGTGCCCCACCCTGGAAGTCTCCCTGGTGGTGCCTGACACAGACTGGGTGGAAAAGGCTCACTGTAGGGAGGAACTCGGAGCGCGACGCGCTTGGGGGTTGCGTGCTCCTTGCACTGCCAGGAGTCACCAGACCACAGCTGCGCAGGCCCTACGGTGAGCGGCCAACGCACGCTGGGCGGCGCATTGAGGAGAGCTTCCTGGGTGAGGAAAGGCTCTGCCTTAAGCGTTTGTGTGTCCTCTCAGAAGCAACTCCAGCCACCTGAAGTTGGTCATTCAGAACGGGAGCTCTTCTTTACGCTTGACGAAATTTTGCAAATTTAAAGTTATGACTCAATCTGCTTCCAAATATGATACTAAGTTTTAACTAAGGGTATCTCTCTGTCTCTTCACTCACTCACACACACACACACACACACACAAAATTTAATTTTTTTTAGTACTGAGAGTTGAAGTGAACTGCATCTCCAGCCCTTTTACTTTTCATCTTGCCACAGGGTCTCACTGAGTTGCTAGGTTGCAACTCGGTGATCACACAAGGCTTGCACTTGCGACCCTCCAGCCTCAGCCTCCCACAGCGCTGGGGCTCAGGTGTGTACCACCACACTCAGCCCATAAGCTTAATTTTTAACTTAGAGTGAATACTCGTGTGACTGACACAGGAGCAAGCGCCAAGCGATGCAGGGGAATACTGTAACTCTCAACCTGCTAGATGTCTGATGTACCAGGTTCATGTTCTCCAAAGCCAAAGAACCAATGCTGAGAAACTGTGGAGCTTACGCATAGGCAATTTTATTGGTCCATAGAGAGACAAGAAGGCTCCCGCGTGCGGTGCCCACAAGCCCACTACTCCAAGGAAGTTTATAGAGCAAAATCATGACATGGGCGCAAGGGAAGACAGAGCTGCAATCAACCAAGAAGATCCCAGGTAAGGTCGCTCCGCTAGAATTGACCCCGTGGGGAAGCGGCCCGCTGCGAGTGTGTGTGGGGAGGTCGAGGACGTTTTGGGAAGAGATGGGTCGTCCTTGTTTTTCCCTGGGGGGGGGCATGAGCTTGGGGCGAGGCCTTGAACCCACCCGCCTCTGGCCACAGTTAGGCCGTGTGCTTATCTTCTGCACTGACCCCCCAGAGGCCTCACCTGCCTAACGTGTTTCTACCCAACTTAGCTGTCTGTAATATGACCCTGGGAGAAAAGAGTGGGCGTAGGGATCTGAAAACAATAGCTAGTAACTAAAGAAAGCCTGCCTTCTGTAACTTTTTTCAAACACCTGAATGCAAGGGCTCCTTCAACGTCTGAGCCCAGCTGAACGCCCTAGAGTCGGCACTGGCGCGGCTGTGGCGGGCGCAGCTGTCCTCTGCTGCGTCCCTGTTCCACCTCCTGCCCACCCTGCCGCATGACGGTTCCACACTGAGCTGGGAGCCTTGGGCAGAGACTCTGAAACTAAGCCAAGTCACGCTCCTCCTTCAAGTCGTGGTGTTGTGTGTCTGGTGTCAGTGACACAAATGCGGACAATACAGAGCACGTGACTGAACACCTTAGGTGCTGCTTAGAGCCCTGGAAAGAGCATTTCATGGGAAAACATTGCAGCACAAGCATGTTTTGTTTCCAATAGATTAAAGGGGAAAGGAAGTGGAGTGAGCCAGCCGATGTCCAGGGCAGACGGGAGAGATGGCTGGGAGCAGGCTCTGTTTCCTGTTCTCTCTGTTCGCTAAAGGCAGGAGAAGATAGGGGTGTGCCAAAAGCCGGGACTTGTAGGGCAGCAGGGCAGCAAGCGCTTCCCTTTGAAGGAGGAGAAAGCAGGCTGCAGCAGTGCTGTCTGGAGAGGCCTTCCTGGGCACCCACCACCCGAGCCGGCCAGCTCACGGGCGTCCTCTGGATGCACCAGTGTTTTCCAACTGCCTGCTCTGAGGGCCGGGAAATGGAGCCCGGTCTAGGTGGGTCAGGCGCTGCTCCCCAGGCTGGTTCTTGAGTCTGCCTTCCTGTGGGGTGGGCTTTGGTTCCAGCCCTTCCTCTCCTGACCCTCAGACTCTCAGTTCACTCACTTGGGATGTTTCTCTGGCCTGTTCTTTCTCCTTGGCCTCTCTGTCCTGTACACGCCTCCGAGCTCAATGGATCGATGTCTTCTTCTGCACCATGAGGAGCCTCGGCGTCCCTGAGTGTCTACCTGGTGTTCTCTCCCAGAGCCAGAACTCTGATTGATGGAACAGAAGCAGTAGAGACTGAGGAAAATGGAAAATAACAGGGACAAGACCATTGTGTGAGGTGAAGGGGGCGGGACATGTAGGCTTAAGCATCGCGTGGTTTCTCTTGCATGAGAAACCCAAGGTATAAATTAAGAGCACACAAAGGATGTATGATCAGACACAGGGAGCTACAGCGTCTGCAAAGGGAGGGATGTGAAATCTTCTTGTTTGTCGGGCCCTACGCAGCTCCCCGCCATGAGCACAGTCACTGTGTCCTGCAAACGGAGGCCAGTAGAAAGCAAAGGGAAGCGAGACGTAAGTTCAGACCCACTGGAGATCACGCCGGTGCCAGAGGGGTCAGCGCCTACTGTGGTTTGGGTCTACGTGTGCCCCGAAAGCCTCGTGCAGTCAGAGGGATTTTTGGAAGTGGCTGAGCCTAGTGTGTGAGTCCTTCATGGTGCAATGTGGGATTAAGGGTGGGTGATGGCTGGATCAGTCCCGACTAAACTGGCACTGCCCTCATCCCGGTAGACTAGACGTAAGTGGCAGAAAGCAGCCTGTCTCCCTTGCGCGCTCACTTGCTTGCTCTGCTGCCTCCTGCCTGCCATGCGCAGTCTCTCCTCTGCGGTGCCCGCCTGCCACCCCACCTGCCTTGGAGCCAGCTGCTTATGGACTGAGCCTCCATGACTAGGAGCCAAGTAAGCCTTTCCTTCCTCAGCTCGGAGCACTGGGCATTTGCCTCAGCATGAGAGGAAAGCGTCTGAGACAGTGCGCAAAGCAGCGGCGGTCGGGGCCTGGGCGTGGCGCAGGCCATCCACACAGCCCGACACGCCTGGCGGAGCTTGTGCTGTGCCTGCCCTCGGCCTCCAGCCTTGGGCTTGGGTCTTGTTTGCTTGAAGATCCCCTTCTCGTCTGGTTCACACAGGGCTTCTCTGCTTCTCCATCTCCTGCCTTAAAGACAGGACACCACAAGCTGGGACCACAGTGGCTCAGGACATCTCCCCAAGGTTTTCCTGTTTAAAGCACTCAGGAGCATCTAGCCGGAAGCCCAGGGTGGGCCACGAGGCAGCGCTCTCCAGCAGCCCCTCCATGCACCCCACACATCCTGCGCCCACTGTCAGGCTCAGCCCACCTGGGTCCTGTCAGCCTCACAGTGTCCCAAGATGCTGCCCCCCCCCCCGTTTCCCTTCCACTGGACAATCACCTGCCCCATGCTCACCCTCAGCCACCACTGAGGTGATGGCCACAGAGTGCGCTGTGGACCTTCCAGGCATTCACTGTGAAGGGGTGGCTGGGGCAGCAGTGGCCCTGAGAGATGTCCACACCCAGGTCCCCAGAACCTGGGTCTGTGTCACACACCACAACCAGGGCGACTGCAGATGCTTCAGCGAGGTCAGTACAGCCAATGTGGGCAGCCTATGGGCTCTGGGCATCGCACACAGCAGGGAAGCCAAGGGTTAGCTCAGCAAGAGTGACAGAAGCAGAGGGTACACTGTCCACAGGATGGAAGCCAAACCAGACGCACAGGCAGCCTGTAGAGGGCAGACAGGCGGGGAAGAGGGTCTCCCTAAAGCCTCCAGAGACACCAGCCGGATGGCCCCAGTGGGCTTCTGGGCTCCAGGACTCCGAGACAATAAGTTATGTCACTGCAAGCCACTAAATTTCTGATAGTCTTTTACAGAATCAGTGAAAAACTAATACATGTTTTATCCAAACAGAAAGGGTACACCAGGCTACAAATAAGAAAGGACGGGGAGGCACAGGAAAAGTTGCCGCCTGCCTGGCCTGACGGGAGACATCCAAGCTTCCCTCTGTGCCCAGGCTGGGTCTCCACGAGATCAGTCTGCACCTGCAGCTCCCGGCTTTCCGCCGGCACATCTGTCCCCCCCAGGCTCCGAGCAGGACACTGGGGGCCAGCAGCCATGCTTCTCGCCACCTCGGACCCAAGCCCGTGTGCCCTGCAAATGCGCGAGAGCAGCGGTTTCTGACTCCTTGGTGTGATCACGTATTTCAAACCAACTTTCAGGGCTGGGGAGAGGCCAGTGGCATAAACGCCTGCCTGGCAAGCGTAAGGTCCTGAGTTTGATCCCAGGTACAAAACGAAAAACCAACATTCACTCTAACGGAGATTTCACAAGTTATTTCCAGACTCCAGGCACAATTTCTAAAATTGTAGAGACAGGACTATTTACCTGAGCAAACTGCAATGGAAAAAAGAAAGGGCCAGTGTAGATGTAAAGTCTAAAATGATGGCTTCACTTTTCAGAAAATGTAAAAGTCATTTAAAGCCATCATAGAACCAGTTTGATTTTTGGGTGTCCAGAACAGAAGATCCAAAATGAAGATCAAAACTGCTGCACTCTCATGTCATCTAGACCAGCGACAAGCACACAGCACATGGCACTGTGCACTCGCCCGGGCCACAGCTCTGTGTGTGTGTGTGTGTGTGTGTGTGTGTGTGTGTGCGTGTGTCCGTGTGTGTGTATGTGCATGTGTGTGTGTGTGTGCGTGTGCGTGTGCAGCACTCCCTGCCACAGGAGGGGAGGTCCAGAGTCTGGAGCACCACGCCCGGCACAGGTGAACGCATGTCCACAGCAGTACATCTTAGTTCATAATTTAGGTGCAGTCTGAGGTTAGCAATGGCCACTGAGGTGTGCAGCAGTTACGACATGTAGTAGCAAAGCCCTGTGCGGCGGCACCTCTCCCCAGGTAGCCTGGACGCTGCCTCTTCAGGTGTCTGCAGTGCTAGTTTGGCTGTGCTCATGCTTGGTCACCATTGTGCAGCTCAGTAAGACTACTTGAAGACAGCTGCGACAGTCAATGTGGTGGCTGAGGTGGCCCTGAATACCGACAGGCGGACAGTGAGGGTGCCCTGGACAGAGTGAGGCTCCCGGGCAGGATGGGTGGGAAGGGTGGGCTGGATCAGCCCCTGCAGCGGGCATGCAGTTCCAAACCTGTCACTAAGAAAAGACATCATGGAAATAAATCTAAGTTTACAGTATCAACTCCTTTCCACATGATTCCTTTAACTAGGAAGCCTTAAAAAGTTTTCCAGTTTTCACTTCAATTTTATGCAAGAAATGTTACTTTGAATCTTTGAAAAAAGCAGTATTACAGAAGCAGGAAGAAGGTCAGGGGAAACGCTTTTGTGACTGGGGCTGTGTGATTGGTGACTCCGCGTAGGCAGGTGTCCAGGAAACTTGCCGCACTCAGAATTACGTAGCTAGCGTAGAAACCACAGGGCTCTGCACCTGAGGTGACTCTGAAGGGGCTCAGATGTTTGCAATCCGGGGCTGCGAGCCTGGGTGTGCGGGCTGCAGGCTCCTTAGGTGCAGGGGTGCACGGTGCCTCTCCCCACGAGCTCCTTGCTCCAACGTTCTTTGCAATTCTTTGCTTTTTTTTTTCTTTCATAGGAGTTTTAAAGTGATATTGCCAAAAATCCCCTTGAGATTTGTGTTGGAACTGCATTGGACTTAGGTTCATTGGGAAGCATTTCTGTCTTTATAATATTCGGTTTTTCAGTGCTGAATATACTTCTTCATTTCTATAAGCCTTCTGTGTTTTTGAATTGTCCTAGACGTACATAATGCATACACATAATAGTCTTATTCTTTGGTTTTCTTTGTATCATCTTTATCGATACAGTAAGTGGCATAATTGTAACAATTTGTTTCTCACTGGTGGTAAGAGTGCACCAGCATTTGGCGCGCTGCCCTCTGCACCCGCGCGTGAGAGCTCTCCAGCTTGCCCCGCTTATTCGTAGACTCCGCCGCCTGGCACCGCCGGAGCTTTGCTTCCTCTGCCGTTGTTCCTCTGTAGCTCACCATCCGAAAGATGCTTGATTGCTATGAGCATCTCAGCCTGGGAAGTGCTGCAGTGGGAAAGCAGGCTATGTGCGAAGCTTACGCTACTTTTTCTGTTCCACTTCACTGTTTCGCAGTCTCTTCCTGCGGTGCTTGGAGATCCTCGGCTTCCTCGCTTTAACGAGCACTCCCTCAGTTTCCTCCTTCCCCCTGCCGTAGGTTTCGGTAGGTCCATTTCAGCATGGATGAGGAGGGTTTCCTGTGGCAGTACTAACTGGTGCTCGGTTGTGTTAGGTCGCGTCGCCGTCTCTTCAGGTGATGGTCACGACTGTTCTCCTTAGCCTTCCTATGTAGTGGGTCCCATCTCTGTGCTGCTCAGGCAGCGTCCACGCAGCTGGCCCCGTGTCACACAGATGTTTGTGTAGAGCGTGAAGCAGACGTGGACTGTCCCCCCACCCCGTGTGCTCTGCGTGGGTGTCTACCCCCAGAGGTGCACGCGGAGGAGGCGAGGGCGAGGGCGAGGCTTCTGGCAAGCGGATGGTGGTGCTCGCTGACACCCTTCCTGCTGTCTTCCTTCGGTGGCTGCTTCCTCAAGCTTCGAGCCTTGTCAGTTGTTAGGAAGGATGAATTGTCCCCACTGACTTCAATCTGGCATAAACACTCTGCTCCCTGCAGCCCAGATTCCCAAATTACAGACCTGCTCACCCTATCACAGTCCGTACCTCCTTCTTGAGCTTCGGCTTCAGGAATCCCAGGAATCCAGGACAAGGCCACAGCAAATCCTGGGTGACACGGTTGGGTGACAGGATGGACACAGTGCAGCTGTGCGCCAGCCCACATCTCAAAATTCAAGTTCTGAGCTGGGTGTGGTGGGGAACACCTGCGATGCAGGGGCGAGGGGGGGGTGGAGGATCCCCGAGAGTTTAAGGCCAGCCTGAACCACACAGCGAGATCTTGACTCAAAATCCAAAAGAAAAATTCATGCTTTGAAGCCCTGACCCGCAGGCCTCCAAATGGGATTGTCCTTGGACATGGGCTCTTGAAAGAGGTCTAAGCTTGGGTGAGGCCACTGGGAGGTGCCCACATCCTTCAGAGGCCACAGGAGTCCAAAGACTCGTGAAGAGGAGGCCACATGAGGACAGACAAGAGCCCAGGAAAACCTGCCTTGCTGACACCTCGCCTGGGCCCTTGGGCCTGCAGAACCTACCCATTAAGGCAGGAAGGGTCTCCAGGGAAGGCTCACAGCCTGCCAGGGAAGGGGCGCGCTGGGAGCAGTTTCAGGGCAAGAGCAGACCTGAGGAACAGGCACGAGAGGGAGCAATGTGGCATACGGAAGGGTGCTGGGAAGCAAGGAAGGGTCCGGCAGCTCTGCGCAAGGGCACTGGGCAATCCAACAGTCAGCTTGGGACGCACTGCTGAACTGTCAGTGCAGGCCGGGGTCAGGGCCCACCACGGACCGCCGCTGACAGTGCTGGAGGAGGCAGCAGGAACTCAGCTCTTATCATTGGAAGAGCTCAGGTCCTCCTCACTGTTGCTGAGGATGGCTGTGGTTCTCTTCAGGGGAGCGCTGGTCCTCAGCTTGAGCGTCACTTCCTGGCTCCAGGGCAGGTCCGTCAGCCTGCTCCATGGCTCTTTCACCCCGCTGGTGCCAACTTCCGGCTTCCCCCACTGGCTTTTGGGCCTTCCCAGTGCAGATCCTTGATACAGACTTGATGAGACATTGCTGTGGGGTCCGGGCCTCCAGCTGGCCTCGTGCAGGACACTGCCATGGGCTCTAGATCTTCAGCTGGACTCATGCAGATACTGCACGGCATCCGGGCCCTCAGCTGGATTCTTAGGGTCTCCAGTGCTTGTGGAGATCTCTTGCGCTATAATGTCCTTTCTAAGCAGGATGCAGAGCAGAGAGGCCAGGTGGAAGAAGGAGCAGGAAAGGGCGAGGGAAGCTCAGCCTTCTGGCAGAAGAGAACATCATGCAGCAAGCAGCTGTCCCTGCGAGCTGCAGCCCCAACAGTGTACTCAGCCGACCCTTAAAGGACTCGCACTTCACACGTGAAGGTCTAGGCCCACATCACAGGGCTCCTGAGGGGAGTGCAGAACCCCATTCTGCAACAATGGGCACCTTGTACAAGTAGAGGAATCCAGAAGATTAGAGATTATATGCAAGAGATGACCATGTACAGAGTAGGAGCCTGACAGAGCATTTTGTGGGAGGCTGTGGCCTCGCTGTGGCCTCGCTGTGGGCCTCGCTGTGGGCCTCGCTGTGGCAGCTTCCTTCCTCTGTTTCAGAGTATTTCCTTTCACCCAGGCCCGCTGAGGATGGCTTGCAGGCACCATCTGCAGACCTGGATGGTGTGGAGATGTGACACTGCCTGAAGTGTGACAGGAGAACACCCACATCAGTGTCTGTTCCTGCAGCAGTACAGGGAGCAGGCTGGTGGGTGTGCCAAATACCTCCTGGGCTGAGAGCTGGTGGGCTGTGGCCCTGGGGGATTTGCCTGCCCACCCCCTACTGAGCAAGGGCTGCGGCCTGCACCACGGTGGCCCTGGAGGAGCGTCAGCCTCAGCCTTCCTCCACTGGAAGCAGTCAGAGCCCGGCCCTGCTGCTGCGACTCCCCACAAGGCACAGCCCTCCTGCTCCTGTCCTTGCCAAGGCGGGGTGACTTGAGTGGGTTCCGGGAGGCCGCGCTGGCGACAGAGGCAGGGCTCCTGAGAGAGGGTCTTCAGCGGCGCGTGATAGTGAAGCCCATGTAAATCTTAATGTTTGAAATGGGGATGAGAAGAGCACAGTTTGCACGTGTAAGGATGAAATGAAGTCTCAGTAAGGTGGAGTGAAGGCTGCCGGTGCAGGGGGCAGCGGGCTCCAGTGGGAACGTGACCGTGCTCCGGAAGCTTGGTGGAGTGACTGCAGATCTAGCAACGGGAACCAATACTGCTGGTCCTTTCCTGGGAAGTGAGCCATGAAAGAATGTAAGAATAAAACAGTTCTTGGCTGCCCTGGGCTTCCCCAGGGGTCAGGTGGCTGAGCACATTGTAGCAAAAGCCAACTGGCAGCCTTCCTTGGAGAGGAAGGAAAAGGAGGTTCAACAATCAAGCACTGGGCCCAGGGAGTGAACGGCCTGGGGTGGAGGGTGGGCCGAGGGGCCAGGTCCTTGGATTGTCTGTGCAGTCTATGTGTGTCCCCATCTATTCCTCTCAGCTCTCCACCGCACTCTCCTGTCCTTCCGCCCTGTTGTCCCCTTCTCCCTGGCTGAGGGCCTCGGAAGTTCCCACACTCAGGTCTCCAGTGTCTCCCAAGCATTCTGGCCAGGGGTTGCCTCACTGCTACGCCCTGACACCACTCGGCCTGTCGCTGGTGCCCCGGGCTTGCTCAGCTCTGGAGCTACCTGCATGCCTCACCAGGTCCCTCAGCCTCAGCCGCCCGCCTGGCCCTCGCACTCCAGCCTCGGCCCTCTCCTCCTCTTTGCCTGCTCCTCTCCTTCTCCAGCCTGTCAGCCTTGCTCACTCTGCCCCAAGTGCTCACTCCTGTCCTCACCCCACTGGGCCCAGCCGCTGGGCTCCTGTCTGTGAGCAGCCCTCTCCCGAGCGGGTCACCTTCTCACACCCGCAGCTCTCCTGTGTTTGTGTTGACACCCAGCCTGCTCCCTGGTGCCACTCCAGGCTCTGTCCTAGTTCACTCACCTGACAGGGCCTGGCCCAGAGCAGGTTCAGTGCAGAGTGAATAGGTGGGAGGACATCCAGGCAGACAGCAGTGGGCAGACCGGGTGCCGGGGCAGGGGGGCGGGACAGCGCTCACCCTGGAGCTGGGGCTGCGGAGCCTACCTGTGGGTGGCTGGAGAGCAGATCCCTCCCCTTCGCAGCAACATCCGGGAATGGGAGGGAAGGCTCGGGCTTCCTGCGGGAGTGGGAGTGTCTGGGCTCGAAGCTCTAGCTTTAACCCAGAGAGGGTGTGCTTTGCACGTCAGTGTGAAGTAACTCGTAACATGTACTGGAAGGGAGCCAGCGGGTGGGTGTCGGTGGTAGTCAGGCCCCAAGGTCACTCTCGAGAGCTCGCCCTTGGAAGTCCTGGGCAACCTCCCCGGTGTTCACGGTCCTTCCTCCCTGGGTCCATCCAGTGAAAACGTCAGGCGCCCGCTCTTCACATCGCAAGCCCGCACCTGCCCTTGCCAAGGCGGGGTGACTTGAGTGGGTTCCGGGAGGCCTGGCGTCGCCCCTTCCTGACACGCGTGCCCTCTGGTCGCGGAGCAGCCGCTCACGCTGCTGCTGAGCTTTTCCCTGCAGTAAGCGAAGCCCAGCACTCTGCGCATGCGCCAGCGCAGGGCCGGGGTGCGCGGGGCTCAGCCTCAGGAGTCCATCGCTTGTGCTGTCTTTTCGCAACTCAAATCACAGCGCCCTCACCCCTGGGGAAACCATCGGCCGTGCCACGCGGCTCTCAGTGCACGGCAGTCTCGGTCCTCAGAAGTGCATTTCCGGAGCGCGGTATTCCCACGTATCCGTTTCTTCGGAGTATGTCTCATCAAGAACGAGAATGGTGAGTGCCATCGGCTGTTTTCATGCAGTGCGTTGTTGGAATTAGCGTTTGGATCCAGGGAAGTTAGGATGGAAAATACCTAAGTTATCGTTATTTAACCTATTAAAATTTTTTTCCAAAGTGAATTTCCAAAATCATAAATGAAAGGAACATAAGATGGAGGCACACGTCGGTGCTGCTTGCTGGTGGTCACCATGAGCACAGGCTGCTGCTTCTTCTTCTTTTTTTTTTTTTTTTTTTTGGAGCAGGGCTTGAACTTGGGACCTTGCACTTGGCAGGCAAGCGCGTATGCCGCTGAGCTCTATCCCCAGCCCACAGTGCAGGTTTCGGTAACCAACTCAGAAGCACAGCTGACTCCTGCAGAGCTCGTGTGGCGTGGTGTGAGCTCCATGTGCCGTGGAGGCCGTGGGCAGCTGGTGCCACGCCTGCTGAGAGCCCCAGTAACTCAGACCTCTGTTTCTCCTCATGGCAGATCTTGCCTTTCCTACCAGAGCTGGCTCATGCTAGGGGTTCCTGGGAACTTGTCCCTAACCTGTCAGTGCCACCTGTGGCTCCCTGTGAGCTTTCCATCCACAGTGGATGAACCTGGCTCTGCTCGTGGTTGGTGTTTGGAAGTCTGTGCCCAAAACCCCAGGCAATCTTGGGGGCAGGCATTTAGAGGTGGCCGAATCTAGAGTTTGTGACTGAGTCATGGTCCAGGGCTGGGATCAGGGGTATGAGTGCCTCACGGGCCCTAGGCGGGTAGCCCGTGTACAACACGAGGGACAGACAGAGGGACGGTTTGTCTCCCCTCTGCCCTTGCTGCTTCTTCTTTTGTCTTCTACCATGACTGGCTGCCCCACTGCCACGCCTCTTAGCCCTGGAGCCAGCCGCTCACAGGCTAAAACCTCAGCAAACTGCAAGGTAAGCAAATCTTTTCTGCTTTAACTTGGGTGCCAGGTATTTTGTCTCAGCAATGGGAAGGGTAACAAAGTCACCCCTTTTCCGTTTTGCCTGATTCCATATGGCCCAGGCCAGCCACCACCCAAGGACAACTTTGACACAGCAGGGACCATTCAGCAGATGGCATGGGATCAACCCAAGCTAGGGCAGGACCCACATCCTGATAGCTTCTGGCCCTAGTATGAATTGCTAAATTATTATGGTGGCCATCTAACGTGCTGAAGCCCTTAAAACAACAGCTCATCTTCCTGATGACCACGTCCCCCCTCTCGAGACCCCAACCCAGGCCTGGATACAATTTCCTCTTGCCTTTCCTATGCACACAGGAGAGACCCCAATCAGCTC
Source organism: Octodon degus (assembly GCF_000260255.1). Taxonomy (NCBI): domain Eukaryota; kingdom Metazoa; phylum Chordata; class Mammalia; order Rodentia; family Octodontidae; genus Octodon; species Octodon degus. Next base: position 1,828,713 of record NW_004524610.1, on the reverse strand, counting down.
CTTGGGTGTCACTAAACCTGCCCCTCAATCTCTACCTGTAGCCAAAGTCCACAAAGCCTTAGCTCTCTTTGACAGTCAATATTTAGGCTCCTGCTGCTTAAAGATGAACAGAAAGAAGCAACTATGCGTGTGTGTGTGTGTGTGCATGTGCGCGCACACACACGCAGGCACACACACACCCTGCTTCTGTACTTCTGCAGGGGCAGCCTGGAGGCAAATCCTCCTGCTGGCAAATCCTCTTGCCAAATGCAGCAGCAGCTGGCACAGCAGTTGGCCCTGAGGCCAGAGGTGGATGTGCAGCTCATTCCTATTTCCCCAGGGTTTGAGCACAGAGGGGCAGGCTGCTAAGCAGGCAGGAAGTAGGTGTCCCATGATGGCCGGTGTGCTGGACCCCTTGCATCTCACTGCACATGTGCCTTGGATGCCTGTCTCCTCCATACAGCTGTGTGGCCTGGCTGCTGGGCACCCTTGCTCAGAGCGCAGCACCAGGTGCCAGCAAAGGCCCCAGCAGGGGCTCTCTGTCCCCCCTTTCCTTTGCACCCAATCTTTGTTCCTCTCTTTGGGCCCAAATGTCGCACCCTTAGATTTCTTCCCCACCCCGCTCTTCCCAAGGCAGCAGCCAGGATGAATGTGCACTGCAGCGGTCTTGTGGAGGGTGGGGGCTCAGTGGTCTCCCCTTACCCTCAGGTCCCAGGGAGCCCTGAAGCTCCACAGCCAGGGGGGGCGGGTGGTCTGCAGAGCCCAGCCTCCCACAGCCGGCACCTCTGCTCCCTTTTCGTCCTTTGCCCCTCCATGTGCACAGCACTTAGTTTCCTGTGTGACCGTGGTGTGATTACCCTTCCACGCCTGCCACACACCCGAGGGGCTCAGGAGCCTATCTCGTGGGCAGGGGTCTGTCAGGTGACGCCCACACAGAGCTCACCACTCCAATCTTCATGGCCTTCCCATTTCAGAGAGGTCACCCCCTCTGAGCCGGGCCACATTGCGGCTGCTCCCTTTGTCACTCATTCTTCCTGGGCAGCTGTGGCACTGTTATCAGGCACTGCCCAGAACCCTGGCCCCTGAGTTATGAGACACCATGGAGCCATGAAGCCATGGAGCCACAGAGAGGCAAGCATGGGGCCGGAGCCTTCATTTCCCTGGCTGCAACACAGGCTCTAGGGACACAGCAGCCTGCCATGACTCGGGGTGATGGTGAGAAACCCCCGGACTTGAATACTGCTCATGTCTTGTGATCTGTGCTCTGACTGCCAGGCTCTCTGTGGAGGGGCTGGACAGGCCTTTGCCTCCCACATAGGCCTGCTGTATGGTAGCCTCCAGCTCTGAGGGCTGCAGGGCTGTGTGTTCTTCAAGAGAAGGTCAGAGCTGAGCTCAGGTGCAAACCCTGCTCCACTGGGCCAGGCCCTCCCACCAGGCAGGTAAATGAACCCTGCTGTGGCTGTCAGGCAGGGCAAGAGCCTTGGCTGCAGCGGGACAGCTCTAGAAACAGCTGCCCTGCAAGCTGGCTGCCAGCAGAAGCAAAGGGGATGCACCATTTTCTAAGTGTCCGACATGGTGATTATGGTGATTTTCACCCTAAAGCGAGGGGTTGCCGGCCAATCAGAAAGGCCTCTGCTGTGAATCTGAAGGTGTTTATCCAACCAACTGTCAGTTAGACATGCACCTTTCTCAGCAAGAAGTTGGCACTGGAGACCAAAGCCTGAGTTTAGGGGCTTGCATGATAGCCTCACAACACAATGAGTTACGGAGAGGGCAGGCTCGCACGCAGCCGGGGACGTCGTCTCTCCATGCTTGGCTTGAGTCGAACTTGCCTCCAAGCACCATGGCTGGCGGAGCAGCAGGGACGTGCTGGAGGGACGCGCGCTTTCACAGGCGTGCTCTGCATGGTGCATTTACAGTTGAGCGGGCGCTGGGAAGAGCTGCTGTGACGCTGTTCTCTGCCACCCCTTCTGCAGAGCAGGCCTGGTTCCTGATGTCTCAGGCCACAAAGTGCGTCCCGCTCTTCCACAGTCACCTACCACTCCCGTCTCTTTGGGACACTCTAACACTCAGCTTTGGTAGAGGGAACCGCTGTCCTCCTTCCAGGAGGGGCGTAGGAATCGATAATGCTTAAAGTAAAAATGCTTAATAGGGTGTCTTATTTACTCTTCTCTTGTTGCTGGGACGAAATACCCGACGCCCAAAATCAAGGAAGGAAAGGTTTATTTAGCTCACAGTCAGTGGAGGTTTCAGTCCATACTCAGCCGGCCCCAAGGCAGAGTGGCAAAGAGCAGAGGGCAGCTGATCATGGTGGCAGAACACAGCAGAGCGCAGAGGGAGGGGTCGCAGCTGAGGCTGCTGGTGAGCCTCTTTCCCCTCCTTACACTATAAGGCAGACTGTCTGCCCCAGGGTGGGTGCAGCACTCCCACCCATAATCCCAGCACTGGATCATGAATTGATCACAAACTCTAGAAGGTGCCCCATGGCTGCGTGAGGCTTTGGGGGGACAGCTGGACACAAACCGTAACAGATGGTCACACGAGTATGGCAGGATGGCGGGTATTTTCCCCCTTCAAGTAAAAATCCATTACGAAGGGAGAATTTCATCATGAAATATGGCTGTGCTGAAATGGGATGGAAAATTGTTTTCTTTTTTTTTTTATGTATTTGGTACAGGGTCTCGCTACTCAGAGTGATACTCATAGTGATCCTCCTGTTTTCAGCCTGCCCAGCACTGGGATTACAGGCATGTGTCGTGCGCATTTGCTAGTTACTGAGTGTGTCAGGCCACATTTGTGGTGCATAGTGATCCACACCTCAGAGCGAGGTGTGCACACACACAGGCATGCACATGCGCGTGCACACACACACACGTCTCCGTTCCTCTCCTGTTCCCTTGTTGGCACTGGGAGTCTCGTCCTGCTTCCCTGTCCTGTGCTCTGGGCTCAGCTCCTGATCGCTCTGCCCTTAGCACGACCGAGAGGGGCTCACCGCCTTCACGGGCAAATGCAAGGAGCGGCGCAGAGCTGGTGTCCCGCGTCCGCAGTTGCATTCTAGAGCGTGGCCGAGCTTGTCTCAAGGCTTTGCTGTGTGCAGTAAATCTAGGTTTCTTACTGAAACGAGTGGCGTGGATCGCTGCCGTGCGACCTCCTTTTTAGATGCTGTCTGTGCTTGCAGCACAATCAATAGAAGATGCCCTCCCACATGAGGAGGCCGGCAGCCTTGGAAGCTGCACATCAATAATGAATGGACCCGCCGGCTCAGCTCCGGTTACTCGCACTGGAAGAGGTCTCCGGGGATGCCTCTATCAGGGGAGCGCAGACTGAGTGAGTCAGTGCGGGGCAGCTTGCCAGCCTTGCCTTCATCAGAGGACGCACAGCGCGGGACTCAGGGCTGAGGACCAGCAGAGCGCGGCACCGCCCGCGCTGGCCAGCTCCTTCTCCTTGGGGGCAGCTGATGCTGAAAGGGGTGCGGAGTCTCTAGCCTCCCCCCGCCCCCCGCAGCCGGGTGGCTGTGCCTCTGCGTCTTGTTCTGTTGAGCATCCTGAGATTGCATGTTTTAGGGCCCTCCCTGGGTTTGTTCACCCAGTAATGAAGCAGCCTTCCCCAGACTGCTTTCCATCTGGTTGTTCCATAATGCTAACAAAGCGCGTTCGCTGCGCGCTTCCAAGCCCAAACGCTCCTTTTCTATTGTTTTATGTAGTAAGCATTTGAATGAAATTTTTTTTCTGAAATGATTTCTGAATGAAATTAGTCATTCCCGGTGCACATTTATGATTTGGTGTGTGTGTGTGCACTCACTACATCCACACCAGCCTACGTGCATGCCCACAGGTATGCAGGCGCACACAGACACGCGTGGCTGCTGTTGTTACACACTCTTTAACCTCCATAGTTCAGGGTGTGGCCTATCACTGGGGCTGGAGGAGGTGACATCACGGGAAGCTGGCTTTGTTTTGAAACAGCAGAGGAAGGAGAGCTTGCTGGGGAGCTCGTCTGGAGAACTGGCGAGTACCGCTGGATGTGGAGCGCACTGACTACCGCGTCGGCCTGAGGAAGCGTAAGCAAAGGGACAGAGATCAACCAGCCGGGAGCAGCGCTCCCCTGGCCCCGCCCCTGGCCCCCTCCCCTAGCCCCTCCCCTGGCCCCGCCCCGCCCCTGGCCCCGCCCCTAACACCTCCCCTGGCCCCTCCCCTGGCCCCAGACACAGACTCTCCTCACTTCAGGTCTCTAGGTCAACCCTGTCTTCCTTTAGGAAGCAGCAGGGACCCACTGGCAGGAGCGGCAGAGGCGCCTTCCCCATCCCGTGGGGGCTGCTGTGTCAGCTGCAGAGGTCAGCGCAGAGAGCACAGCCCGCACCCAAGCTCCGTCCACCCGAGGCACAAACAGCCCAGCCTGGGGACCACGCAGAGGGCCCTTCTACACTCAGTCCTGGAAGGGCTGGCGGGTCCCAATCCCAGCTGGAAATTGGGCCCAGGAGGAGCTGCTCCCAGAACCCTCTGCTGCCTGGTAATGTGCACATCTGCACACCTGACCGTGGGCCGGTGTAGAGGCAAAGCTCTGGGCAGAGCTCTGGGCCGCGCTCTAGGACTGAGATAACACCTTGGCCAGATGAGACAACGGAGCTGAAGGCCCATGAGGAGGAAGAGGGCTTTTCTCCCGCTAGAGAAACCCCAGTGTGACTGACATACACCCTACCCACTGGTTGCTTTGAACCTGATCAAGCAAGTTATTTTGGTGATCAATGGGAAAAAGGAGAATAAAAGGGAGATGTGCACCTCCCTGCTGTTCGCAGCGGCCAAACTTGCAGCTCCAGGAGTCCCCCTCCTGATGCCCACTGGGCCCACCAATGTGCCCCCCGCCCTTGCCCCAGCAGCCACACACGCGTTCAAGGCTACACCCAGGCTCTCGGCAAGGAAGTCTACAGCCCCTCCATCCAGGGGCTGTGGCTCCTTCAAAGCACAGCTGCCCCGAGCACAGTCCACTCCAGCAGCCCTGCGCCCACTCCGACCCTTGCCTGGGCCCTCTGCAGATCCTGGGCAGGCAGGGTCCCTGCCGGTGTTGCTGTCCCTGGGGCGTAGCCTGCCATGAGGGTCAGGAGGCACCAGGTGAGTGGGTGATGGCTGCTTGCCAGCACCTCCGGAGGGTCCACTGTGGACACCACGGATGCAGCCCATCCTGTTGTCCTTCTGTGTGCTGTAGACACCACATCTCCCTGCACCCTGCCACAGCTGAGATCCCATGCCACGCCTCGGCATGACCTAACTCCACATCTAGGTACCCAGCGATGGCAGCTTTTCCTCATGACCCCATCATCCCCCGCCATCACCTGCGCTGCCCAATCCGTGGGAGCCCAGCAGGGGCTTGGGCACATCCTGAGATCTGCCTGCACCAGGGCCGCAGGCCCCCTGGGAAAGGGCCCATGAGGCCAACGAGCACAGCCAGGCAGGTCCGACTGGCTTGGAAAGGCCACATCCGAGCAGCCCAAGGGTGGCTGTTTCTCTCCTCTGCACTGGCCCATGTGTGCCAGCTTGCTCTTGCCCAGCTTGGGGCCTTGTCACTTACCCTGGTCACTTGCCTATGCACACGTCCACTGCCCATACATGGGGTGATAAATCCATGGCGAACATGTAAATTAAAAATATTTATTACGACAAAAGACACATTGCCGCGACCCCCTCAAGATCGCCCCCTTCATTTGAACCCACACGGCCCGTCATTCTCGCTGCTTCTGGAGCAGTTCTGGTCTTTTGTGTCTTAAGAGGTGAGCACTGCTGCCTCGTGCCCTCCGTCCTGGAGGCAGCTCAGGACGATGAGTGTGTCCTCCCTCACCTGCCTGCTGACCGGATCTGGCCCTGTTGACTCCTGGCTCTCCCTCAAAGTCACAGAGACCTCATGAGGTAAGAGTCCTAGATCAGTTCAGGACATCGAGGCAGCCACAGCAGCCCAGCTGAAGACCCTCCTGCAGAGGGCCCCAGAGCTGCTGCGGAAAGGAGCAGGAAGGATGGGATGAGTGTGTGCAAAGCCAGGGGGACTCGAGGGGCCTCGTGACCATGTCCTCACGGGGACGTTTGCGCAGTTCAAGCAGCGAGGGCATTTTCCGTTGTTCCAGGGGCTCGACCCTGCCAGCGACCTCAGGTAGGATTGGCCACAGGGGCCTGTGGGGGTGCGGCGGAGGGGGGCTGGCACCGTGGCTCCTCTGCCTGCCTATTGCGGCCCCTGTGGTGTCTGCTTTCCTGCCCCCCAGCCCCCCAGACCCCCCAGCGCTGTACCCACTCCATCCTTCCTGAGTCTGCCGACCTCAGTGGTACGCACAGCACGTGGTCTGGGGCCGGCTCTCATCTGGCCGCTGGCTGCTGAGTGCTAGCTGAGCCGCTGAAGTTGTGCGGGGCTGGGGCGCATGGGTGGGTGTTCAGGGCCTCACCAGCACAAATTTCATGTTGAAAGGGGAAAATGTTGTGTATGGGGTACTACAATATGTAAGAACAATCCATGTTTCCTGCTTCTCCTTGTTTTGAATGTGACTGCTACAAAATTTGAAAGCAGATAGCTGGTTCCCTGCTGTTTCTTTTAGCCAGCACTATTCAAGATCACCAAAATGGGGTGCCCGGCTCCTGAGCTGACCCAGCCGCCCATTCTATCTCACTCCCTGCACCCGGTGGACCTCTGTTGGCGCTGTGAGTTCAGTCCTCTAGGTCTAGGGGGCGCGGTTATAGAGGTAGATACTCAGGAAATGGGAATGACCCCCTCAGACCCATCAGTGTCACTTGCGACCACTAGGGGCGTGCTCTCCCTTGTCAGAAAGAAAGAACCCCAGAAGGGCCTGGAACAAAACCTGGGGTGCCGAGCTGGAGTGAAGATGCCCGGTGGGAGTCACGACCCACGCCCTCTCTGTAGGGCCTTCTGGGGCTGTCCTCAGCCTCCTCTCCTCCCTGTAGGCTGTCGCTGACGCCCCTCGGTCACCACTCACCCTGGGCATGCTGAGTTTGAGAGACTGGATCCCCTCCGCCCGCTTGGTGGCTGCTCCTCAGTGCCCTGCCCTCGCCAGGCCTCGGTGCCTGCCGCGCTCACGAAGGGCTGGCAGTGCCAGGCCTCGCAGTCTGGCTGGGGCGGGCCTGGCGGGTCCTCCGTGCTGCTCCTGGGCCCTGCGCCAGCTAGGGCCTCGAAGCGCGCTCCTGCCATCGTCCAGAGCCGCTTCGGGTGCACGGCCCAGACCTGGAACACCGCGCACAGTGCCAGAGTGGGAGCCACTGCCCATGTGTGGATCCAGTAATCTGTACCCCCGCCCCGCCCCGCCCCGCCCCCAGTAGCAGCCACAGTTCATTCTGCTTTCGTTCCAGCAGCCATAGTGGGCCATCAGCCACCAGGAGGGAAATGAATGGATGGGAGCCTGGACCACAGATGCTTTCTGGGGCTTCCATTGCACTGACAGAATACTCACACGCATTCTCCGATTAATAGCATTGTCTGATTAACTGAGAGTAAGGTTCCAAGATGTGCTCATAGACCAAGCTACACAACCAAAATAAAGAACAGATTGTTGGTCTTGCTGCCAGTGCTTTTGTGTCAGGAGTCTTCCGCATTTGATGAGGCAGACGGGTGCAGCAAGAGGCTGCCAGCACCCTCAAGCAGGATAGGCAGTGGCTCGGCAAGAATTCCTGCTCCTCAGATGTTGCCTTGCGTGCTTCTGATTAACAGTTACGATAATGGCGAATCTTATCTTGAATTTAATGCTGGTGCACGAACAAGTACACGGAGCTGAGAAGAGCGGAGCCCGCACCCTGCCAGACTGTTGCGACTGGGAGCTGCCCGAGCAAGCTGGGAGCTCTGGTCGGGTCGACCCTGGCAAGCTGAGTGACGACCCCACACCGTGTTCCCAGGCCACGGATGGCAAGAGCTTCCCAGTGAGGGATTACAGTGGTAGCTCCATTGTTCCATAAGGCCTGTGGGGCCTGGAAGAGAGTAGTGGAGTGGGATAGATTACAGTGCGACGGAAACCTTTGCAAATTTATTTTTTCAGGCCACCTGCTCAAGTAATTCTTTGACGCACACTGTCCTTAACAATTTCATTGTTTCAAAGCTCTGTAGAGCACATTTATGAACAAGTCTTCCCCTACAGAGAGCCCAGCCTTGCTTTTATCACTTCAGTAGTGTCAAGTGAGTGCCTTGCAATGTATTTTAGTTGTGCTTTGTTATTTATAAATAAGACCTTGGTCTGCAGACCAACTGGAAAGACCTCTGCTGATGCCCAGACTTGTGTGTCGATGGTGTGTGTGTGTGTGTGTGTGTGTGTGTGTGTGTAGACTGATCGTGACCTCACTAGGAACTACATTGCTTCCTTTCTACCTCAACACTGTCTTTTCCACTGGCGCTATACTTATTAACCCCAATATTGAGTATGTTACTTAGATTGTAATTCACAGCAGACTGAGTCGTGGTCTCCAGTGACCCCCAAAGATGATAGTTCCTAATCCCTGGAAATTTAAATGGAAAAAAAGTTCCTGCTGAAATGACTGGGTTAGGGACTCTGAGGCAAGGACATTGCGACCCCACGGGCAGATGTTGGGGTGACCAGGCCTCCACCCAGACCCCACGGCCACAGGGGATGGACAGAGCGAGCCACTGTGTCTACTGAGCTCAGCTGGGCTGGGGCCGGGCACATTGTCTCAGACCAGGGAAATCGCTGCAGGTTTTGGCAGCTGCATCTGTAAAACAGACCTCTGCCGTTCTGTCACAGTGCTGTGGAGTCTGCTGTGGTGGACTCGGGAAGCCTCGGCTAATTTCTCAGGTGACTGAGGCAGACGGACACTTGGCTATAGGATTAGCCACAGAGTTTCAGCCTTCTCTTCGCGTTTCACAGAAGTGTGCCACTGAGCCGGGCAAGCCCCAGTACTGGTACTTAAGAGCTCTGGAGGAACTCGCCATCTGGTGAAGAATCAGAACAGAGGTCAGCACTGGCCCCAGCAGAGCAGTGGCTGAGCCCAGGGTGGGCACACAGCACCAGCTCTGGGTACAGAGCCGAAGGGGAGCAGGGCCAGTGCAGAAGGTGCCACTGTGGGGCTGCAGCCCTGGCGGTAGGGTGGGATGGGGCAGCGTGGCAGGTGGGAAGGCTCCTGTGCACTGACAATACTGGCTGTGACAGGGATGCCGGGATGGAAGTGACATAGCCTGCATCCAAGGAACCTCGCTCGCTCGGGTTAGGGCAAGCTGCACACTCTGGCTCAGCCTGCAGCAGATACTGTGGGAGATGAGATACTACCAGGGGCTTTTCTGAGAAATAGGTAGAGTAGCTGTGCCGCTGCTGGGACAGTTAGCAGGCCCAGGGCAGCTAGGACTGCCCAGGGCTTGGTCAGGCTCCGCCGCTCAGAGGATGCATGGAATGGTCACATTCTCAGTCCCCGACACCACCTCATGGGTCCCCAGCCAGGAAGTCTGGAGATGCAGCCCTGCTTGGCCCTTTCCTCCCAGGCTTCTTTGGCTTCAGCTTCTGGTGAGAGTGATGCGGTGACTGGGGGGACCCAGGTCACACTCCTGCCATAGGCTGGGCTGCCCAGTTCCCATGGGACAGAGGACTTGGGTGACGTCAGCACCACGGCAAAGCACCTGCCTTAACCCCACATATCCAGCAGTCTCTTCACCTGGGTGCATAAACACTGGCGATGTTTCTGGGATGCAGAAACACTCGCGCTGCCACCTCCTCTGCCCAGTGACATTTCCTCAAACGGTAAAATGTTGTGTGCTTCTTTGCTCAATATTTGCAATAAATAAAATGCCATTCTCCTCGTTATTTCCAATGAAGGGAAGTGTTAGGGACAGAGCTTTTGTTGTTATTCCAACATTTGAGGATAAATTCAAATCCTGCTTCCCCTGTCCCATGGGTTATTTGTTGTAGCCCAACCTGATGACACAGGTGGAGTCATTCACAGGACACGTTAGGCACCTGCAAAGAAGCAGGCAGTGGGGCCCGCCCTTCCTGGGGTTTGCTGTCCACTCGGAGAGGGGACCCTGGACAAGCGGTGTGGCTGACACTGTGCTGGTGAAGAAGGGATTTGAAAACAAGGCTATGCTGGACATGGAGGTGCCCACCTCTGATCCCAGCACCATGGAGGCTGAGGCAGAGGAATTGCGGGTACCTAGGAAGTGCATTCTACACAGGAAGAGGGGCCTGCCAGGCACAAAGGCTGCAGGACACAGCGCTGGGTAGAGCAGAGGGGAGCGGAGTCCCGGGGGCACTGGAGGATGCAGCGCAGAGCCTGGACTCTCGGGGCTAGGGCTGCGTCCTCATGTACTGCCCATGCGCAGTTGGCTAACAAGAGCCCTGTGTGGCTTCCAGCCTGGCTGCTGTGTGGGGATCAGAGAGACTGACTTGGGGCTTGGCAGATGTCATGGCCTCTCCTGCTGCAGGGACAAGGGTGGAGGTGTGAGGGGACGGTCCACAGTGGGTCCCAGCCTGATGGAGTGCAGAGAGAGGGTGCAGCCATATGACCTGGAATCTGGAGTTGGAGCCCAGGGCTGGGGAAGACACGGGACTGCACCCCCGAGACCACCTCCCTGTGGAACCATGGTTATTTTACCTCAGCCTCCACCACCAGCCCTGGCCACATCCCGTTGCTCCTGTGTCCACTGGGCGGTGTTCAGTGTCAGCGATGGCCCAGTGACACACATTATCTCTCTACAGCACTCAGGAAAGGAGAAATCGAGCTGCTGTAGATCGATGCCTGAGACCTGCACTGTAACCAGAGAAAGGACAGGAGACTGACCAAGGTCAGGAGGAGGACAGATCCTGGGCCTGAGGCTGCAGGCTCAGGGGGAGCTGGGGGAGGCGAGCAGAGGTGGGCAGAATCAGTGATGGCAGGAAACCAGGTGACAGCGTGCGCTGAGGACTTGTGGGTTCTCCCTCAGACCCCACGTTTCAGGTCCAGGCAGTGGCACCATGAAGGCATCCAGAAGAGGCCCAGTAGAACTGAGCTGCTTTCGAGGCCCACCAGAAGTTAGGTTTGGACCCAGCTGCTCTTAGAGGAAAATGGCAAATGTCACCATGGCCCCACCGAAGGACACACAGACAGCTTGGTGCAGGACTCCCTGCCTCATGTCCAGGGGAGAAAGTATCTGGGGCAGCTCCAAGCCATCTAGGTCACCAGGGCCAGGCCTCGGGGATGGTTTGGATTTGTTTCCTAAAGCAGCAGTCACTGACGCTAGAGCAGGGACAGCCTAGAAGTCACCCAGGAGTGGAGAAACGTCGGCTGGTACCCTTGGCATTGTAGAGCAAGACAAAAGGGAAATGTGTTCAAGCCAGGTGGCGATGGGTGAGAGCAGCCTTCGCAGGCCTGTCACAGCCCTCCTGTCACAGCCTCCTGATGCACCTAACTATCCAGTTGTACACAGGCACTAAGATGGCCAGGTCCCCCAAGTCATTTACACGAGCTGGGTGTGCAGGTTTCTATAGTGCAGAGGAGTGTGGCCAAACGTACCTATTGGGTGAGTTCAGAAGTTAGCAGACTTGATTCCATTTCTGTTTCCATCTGGATATATTTTAAAGCACGAACACAGAGACCAGAGTGGTGGCTTCAAAATGTGGATCACGTGGTGACGATGCCACCTTCCACCTGCGCCAGGTGTGGATGCTCAGAACAGACTGCAGTGCCTGAGGCAGAGGCAGAGTCCAGGTCCTCAGAGACGTGGGTGCGCCTGCCAGGAACCCCTCAGGGTCCAGCAGCGAGGGCAGCTGCTGAGGAACAGATCCACAGGGACAGGGCAGGGCCAGCTAGAACAACAGGTGGTGCTGGGAAACCAACAGCCCCGCAGCCCAGAGGACCGAGACAGCGGGCGCTATGTCCCACTCCTGCTACCGCCTCTGGGCTGTGAGGTAGTGCATTAGAACGTGTCAGAATGGGGCTGGCTGCTGCTATGATGTCTCTCGGGGAGGTGGATGTTCAAGAAGAAGGGGGTGGTGAATGAAAGCAAGAGACAGGAAAAGGAACAATGTGGGACTGTTTTGCTTCAAGGTTGTATATGGTGAGATTTTTGGACTTATGTGTAAACATAAGAAGTATATAATTCTTTATGCCTATTTTTAAAATATATTCTAATTTTTAAATTTTTTAGCATATTCTGTAGGAACTTAAAGTTCAACATATCAATACTCGATGAAAAATACCTGTTCCATATTATGCCTAAGATGTTTGATATTCAGACAGATAGTGAGATTAAGCTTAACAGCCTAAGTTGTATGGTAATAACAATAAGCTTGTCTTTTGAATGGTTAACAATCTAAGTTTGCAGACCAAAATTAGAGAAAAAGGAGGGCCAAAAGGAAAGCCAACATTTTGACCCTAGCCTTCTAAGGTCAATTAAGACTCAGGACATGTGAGAACCTGTAGTAACGTCTTGTAACTCGGTAGTGCCCCAAATTTTCTGATCAAGGAGATTATGGGGCCAAAGAGGAAAGTGGTCGATGATGTAGAGTGTGCCTAAGGAGAGTCACATGGAGAGAAAACATTCTCTCAGGCTTTCACAGAGAGCACATTGGCCAAGCAATGGCCGTGACTCATCCACATGGCTGACACTGACAAAGGTTCTACAATCTGAGGATCTCAGGATAAATCCTGAGGGTATTTCACTGACCTTATCAGACTCAAAAGCTACAACTCTTGTTGCATAGGTCCTGCTTTACCTTGGTCTTAACCATCCAGCAGGAAAGTATAAAAACAAAGTATAAGAAGTAAAGCCATGCTGTTATGTTGAGCTGTAGGGGACTCAGGTCAACAATTTCTGACATTGCCAGTCAAGGGGAAGACCCAATAGTATTATGGACTACTGGACTCTTTTGGAATATTTTGCTGAGTTAACACACCTATAATATTCAAATAACGGAACTTAACAAAAAAAGAGGATACAAATGAATGTCCATTTTGTATCTGTGTATTCAAAGTGGTTAGAATAGATAATATAGTTACATTCTTTTAATGAATAGAGAGATTTGTTCTAATGGTGTTTGTAAATAGGATATCATGTCTGCATCTTGTACAGCAATTAACTACTAGGAAGAATGTATGCAATGTGTGAATTACTGAAACTGTCCTACCAATTTGGTTTGAAACTGTCTCATTGCTATTTGTTTATCAATAAAATTATGGGGGAAAATATATTTAAATGCTGAAGCAGTCTACCATGGCTGCTCCTGAAAAAAAAAAAAAAAAAAGAAGAAGAAGAAGAATGGGGCCGGGGAGATGGCTCAGTGGAATAAGTGCTTCCCTGGCAAGCCCAAGGGCCTGAGTTCAATCCCTGGTTCCGCAAAAGATAAGATAAAATAAAAATAAAATGTGTCAGAATAAGCAAACACAAAGGACAGGGCCAGCTCCCAGGCTGGCGGCTGCTGCGCATCCTGCGCCACTGAGAGGCTCTGGCTGCTGAAGTGCCAGCTGTCACTGCCAGCTGTCATACCTTGGGGTGTGGCCGACATGGCCTGGTTCACCCAGAGGGACCAGGGTCTTGGTGGGGCTGAGGAGGAGAGGGAGCAGGGAGCGGGTGGCCAGGGTCAGCCCGTCGGCAGGCAGGTGGCAGGGCATGTGCCATGCTCATTAGGGGGACATCATGGGACCCAACAAGAGCTTTGGCAGGCAGAGCACTCGGGAAAGGTGGTTGGTACTTATGTTAAATGAGGTCCCCAGAAGGTAGACGGCTGGAAACAGCAGTGGCCAGGCCTCAGGGGCCTGAGGGACCCTTAGTGCAGGGTCCTGGCACAGACGTCTTTCCGCAGAGGCAGATCCTCCTGCCTCAGCCTCCCTGAGTGCTGGGATTATAAGCAGGCACCACTGTGCTCAGCTACTAGGTGTGAGCTCATTACTGATCCGAAGCATCTTCTGATCACTGTGTTGATTGTTTCCTGCAAAGTAAGGCAGTTGTTCTTGTAATTTACAGAGTCCTTCCCGGTTGTCATCGCAGTCCAGAAAGTTTATATTTGTAATCCTATGGGAAAGTTATTGGAATCCTGTGGAGTTGATTCTAGTCTACCACTTCCAGCCCAACCCGTGGGATGAACAAAGACTCTAGGGTGGATCTGTAGCTGTGGGGAGCCAAGGGTCCTAAACTCAGCTGCAGTGCTGGCTAAGCCGAGCAGAGGCCTCCACCCAGGGCCTGACGGGCTTTCATTAATTCGTGAAGAATGGAGCGGCTTGAGGACCAGTGACCGTGAGGACGGCAGTGAGGGCCTTGAGCGGGGCTGAGCAGGAGGCCTGTGTTTGCCTGGGCCACAGGCGGAGAGAAGGCTCTGCAGAGAGCCATCGGCCTGACACAACCCAGTGATGTTGGGGGGCCGGCGCTTCAGCTCTGATCCCTTACGCCCACCCGGGAGGTCACAGGCGCTCACCTGGAGGCTGATCCCCGCTGGGGGCGTGAGCGCAGCTCTGCATCCTGCCTCGCCCCAGCTTACTTACCTTTTACTTGGGAGCTGTGGCGGGGCGGGGGCGGCCCTGCTGTCTCCGCTTCAGGGGTTCACATCAGCTCCTCTGCTGGACCATTTCATCGTGCAAAGCCGACTGAAGGGAAAAGGACAAGTCCTAGCCGGCTCGGTATGCACCAGCGCAAGGAGATAGGGTCAGGTTTAGCTAAAATGGAGACAGACGCTCTTTTTCAAGGAGAGTGGTCCAGGTGGTCCTCCCCAGCACTCCGCAGTCGGTCCTCTCTGAGCGCTGCTTTTCTTGCCTCGGTCCTTTTCCTCTCTCAACGCCCTTTTACTGTTGTGTGAACCCTTGCCTCCGGGTCACAGGGGCTGAGCAGCCCTGGAGACAGGGAAAGTCCCGCGGAGAGCACGCAGGCTCAGACCTGCTCCGTCAGACGCTAACTGCGCTGCTCTGGCCCACAGCGGGCCTGGGCGCTTCCCGCAGCGCACCAGGTCTGCGGGTCTGCCGGGCAGCTGCGCCTCTCTGCGGGCCAGCCTGGCTCCCAGCGCGGAGGAGCGTGGAGCAGCGCAGGCCTTCCGCTTCTGCTCATCCTGGCAGTCCGAGGGCGTGAGAGAGGCCATTGTGGTCATCAACTGTTCAACACACGTCAGGCTTTTCGTTAGGAAAACGCTAAAATGTTTCAAGATGCAATCCATTCTTTTGAACGTTTCCAGATTTTTTTTTTAAATGAGATTATGCCTTGGAAGTGTAGGGTGGAGAACCTTAATCAATCATCAATCCCCTTATACAAACCAGGTGAGTAATGAGGTCGCACCCCAGTTTTCCAAGTGACACTGACTGCAGGGACTGTACTTGCTGCAGCCAGCTTGGCCTTGCCCTGGATGCGGGAGTCTGAGCACAGCCCAGTGACACCTCCTTCTCAGTGCCGGGCCCAGAGACAGCACCCACCTGGCGACAGGGGGAAGCTCCTGGGCTTGGCGGCTGGTGGGCTTTGGAGACGCCGATGGGGGCGATGCTCTGTGTGGGTCACATCCCTGGCAAGTCTCATAGCATGTCCCCACCAGTGTCCGAGCCAGGAGGAGGCAGGAGACCCTCAGTATCTGTCATGCACAAGCTCACAGAGGATGTGGCCCAGGGAGGAGCCCTGCACCTGCTCCAGCGGCCAGCCAGCCCTGGGAGGCACAGAGCTCGCTGAGCCTGCAGCAGGCTCCGAACCGAATGCTGAAGCTTGGCCAGCGAGGGGCAGATGCCAGCTGCTGCCCTCTGTAGTTAAACATAGACTAAGCCAGGTTTGTCTCTGTCCTCCTTTTGTTTGAAACCCAGTACCAGAACTGAAGGCTTCTGCGGTCTGTGACTCCATATCTACCAGCCTGCTGTGCTCCCAGTCTTAGAAACCTTTCAGTCTTCCACTTTGTCCCCCAAATGTCAGGGATTCCAGATTCCCCTCTCCAAGCCAGGGGGTGCCTGGGTCCCCAGGGACCTGAGCGTGGCTTCCTGGAGGGACACAGCTCAATGCTGGCCCCAGCCACCCTCGTCCTGACCCACAGCAGCCTTTCATCCTTGCTCAGCTCCGTCAGGGCCTGGCAGAGCTCTGTCAGCATAGCAGTCGCCTCTGTGCCTCACAGTGAACCCCAAGCCCACTTCTACCAGCACAACGGAGCCCAGGCCTGGCCCCCGAGCTGCACCTCTAGCCCTGGTTATTCCTTTCAATTTATTACTGGTACATGTTTCTGACGCATAATGATTGTGCTCCCCCCAGGCTTGGCACCCGTGCACACCCCACCTCCCCATCTTTACTCACCTTCACCAGCCTTCCCCCTCCCCTCTTCCTTCTCATCTAAGCCCACCTCCCTTTCCTGCCACCTCTCTTTCATTTTGTATTTTATTTATGCCTTTGATTGTTGCACGGTCTCACTATTGTTGCTCAGACTCGTGGTGATCCTCTTGCTTTCAGCCTCCCCAGCCCTGAGATTACAGGTGTCCACCACCATCCCCGGACTCTGGCCTGCTCAGCGCACCCTGGGGGTGGGGTTGGAGTGGCATGTGGTGCCGGGGATTGAACTGTGGTTCCTGCGCTTACCTAAGCAGGCACTTTAGTCCACTGAGCTATCTTGCCAGCCTTCATTTTGTACTTTAAATTATATCCATTTTGAGCTTCTCGTGGAAGGGAAGCCACGCGATATTTAACAACCTGAGTCTGATTTATTTCATTTAGCGTTATGGTCTCAAGACCCTCCATTCTCTGTGGCTGAGCAGCACTCACTGTGCCTGCCACATGTCCTTCAGCCATTCATCTGTTGCCTGCCGTGTAGGCTTCTCCCACATGTGGGCGTGTTTGGGTCACTGTCATATGATGTCCTCAACTCTTGGGGGAAGTTACCCAGAAGGGGAACAGCTGGGTCAAATGGAATTTCTAGGGTTAGCTTTTGAGAAATCTCCATTCTGATTTGCACAGTGGGTACATGAGTTTAGAACCCCACTGACAGTGTAGACTGTCATGGCCAGTAGTTTTATGAAACTGGGTGCATCAACAATGAGTCTATAATGATTACCACCTGGATCTCTTCCTGCTGAATTGTTCCCTTTTCTGGGGCGTAACAACCTTCTTCCTGTGCCGATCAGCCTTGGCGTGGCCCACCTGGTCTGAAGACAGGACTGCTGTTCCTGCTTTGGACAGACTCCGGCTGCACGTGTACCGCCTTCCATGCTTTCGCTCAGCCTGTGCTCGTGTGCAGGTGTGGCTCTCACTGGCTAGCGTGTGTCAGGGAGGATGTTTTTCTGGTCAGATTATGTGGGTTCTATTTTGATCCCCTCTGCCAGTCTGTGTCTCTTCATTGAGGAGTAAACAGCATTAACCTGGACTGTTGTCACTGAGAGGAATTTCCTAAGTCCTGTCATTCAGTTGCTTTTCCATTGCTGATTTGATGATGACGATGACTTGGTACCAGAATCGAGCGTAGGACCTTGCACTTGTTAGGCAGGGGCTTAAGCCACCGAGCCATCTCCCAGGCCCTGATTCATTTATTTTTACCTTTTGCGTAACTGCACGCTGCCCTTTGGGCTCCTTGGTGCTGCTGGCCCCGCTGGCCCTACCTGGGATTTCTGTCAGTGCTGCCTGCAGCGCTGGTTTGGGGTGCATGAATTTCCTAACATTCTCTTGGCGGGGAGCGTCGACATTTCTCTGTCAGTTGGGAAGCCCAGTTTTGTGGGGTTTTGAAACCTAGAACGGCAGCTCTTTCCTTTCGAGGCTTGTAAAACTTTGGTTCAAGCTCTCCGGCCTTTAAGGTTGTATTGAGAAATCTGCTGTTGTGCTGACGGGCTTGCCTTCATACGCCGTTTGTTCTTCCAGGAGTTCTGAGTATGGCAGGCTCTCTGTGCTGGATTGCTGGAGTTCTGGCTGGCAAGCGTCAGGGAGGATGTTTTTCTGGTCAGATTACTTGAGGCTCTGTGGGCCTCATTTATCTGTTTATTGAAATCTTTCCTTATATTTGGAAAAGTTTTCTGTTGTGACTATCAAGAATGAGTTTTTGTGCCTTTGGTGTTATATTTTAACTTTTTATTAACTCCTATAACTCTTTTTTCTTCTTCTCTCAGTCGTATAATGTTCTTGGAACTAGCTTCCGGGTCTTGTCTGTAGGGCGGTGCTGAGTGCCTGGTCTGCTGCATCAACCTTGTGTTCAAATCTGAACAGTCACCTCTCAGATTGGTCATTCCTGCTGCCCATATTTTCAACTAAATTCTTCATATCCAGGATTCTGCTTAATTCCTTTTCATAATCTAAAATTCTTTACCAGTCATTCACATCTTTCACTGTCTTTAATCCACCAAATTTTGTTTGTTTTTTTCTTTAAACTTGTTGAATAACTTATTTATTTAAACTTCTTTTCTGAGTCAGGGTCCTGCTGTGTATCCCCAAGCTGACCTCGAATTCACTATGTGCCTCAGCTGGACCTGGAGCTCATGGTGATCCTCCTGCCTCAGCCTCCTTACTTCTGGAATTACAAGTATGTGCTACCATGCTAGGATCTTGCTGAACATTTTATTAGCTAATTTCTTATCTGATTATTTGCATCCTCTTTGAGGTCGCTGAGCATCTGTACAATTGTTTATTTGCTTCTTCTTTGTGATCTTCAAGCTTTTTAAGTATCTGGGTTGGAGTTCTTTGCCTAAAACCTGCTGTATTTCTGTGTCCCTGGGGTCAGCTTCTGGGGAGGTGAAGTCTGGGGGCTTCTTGTCGCCCTGCTCTCCGATGTTCCCGTTGGCTTGTGTGAGGGCTGAGGGTCTGTGAGTATGGACAGTTCCACTACACGGAAGTCTCTGCAGTTGGTGTGTGGCTCCATGGGGGCCTGGGGGCGTCGTGTTTTGAGGTTCAGGCTCCCAATAGCAGCTCAGCTACTGCCAGCCCCGACCTGCACTCCAAGCAGAGAATGGCGGCAGTTGTTTCAGCACCTCCAGGGCTGACCCCACAATTTAAAATTCATTTAAAATTTTCCCACTTTTCTCAGTAGCTGAGGAAGGAAGACGGTCAAGTAGGATTAGGAAGAGGGCGGAGAAGGAGGAAGAAAACAGTTCAGAGGGAAGGAAAGAAGGAAGGAAGGAAGGAAGGAAGGAAGGAAGGAAGGAAGGAAGAAACAGGCGACGGCAGATGGAGCAAGCGAAGGCGGGACCTGGCTGCTGCGGGTTTATACCTGGAAGAGTCCGGGGCCGGCTAGAGGGGCAGGGAAGGGGTACAGCTGCAGATTAGGGCTCGAGAGGTTGACACCCGTCCTGTGCTGAATGAGAGCTGAGCTCGGATCCTCTGTGCACCGCGTTGGGGAGGGGGCAGGCCACCAGACTGAAGTCATAATCGCCCTCATCTTCTCCCTCGTCCATGCTGACACCCACCTGTGTGCACTGAAGAAAGGAGATGCCACACAGTGAGGAGCCCTGCTGGTGCTGAGGGTCGGCCTGGTCAGAGCTAGCTGTGTGGCTTTTCCTTGCGCAGACTTGAGAGGCCCCGTCAGGTCGCACCTGTGGTCTCAGTTCTGTGTGACAAAGGCCAGCACTCACACTGGCTGCCTGACTGTCTCTCATGGGCCTGTGGGTGGAGGGCCAGTCAGGAGGCACCTCTGCTTCCGGTACCCGACAGAGTGGCTTTTGCACTAGCCAGGGTGCGGGATAGGCTGATGATGGAGCCAGGGCTCCAGGGTCCCCTGGGGGGCTTCCCGGGCTCCCTGAACGTCTGTCCCTCCTGCAGCTGTCTGTCTTCTCTGTCCCCCACGCCCCAGGCGAGCCAGCCTCCCGCACCTGACCCCAAAGCTCCTGGATCCCCACTGCAGTCTCCAGCCCACAGGCCCAGCGGCTTCCCGGGCCAGGGGGAGAGGCCTCTGCCACAGTGGAATGCAGTCATATTTGGGGGACAATGAGGGCAGATTCCCAGGCCCCAGAGCAGCTGTGGGAGGGTGGGAGTGCTGCTCATACGGACTGAGCTCTGTGGCATTTGGAGGGTGCGTGGGGAGAGGGACCCATGCAGAGCATGGCGTTCAGGCTGCAGTCTTTCTCCAGGCCTGTCCATAGGGCCACAGCCCCTGCAGCTGCCTGTGGGCGGAGGGCCAGCCAGGCCCGGGGGTGCCGCGGCTCCATCCTAAGAGTGGCCTGGTTCTCTGTCCCACCCTGGATGTCTGCCCCCCACCTTCCTTGGTGTCCTGGCTGATGCGGTCTCTTTTGCCCACATCTGGCTCCCTGGGCTGTGTCCCCACGGGCCCAGGAGGGCAGGCACAGCCTGGTGGTCTCTACCCATGCTGGGATGGCACCTGGCCCGCATGGCTCCGTG
This sequence comes from Octodon degus, assembly GCF_000260255.1. Taxonomy (NCBI): domain Eukaryota; kingdom Metazoa; phylum Chordata; class Mammalia; order Rodentia; family Octodontidae; genus Octodon; species Octodon degus. Next base: position 1,808,520 of record NW_004524610.1, on the reverse strand, counting down.
TCCGCCTGAGTGGAGGTGGCAAGGAGGGCCGTGCCTGCAGCCCTCCACAGCGTGGCCTTCCATGGCGTGCCCTCCACAGCACGGCCCTTGGCAGCTGCTTCCTGGTGCAGGGGATGATTCTGGGCATTTTGCGGTGCACAACCATGGAAAAGAGCTGTGGTGGGAGTGCTCCCATCCTCCTGAAGGACGGGCTCTCGCTGCAGTGTTCATGAACAGTCACCGGGGCTGGATGGAGGGGATACTGTGCCCACGATGTTTCCCAGTGCCCAAAGCCCTGGCATCCACACGTGGACAGCACTGGCCCACAGACGCCAACAAGGAGTGCCTGGCAGTGGGTGAATCGGGGAGCCGATGGACGTCATCCTCCTCCTGGGCCAGTTACACAGTGAGGTGTAGGTCAGCTTCCTGCAGCCTGCCTGGCGTGAAGGCTGAACAGGAAACCCAGCCTCACTGTGGCTCCCAGCTCAAGTTGTCCCTCATGAATATGCATGATCCTCCTGCCCCACATGAATATGTATGATTCTTGCCCCGTGCTCACCACAGCCCACATCCTGCTGTCACCTGAAGATATCGGTCTGAGGAGCTTTGAAAAAGTGAGTTGCTTCTCCATTTCTGGAGCGTTTTCCTTTTCTTCTCTCAGAGATGATGACAAATTGCACCCAGGTCTATTTTTGCTCGCTGTGAGTCACTTGCTAGTCGTGCTGTTTCCTGCACCTTTCTGAGAACTCAGGGGGCCGTGGGCCACGGGAAGAGACTGCATCTGGACATACAGCTGGCACTCTTGCTGGGTCCCCCGGGCCACACAGCCACCAGAGGGACAGATGGCATGGAAGTGCGAGAGCCTGGCTCTTCTGAGTGACCTTTGGCCTGTGCGTCATGACCTCTGTGTTCCCCAAGGATGCGGAGGGAGCTGGACGTCCCTTCTAGGGTAGTGGCCCAGCCCTGCAATGAGCTTCCCACAGCTGGGAAGCGTAAGGGCACCTCTGGCTGCTCACTGCCACTGGCCTCTGGAAAGGACAGCGGGTAGCCGGCTCTGTGGCGCATTGCTGGGCAGTGTGGCTAGGTCATGCCCACACATGGGACACACATGAACAGCATCATGGCTGGGGGGAGGGCCCCCCTCTGCTGGAGCTGAGGTGAGCGGGACAGGCCGAGGCCACCTGCTCAGTGTGTGGTCCCATCCTGAGACTGGGTCATCACTGTAAGTCAGTGACACCCCAGCTTTTCTGGGAGCACACATGTTGGCACCAGGCAGTGAGCAAAAGGAAACTTTGGCTTCCTTCTGCTTGCAAAAGTGAGCCTTCTCTTCTCGGGTTTCACACTCCACCTCTGTCAGCACTAGAGACAGCTGCACACCTGTGGCCTCTCTGCCAGTGTCGCTCATGGCCGGTGTGAGGCCCTGACCTCCCATGTGCAGCAGTGTCTGGACTCTGTTCTGCTCTCTGGGCCACACAGCCAAGTCTGTGGCCCTGGACACAGGCTTCGGTCCATGGCATTGGTGCCCTCTGCGGTGCAGGGAGCTCGGGTGGCCTGCACCCTGGCTGGCCCTCTGCGGTGCTTGTCTCGGTGCCCTGATCGCCTGTTCCCTTTTCTGCCCAGGAGAGAGGCAGCAACAGTCTGAACTTAATACTTCGTTGGATGAAATTGCTGTTGTCCAAAGGGTCTTTGTTCCTTAGTCTGGTGATTTGGGCCTCGGTTTTAGTGGATTGGATTCTAATGGTAGGCATGGGATTGGCATCCGCACGCAGTTTTAGTTTTTGTTGATGCTGCCACACTGCTTTCCAATAAAGACTAAGCAACACCTTCTCTCATGTTTCTGCTATTCGTGGACTTTATTGATCTTTTATATTTTCGGCAGCTATAAGGCGATAGCCCATTGTTTTATTTTTATTTTATTGGTTATTAATGCTACTGAGCATCTCTATAGTTTTTGGTTTGGATTTATCTTTATTCATATATAAAAATAGAGGTTTTTTCATCTAAAAGCCTCCAATTCCCAGCACATATCCTATGTAAATGCTCAGATATAGCAATGAAAATGAAGGCATATGCATCCCATTAAAGTACTGTTTGTAGTATAAAAATTTGATGAAGTTCAGTACTAACTTACAGTGATCCCTTACTATGCAGTAGTAAGACCTTAAAGAGAATGAGCTGAGTTGCATGTGCACCACAAGATTCCAGCATATTGCTCAATTAGAAGAGAAAGCTGCAGAATGTGTAACACAAAGTCTTACCCATGCGTGTGTGTGAACACTCTTTTTAACCCTAAGAAAACTGTTATTTGACTTGCGGCAACTAGGTGACAACAATTGTAAAAGCAAGCTCAAATTCTAAAAGATGCACCTAATTTTTGTAATGCAGGATATAAAGCACTTCAACTAAGGTGGAAAAGAAAGGCAAGCAAGCAAGCAAGCCCAATACAGAATGGCTCTGCACTGGTTCGGTAAATTTTGATAGCCAGTGTAAGGCAGTTTGTCACCCATCAATCCTGTCCTCACTGTGTGTCATGACTTTATTATTAAAAACATGTTTGGAGAAACATGACTTATACTTCAGGTTGGTAGGTGCTGAGCCTGCAGGGAAAGTGCTTCATGCCGTCCTTACCTATCTCTATAGATTCTGCTGTGTTTCCTGATTTTGAACATAGTTTGTGACAAATGTGTACAGCAAAATCGATTTTCCTTGAAATCACTGCTTACTCTGATGAGCCAAAGTTATGGCTTTGGTCTAGATGTCCCCCAAAGCCCCACACAGTCACGGGGCCCTTTGGGGCGACTGGATCACGGTGCATGGTGCTGAATTAGTCCATCATTGGTGTGGCAGAGTTCTGGTGTGGATGGTGGACTTGCTGAAGAGGAAAGACCCACAAGGGTGTGGGTGACACGAGCCAATGGGCTTGTGGCCGGAAGGCATGAAAGGGAAGGAAGTCTCGCTGCTCGCTGCCCGCCTCGCCCCTCTGGCCTGCTGCTCTGCCTTAGACCTGTCCGACTCTGGGGAAACCTCTAAAGCCTTGCTCAGAAATGAACTGCTCCTCCTTTAACTTGCGGGTGCTGGGTATTCCGTCCCAGTGATGAGAAGACAACACAGCCGGTTAGTTGGCTCTTTGTTCTGCCTCCAGGATCACTGGCCTTTGCCATCCCTTAGCCTCCTCGGCTTAGTTGAAATCCCTGCACTTACAGCTCAGGCTTAGGCCCAGGGGGTTGCTTCATAGGAACAAGGCTTCTTTGGCAGGAAAGGAGGACACCTTCCTGATGTTTGCAGTCTGCTCTCATGTGAGTGGTGTGGTTTCTGCCAGCCCGGGTGCACACTGCCTGAGAATATTTTCAGGGAGCGAGCCCCAGCTTGTGTGTTAAAGTGCAGCTGGAAGGGAGGGTCCTGGAGGGAAGCATCCCTGGAGGGTGTAGAGAGGCGCTTTCTGTGCAGAGAGCCCCCCAGCCAGGCCACACCCCTACCGATGCTGCACTCTGCTTTTGGGTAATGGGGCTCAGGGGCAGGGAGCACAGGACTGGGTCCTGGACGGGGTTGGACAGGGCAGGAAAAGGGAGCTGAGCATCTAATCAGTTGGGAAACGGCCAGGGCGGCAGAAAGAAGAGAGAAAAAGGGGAGCAGACCCAGAGCAGCGGCCACCCGTGTGATTCTCAGCAGCTCCACAAGGCAGCACGGAGATAAAGACCCCTGGAGGCTCCTGCACCCCACCCAGCAGCCAGGGCGGCCTGGCCTGGCCTGTGGGGAGCCACAGCTGAGCTTCTGGCCTCTGCAGCCCTGCTCACTGGAGGATGATGCAGCCACTCAGCCCAGCTTGGTGGGCGTCTCAGGGTTCTCAGAGGACCACCCTTCCAATGCCCACAGGATCAGCGACGCCTGGAGTTGCTGTCTCCTGAAATGCTCACGTGCATCTGGACTGCTGTGGGCACGTGCAGGCTTCTTTCCTGGTACTCGGCGGGTGAGCTCCGAGTTTAGCACAAGAACCGCCGCCGTCCTCTCTGCAGAGGCCAGGCGGGCATCTGTGCAGGATTCAGCTCCAGGTGACCGCAGAGGGTTCCCCATGCAGCAGCAGGACACAACTCCAGGAGGCTGGGGCACCCAGTTAGCACAGGGCTCAGGGGCAGCCTCTCAGGCTGCACATGCAAGCAGGGAACAGGAAGGAATTCCCATCCTGCTTCATAGTAGCAAGATGCAGATGCAGCTGAGGGCGCAGGCCCAGCCCCGGCAGGGGACGCCCACCGGTAGGCGGCAGGTCCACCCGGCATCGGCGCCTCTGCGCCAGCCTTGCACATATGGAGTCGCCTTTCCCCCCAAGCCCTCTGTGCCCGCATTCGGGCAGGAGCACTGTGAGGAGCTGCCGCATCTCCAGCTCTGCCTTGTGGAAGTGCGTGGCGGACGGTCGCCTGGGAAGCCCTGGGTTTGGAAAACTGCACCATGGGTGCTCGTATTGTTCTTGCTCTGTTTTGTGCAAATCACGCCCAGGAAGCCATTGGCAACTTCCTCTCAGTGGGAACAGATGAGTGTCTGAGAGGACGGTAGCTGGCTTGATTCCCATGGAAACCTTTGGCCGGGGAAAGTGGACTGCTGTGGGTCCAGGAGGAAGGCCCAAGGCCACTCCAAGGCACAAGGCAGCTGTGGCAGGCCTCTCCTGCATCCCTGCCCCAGTGTGAGGGAGCCTCGCTTTGCTAGTGCTGTCTCTGGGAGGGGGTGAGGGCCTGGAGGCCTGGCTGCACTGGGAGCTGGTGTGGAGGGAGCCTGCCCTCAGGAGAGTTGTCAAGCCTAGACAGGAATTAAGACTAGAGAAAGGCTCCTGTGGGCAGTGTGGTTACTTAGCAACCTGCAAGCTTCTGAGCTGAACAAAGGAAAATGGGACAGCCGGAAGGGGTGGATGGAGCACACTGAAAGGGGCAGGCTGGATGAAGCAATGAGAGGAGTGTGAAAACCCTGTGGTGGGCACTCAGAGTCACAGGGGAAGAGGAACTAAATGGAAGCGGAGTGTCCAGAGGGTAAGAAGTGGGCCTGCTGGGAGCCAACCTCAGTCCCCTCCCTAGGACTTCGGAATTCTTCACTAGGTACGAGCCCTTGGGTGACGCTGAAGAGCCCTGAGGGGCTTAGATGACAGCATCGAGAGAGACTGGGGAGAAAGAGGTGTCCTGCAGGCACGAGGGCACCCTCTTGGGTTTCTCAAACAGCTCTCCTGGGGCACGGCGCAGAATGAGTCCTGAGCATGCCCTCGCGTCCCCACAGGACCCAGATGCCTCGGGTTCCCAGGGCCCGTCCCGGCAGCTGCAGGGAACTTGCACCGGGCGTCTTTGCTCAGGCTCCACAGCAAGCTCCACGTCTCCTGAGTCCATCCACCACTGGGCAGGCCTTCCGCCCACCGCCACATCTCTTGTCCACCACACTCAGGATCACTCGCATGTGTGAACAAAAATTCCAGGCATTTGCTCAATGTACCATTACGGGGATTCGGCTGCAGCCGCCTTCCAGAGGCGACAAGCACAGAAGGGAGCGAGCTTCTACGTTTGTTAGAGGTGGGAAAAGACCCAGGCCCTGCAGTGGGAGGTTGGGCCGGGATCAGCAGGGAAGGAAGCACGCTCCACAGTGAGTGCAGACTGCTGAGAAGGAAGGCAGGAGCCCCAGCAAGCGCGGCAGTGACTGTCACCGTCTCCCTCTGCTCCGGTAGGCAGCAGGTCCCGGCCAGAATTGCTGGAGTTCTCACCAGAAGTCCCTGCGCAGGGCTTGTGGACCTGTCCTGCGTGTGCGTGCATGCGTGCGAGTGTGTGTGTGTGTGTGTGTGTGGTGGAAATTTGCAATTAGGAGGGCACGCCCACTTGCCCAGCCAGCCTGCCACACTCTGGTCTTCTGCCTGGCCACGAGGTTTTCGTGGGCCGTTAGAATGTGACGTGCACAGGGAGGGCCCTGAGACAAAAGCTGCAATTAAGCTGCAGCTCAAGTTGCATATAGTGGTGTAAAAGTTTTCTTTGGCTTGCTCACGGGGCGCTGGCTCCCCTCTCCCTGTCACCCCTTCTATTTAGCCTGTCGGAGTGTGGGGAGGGGAGGGTGGCAAGGACAAGTGGGTGGTCTTTCTTCCCTGCCTCTCTGGGCTCTCACGTGTGGCTTCACAGAGGTACCTGGAGAAACTCGTCCTGTCACATTCACCTAGACTCACCTCTTGCTGTTGTTCAAGAGACCGTGGAGGACAGACACTGAGGACCTGTCCCTCCTCGTGCAGGGCTAAGTGACAGCTGCTCATGTGCTAAGGCTGCAGGACACAGGTAGATGAGACAGCTCCTCTTTGCCTCAAGTGGCGTCAACCAGGAGGCCCGGCTGCAGCCTGGCGGTGGCTGCCTGGGCTTGACAACCAGGTGCTCCATGTCCCTGCATGCAGCCCCTGCAGCGGGCAGCCCAGCTTTTCCACCTGCCCAGTGGCTGGCTGTGCCCTGGCTGCTGCTGCGTCCTGGGCCTCTGCGTGCTCGGTCTGTAACTTGAGGTGCGAAGTCAGTTCTCATCGAGGGCTGAGGAAGCAGACCTCACTGCCTGCCAAGGAGTTGCAAACGTCTCCGTGACCACCATGAGCCACCAGGTGCGGAAGGGCTTGCTCCATTTAGAAAGCGTAGGTGTAGCCAGGCGTGGTAGTCCCCACCTGTGACCCTGGCCCGTGGTAGTTGAGGCAGGAGGATCATTGTGAGTTCCAGGCCAGCCTGGGCTACAACATGAGTACGAGGCCAGCCTGAACTGCATAGCGAGACCCTGTTCCAAAAAGCCAAAAGCAAAAACAAAAGGTATAAAGCATAAGCATATGAGTAACACCGAAATAGGCACATGCCTTCTTTAGTCACTTCTTGTATTTAAACTACTTTGCAACTAAAATTGTATAATTTTTTTAACCTAGGTAGACAACAGGCAGTGCTTGGTAGGCACATATCCCATTAGATATACACAGCAAGTGATGGAATAAACGTAGGATCACACCAGCCCCGCCCCCCGGCACACTGAGCCGGCCACCGAGTCTGGGCCTGGTGGCGCAGGCCTGTACTCCCAGCGCTGGCAAGGCCGAGACAGGAAGATCTCTACGAGTCTAAGCTGCATAGTGAGACCCTGTACCAAGCACATAAATGAAAAGATAAATAAATTAGGATCACCACCAGGGAGTCAAAACTTCTCAAGAAAAGCAGAGCTACCTGTGAAGAATTCATAGAAGGGACAGATTAGTCCAGTGATTTCCAAGATTGAGCAGGAGCCCTAAAATCCTATATTACATTCTTCTGCAGCTACTGGACAGTTTCTACCCTTAGCAGATGATGCGTCAGACAGTAGCCATTGAACCATGAGGACATTTCTCATCAATCCCCAATTTTCATTCTTTGGGGTTTTTAGTACCAGGAGCCTAGATCCTGGCCCTAATCCCCGTTTTTGTTTGTGTGTACGACCTACGCTCAGGCCCAGGAGCAGTGCTCCTCTTGCTTGGCTGTCATGCTAATTCCTCCTCCCTTGCTAGACACCAGGTCGGCCCCAACACCAGAGCTGCTCTGCGCACTCCGCAGTTCGGTTCTTGGTGCTGCCTGCGCAGGACGGTGTGGATGCCGTGACCCCAGGTCTGGGGCGTCACTCTCCTACTTCCTGGACACAGGAAATGCCACGCTCCACGAGACACCTTGACACCTTCTGGAGCCCACGTCAGGGCAGACTTCATAGACGGGCCATGTGAGAGGATGGAGAAGCCCGGCCGGAGCCCGTCTTTCCTCTGCAGTTCTGTCTGTGCCAGCGACAAGCATTCAGACTTCCCAGGCTGTGTCACACCATTTTCATTTGTGGCTGAAATAGTTCCTGTGGGCTGGAGCTCTTCGTGCCTAGCAGTGGGACTGAGTCACCCCCACTAGAGAGATGGGGGACCATTCCATAGAGCAGGCGGGTCCCCACACACCCTTGAAGGACTCGAGGCCCTAAAGCAGATCCCAGCGTGGCTTCTTCCAGAGATCAAGCACAGAGAGATCCAGGAGCAGGGGATGTGCTCCCCAAAAGTCTACAGGGAACATGGAGCGCGTGTGCAGAGAGGGACCCGGGAGCACAGGGTCAGAGAGGAAGGGCAGGGTGGCCTCCCAGGGCTGGAGACCTCAGAGCACCTCTGTGTTGGGTCCATACGACTGGGCCTAGGGTGCTAGGAGCTTCCTGTCATGACGCAGGGACAGAACCCCGCAGACTGTGGCCATGAGCTGCTGGGCGGAACAGCGCGTGTGGGCCTCGTGCCTGCTCCCGACAAGGAAGGGGAAGCACCCAAGCAAGACTCGGGCAGCACCACAGAGCTGCCCTGGGGGCCAGACAGGCTCTGCAGCAGCACCCTCGAGGTTCTCCAGAGGCCCGCTGCAGAGCACTCTGCGGTTGTCAAGGGCCCCTGATTGTGAAGTGAGACTGAGGGGGCAGAGCACGGAGTGGCCTCCTGCCACTGTAGTGGGCCTGAGGACCAGCAGCAGGCAGCGCGGAGCTGCAGAGGGACTCGCGGCGTCTTCCCACCTGCTCCTGCCAGGCCTCTGGAGACAGAGGAGCTGCGCGGGTCACAGCAGGCACCGGCGCAGCGGGGCGCGCTCGCTCACACTGGGGAAAGTCTCCCAGGGCAGGGCTAGCGCCCCGAGCTCCATACTCTGCACTGGCCTTCCGAGTCCTGCCTCGAAGCTCTTCCTGGGAGCACGAACGCCTCATCTCCCTTCAGACTCTTCCTACCTAAACCCCACCACGGTTGCCTGCCCTGGACACTGAGCGCTGCAGTGCAGGACTCCGCCCTAGGCAGGATGTTGGCCCGGGTTCTGGGTGTTGTACCAGGGCAGGCCCTGCTGCCCGCAGGCTGGCAGGTTCACCATGGCGAGAAGCTCAGCGAAGCACCCCACTCCTCTTGAAGAGAAAGTGGCAAATAAAAGTCTTCCATTTCAGTTCAGAAAAATGAGGGCTGGCCAGATAGCTCAGTGGATTAAAACATCTGCTTGGGCAGACTCAGGGGTTGGAGGCTCGATCCCTGGCCTGCTGTGTCAGCCCCGCCCCCAGGGCGCACTGAGATAACTATTGAGACTGGGTGTGGTGGCACGTGCCTGTAATCCCAGCTCTTGGGAGGCTGAAAACAGGAGAATCACTAGAAGTCCAGTCTGTGTAGTGAGACCCTGTAGACCCTGCACTAAATACAAAAAAAAGAAAGAAAGAAAGAAAGAAAGAAAGAAAGAAAGAAAGAAAGAAAGAAAAGAAAAGAAAAATGACTGTAACTGTGTACTGCATCCCTGGGCAGTCATGGAGCAAAGGGCAGTGTGCCCCCTTGCATCTGCCCGCCTAATGGTCCAGCTGTCAAGGCAACAGAGGTGAGGCTTTGGAGGGCGCGGGACCAGCAGGCCCAGCGTGGCTCGGATCCCCAGGCAGCGCCCTCCCAGCATCAGTGAGCGCGAGGTGCCACTGTGGCTTCACCGCTTCATCCAGACATCCTTTCCTCTCTGCGTTAGTGAGCAGAGAAAGAACATCGGCCCCTAAGGGCAGATATGCGCTCCCAGTTCAGGTTGTGTTGACTCTGTTCTGGGTGCTGTGATTTGGCCGGTGGCGTACGAGGGCAGAGGGCGGGCGGTGCTGGGGTCTGCTGGACCTCTGTCCTCCCTGGACACAGAGTGGAGAGGTGTGCGCTGGGAGCGGAGCAGTGTACCTGCTTGAGAAACTGTCAGGGGTGAGTTTATTGTCCCCTAGTGGGGGATAATTTGTTTCCTACCTCTGCAAGAAGAGTCTAGGATGTGACTACTTGGATTTTAAAAAAAATTATTTAAAAACTTTTTTTCCTATGTATCCCAGGCTACTCTTGAACTCACTATGACTCTAAGTGATCTTCCTGCCTCAGCCTCCTGGTGCTGGGGTTATTGTCCTGTGCTACCTAGCCCAGCACTCTGTGGGCTTCAGTGGGGGTTTTGGTTTTCACTTTTTGAGATAGGGCCTCACTATGCAGTGCAAGCTGGCCTTGGGCATGCTTTCTGTCTCATGCTGGCCTCAACATGATGGCGATTCTCCTGCCTCAGCCTCCTGGGGCTGGAGCTACGGGCTCGAATCATAGCTGGTGCTGTCTGGATTTGGGAAGCAGCACTGTCCACATTCCCTGCAGAGTGGCTTGTAAATGCCCCCAGCCGTGTGCTTCAGCTCCTCAGCTGCCAGGCGGCACTTCATGTTCCAGTTGCCTCTTCCGTCTCTTAGAAATAGCCAGTAACTGTGACGCAAGCTGGTCACTACAGCGTATGAGCTAAGAGCCAGTGAGAAGCAGCCAGGCATTGCGTCTCTCTAGACCCCTCTTGCAATCTCATAAAAATCTCCCTGCTGGCCCTTTGAGGCCTGACCTTTCTTTTTTTAGACAGGGTCTTGCTATGTAGTTCCTGCTGGCCTTATGTTCACTGTATAGTCCAGGCTAGTTTCACACTCACAACAACCCTCCTGCCTCAGCCTCCTGAGTGCTGGGATTACAGGTGTGCGCTGCTGCCACTACACTCAGCCTTGAGGCCTGACATTTTGAAGGACAGTTGATTCCCTGTCAGTGCCCATTCGATGCTAAATAAATCTGCCTCCAAATCTTGGGTGTTGTTGTGGTGTTTCTGCCCTGCCATAGCAGCTTGAACACCTGGAGGCCAGCAAGGTACCCGGATGTTGTCCCCCAGCCCATGAGACTGTGACTTTCCTGCATGGCCCCTGGGCCCAGTGGGTGGGTGTGCTGCTTAGACATCAGAGGCATCCTGAGAGACCGAGCGCAGCAGAACACCTGCATCTCAGGGCTAAGCCTGGCCAGGCAGTGCCCTTGCGGACGCACCAGTGCGTGGCTCGCTTCTGGGACCGACGGGCACCGGGTTGTGGAGGACCACGGCACAGCTCCCCTCGAAACAAGACCATCTGCACCATTTTGGATAAACCTTGCCCTGCTTCTGAGAGGAAAATGCTCCACCTTCTCTGGGGCTTTAAGCAGTGCAAATGCATCTAGCGGAGGCTGATGTGCGGCTCTGACGCATCAGAGCAGGTCAGTGACGCCTACTACAGCTGTGGACCACTCAGCGTGAGCAAGGTCGAGAGATGCTGCACCCTAGGCTGGGCTGAGCCACAGGAAAGAGGCTGTGATGTCCCTGGGCAGGAAGGCCAGACCACAGAGCTGAGGCCCCAACCAAACACACAGGGTACGTCCTCACGCTGTGCTGAGATTCCTCCAGACTCAGAGGCTGCCTGCTCCAGGTACAGTTTCTGCAGACCTCTCTCTGCACATAGCAGAGGGGCGGTTGTGCCTCCTACCCAGCCCGGCTCACAACACTCACTGCTTCCGGGACTTCTGCCGTTCTCACAGTCACTCAGTCCAAGCTGTTCCCTTCTTCGTAAGATAATGAAAGCTGTTTTATGGCCTTTGTTCTGGTTAGCCATTGTTTCAACTGGACTTAGGGACCCCTTGGCTCCCCACAACTGCAGATACGTATGCCTCTTTATTCTCACTGTGGGTTGCACTGGCAGTGGTAGCTTGGAATTTACTTACTAGAATTCCAGTAGCCTTTCCTTGGCATGACAGACATAAACTTCTTGGCATGGAGAGGAGGCCAGAGTGGGCGCTCTATAGCGCTACTGTGACCCTGAAGCCTCTGGGCATGAGCATTGGCCTGGTGACCCTGTCAGACATGACCTGGGGAGACAGCGCACGCTTGGGGAGATGGTGTCCGCACGGGTGTCCGAGCAGGCCCCGAGACTCGGCTTCACGGCCTCATCTTCTGAGGCCCTACACTCAGGCCACGCTGCCACTCCTCCACCCACCAACACGTTCACCGTTAGCAGCAAACGGAAGAGAGAGAAGACTCCAGCCTGGCCCGCGGGAGTGAGCCTGCGAGGTAGACAGCTGCGTGCCCAGGCCCGCTGAGCCCCGCTGAAGGCGAGGAAGCAGCGTCTTCTAGCAGCGCCTCCCTGCGCAGGTCATCCTTGCCGCTTTCTGGAGGGGAACCGGTTATGGTCACAGATGACTGAAAAGAATGACTGGAGGACTGGTAACAGGGGCTTGGAAAGAGGTCCTGGTGGCCTGCAGAGACACCACGGGGCAAAGGCGGGCCACGAGTCGCTTGCCGGTCCCAGGGCTGCTCCCCTTCCATGTGAGCAGAACTTCAGCTTTAAGCAAGATCCTGGCTTGGTTGGAAAGGGCTGGGGGACTCCATGTGGTCAGGGAGACGCTGGAGGGAGTTCTCAGTGGGACTGGTCCTGTGGGGCTGCCGGAAGCAGGGGCCTGTGGGGGCGGGGTGACAGCTGCAGAGGGGCGTCGCGCTGCGTCTGCCCTGCTTCTTGGAGCCACGTCGGCTGTCTGAGGCTGTTTGCTGGCTGGCGTGCTCTTATTTGAGGTGCACTGTGTCCGAGGCCTGCTTTCCCTAACTTTCATTTTACAGCTCTTGGGAGAGTTATCATCCTTTTGCAAACTTCAAGAGAAAAGTATCTTTAAAAATTAGTTGAGGTGCTATTAGGCAGCAACAGCTCCATCACAACTCCCACACAGTGAAGCAGCTGCCAAAGGTGCCCCTGGCTGACTTCAGACATGGTGCATTGTGGGTGAAACTTTACAACTGGTAAAAGATGATACATACTTATGTTTTGACTATTTAATTTCTCTTTCTCCCTGTTGTTTTATATTGGGTGGCAGTAAGGAGCTCCAGGCAACCCCTGGGAAGTGAAGGTGCAGGGAATCACCTACAGCTTTCGAACCTGAAGCGGGATGCAGCGGCTGAGAGCCTTCTGGCTTCTCCATGAAGTGCTCGGCCAGTTGCTGTGCAGGGACACAGGCAGGCGGCCAGCAGGCGGGGAGCAGATTTAAATGAAGAGGAGCAGGCGTTGCTGGGCAAGGGCCTGGCCGGGAGCAGCGTGCCTTTCGTTTTGCTGTCGCTTCGGAGGCTCGGTGATGTCTTGCTCAGGTGTGGTGCGTTTCTGCAGGTCACGTGCAGCTTCTGTGACGCAGCTACACTGCGCCAACTTAGGGGACGCCCGTGCAAAGGAGCACGCTGTGTTTGTGCAGCAGCAGCAGCAGCAGCAGCAGCAGCACCAGCAGCACTGTTTACGTAACTGCCAACTTTACTCTTTGATGATAAGCAAAGTTGAGAAAGGCAAGTTTTTCACCTGCCGGTGGCATCGTCTGGGTCAGCCTCCAGCTTGTGTAAGTAAGGGGAAAACAGCTCTCTTTGCAAGCATGGAAAACTTTTTAAAGAAACATATTATTGACTCTACAAAACCCAAATATGAGATTCAGAAATGGAAAATAAAAAAGGCAACACCTCCCACGTGGGCAGTGCTGGCTGCTCCTGTGACTGCCCAGGAGCCACACATAGGCCAGCCGCTGACAGGGATTGGACACACTCACCGGGCTAGCCCTGCTCAGGTTGGGTGTGGTGGCACCAGAGGCTCCCCAAAGGGCCTGGCAGAGGTCCTTGCTTACTCAGCACTGGGGGCCACAGGACCCGGCCTTAGAATTTCACATGTTTGCTAGGCCGATCCTAACCGGAGTCAAGGAGACGCTAGCGGGCCGGTCTGGCGCAGTGTGGGTGAGGGAGAGCAGATGGCTGGTGTCCAGCATGGGACCCAGCTGAGACAAGCCCAGGCTTCGGCGACTTCTGCCTGGCAGTCACAGCCCTGCCTGCCGCAGCAGTTTCCACCTGACTGTGCCTGCATCCCATGCTTTCTTGAGTCCTCTGTGCCCTACCCCATCACCTGCACCCATATCTGGAACTGCGGGGGGCCATCTTAAACCCCGGCAGTGCTGGCCTGCTTCCTGTGAGGTGAGCTCTTTTCACTTCAGATGCCTGATGCTGTGCTTTCCAGTGATCGGCCTAGTGAGGACCGGCTTTCTCAAGGACTGAAGCCAGGCTTCGGGCAGCCTTCCGGGGAGAGCTGCTGAAGGGAAGGACATCCTTGTCCCTTCAGCTCTAATGACGTCATGGGAGATGAACGCGTAGGGACCATGTCGCCAGCTGGCCCGGGAGCACCAGCCCGGATTCCCTGCTTTGTCCCACACGAGACGCGTGGTTCTGTGTTGCTCCTCACCTATGTTTCAGCAGAAATTTGCACTGAATCCTCAAACTGAGTTTTACTGATGGTGGAAGTATGACAATACGGTGGTCATTGCTGAGAACAGGAGCCAGAAGCTGAACAGCTCATCATACTTAGTCCAGCGTCCTCCACTTCGGCTTCTAACCCAGCTGAAGTTAGAAGGTTTCCACAAGTGCCTGTCCCCAGGTAGCCCTCAGCCTCTGGGGTGGGGAAAGCACCAGCCCCGGCCAGCCAGGCCTGCCCGAGGGACTGCCCAGCGTCAGGCCCTGCCCAGCGTCAGGCCCCCTCCAAGTACAGGCGATGAAAATTTATCTTAAATTATCTTGCTTAAGGAAAAGGCATCATTCTTCACCTAAGAAAATAGATCATGCTTGCTTCGGGCATGGCCAGGCACAGGTGACGGCACCTGTGTCTCTATCACTTGACAGGACTTCCTGTTCTCAGTCCCTCTCTGTCGGTGACGTCATCTGAGATGCTGTCACTTGACAGGACTTCCTGTTCTCAG
>NW_004524610.1:1760236-1793869 GCF_000260255.1 Octodon degus | reverse complement strand
TCATCTGAGATGCTGTCACTTGACAGGACTTCCTGTTCTCAGTCCCTCCCCATCTGTGACGTCATCTGAGATGCTGTCACTTGACAGGACTTCCTGTTCTCAACTTCTCTCCATTTCTGAATCTCTGTCTCTTTCTGATGCCATTCCACCTTTTAAAAAATATTTTATTTATTTGGTACAGGGTCTTGCTACTCAGTTCAGATTCACTGTAATCCTCCTGTCTTAGCCTCCTGATCACTGGGATTACAGGTGTGGGCTGCCACGGATGTGTGCTACCATGGCCCGTGGTTCTGAGGTTGTGGCTGGCATGGCTTGTGGTGCTGAAGATGAAACCCAGATCCTTGTGTTTGCCAGGCAGGCACTTAGATTGCTAAGCTATTGCCCCAGCCCTCTCTCCCTCTTTTTCTTCTTCTTCCTCCTTTTTTCCTTCTAAAGAGTTCATTGCATAGAAAATGCCTCACACTTTACCAAAAAATGGCCACTATCAACTTGGGAGTTATGTTAAGTGACAGCAGTCTCAATTCAGAGAAATTGTCACTTCTGATCATCCTAGGAAAGCTACAAAGGGTGCTGTGGTTAGCCTGTCTCCCTGTCCTGGCCCTGCAGGTAGGGTGCTGTGACTCCCAGGCTGCCCTACATCCTGCTCCCGGGAAGGGGACAGGCACCTTGTGTTCACAGGCCCTCCAGGGAATGCAGAGATGTCTCCTGAAGATCTGGCCTGAGAGCCCTCATGTTTGTGGACCAAGAAGTTCAAGGAGAGCAGGATTGAGAGAGGGACAGTGGTAGGAAGCAGGAAAATGCCCCGTGTTGGCAGAGGTCCCTGAGGCGGGGCCGACAGGAGTGAGGCTTCCTTCTCCGTGTGAGGAAAGCCACTAGGAATGTTAGTCAGAGGAGTGATTCAAGCCTTCATTCTATCCTTAAAAGCTTACCTTGGCTGCTGTGGACACACTGGTACAACTGGGGTCGCAAGAGTTAAAAAACGCAAGAGCCCAAAGTCTCCATTTTCTATGAACAACTGGGCCTCTCCACTCATATTTTGCTTGAAACCCACAAAGGTGTCCACACTAAGACCTCACACAAGGGTTCCTAGCAGTGTAGCTCTTAATAGCCAAAGCACAGAAGCAACTCAAACGCAATGCCTGTACAGCAGGAAGCCACGCAGCCGCAGCCGCAGCCGCAGCCCCATGGGTGCATGCTATGGTGTTGTGGACGGACCTCAACAGAACATGAGGGAATCTGGACACAGGAGAGCCCCCACTGCAGGACGGACTCTGCCAGGCCTGGACAGAGCAGGTCTGCGTGTGGAGACGGAAGGCAGTGGTTGTCCGGGCTGGGTAGGGACACAGGAGCTGCACAGCAGGAGAGAGGTCTCCATGGCTGGTGGACATGGTCCGTAGTGGACTGTGTTGTGACTCCACAGGTGAGCTGTACTCTCAAGTGGTGAATTAAAAAAAAGAAAAAGAAAAAACATTTGAGTGGTTTCAAAGCATTGGAGTCTCACTCAAGAAAGTTGCTTTTGAAGCGTGCATGCTTGGACTTGAATTAGAGCGTGCGTGTGCTAAGCACACGGCCACGAGCATCTGTAGGCTCTGCTGTGGCCTTGCTGTCACCACCCCAGTGCTCGGACCCTCCAGGCTGCCCAGCCTGGCTGCACCTGGGGTCTGCCCTGGGAGGGGCAGAGCTGGTTCCCTTGCTGGACTGCCTCCCCGGGCACCACACACGTCCCGGGCTCCCTGCATTTGGAACCCTGAGGCAGCCGATGTCTCACCGCCCTCGCCAGGCCCTCTCTGCGTCCAGCTTTTGCCAACCATTTTCAGCACATTTACTGCCCTTTTTCTTTCTGCTCTGTTCTTCTCTTTTACGCCTGTGGTCATCTGCTCATCCTCCCTACCATTCGCCCGTGTGTGACCTCCAAGAACAATCATCCTCTGGGAGGACAGGACAGGAACACACTGGCATGGGGACAGCAGGACTGCTGGGTTGCTGTGTCACCCTCTAAGAGGTTCCAGGATGTCCTCAGAGTCCCACCCTCTGCTGTCAGCGAGGCCTGGCCTCCCGCTAACTGCACAGGGGTGTTGTGCACAGTGTCCCTGGTTTGCTTATGTGGGCTATAAACGCTGCTTTTCCATTATGCTTCAGAAGGAACAAAATGTTTGCTTGCAAACAGGCCTTGATTTATATCAGCGTAAACACCTTGAGGGTAGATGCGAAAAAGGCAACGTGGCTTATTGCAGGTTTCCGTAGGAAGAGAAGGATAAGAGGCGCAAGGCGCAGTCGGCATCCGCTGCTTGGTCTACTGAATGAAGACTGCTGTATTTTAATTTTAAAATAATTTTTATGTCTTTTTGCTACAATTTCTTTCTGTCATTAGTATTGCTTTTGGTGCTGGCGTTGGGCCCAGGGCCCTGTACTTGCTAATTCTACCACTAACTCTACCTCCAGTCCTTCTCTTCTTCATACTCTTAAAGACAAAAGGACGATTAGAGATGTAGGGAAGCAAAACTAAATATTCCCTTAGTAGAAAGGATAAGTTCTTGACTCTTTTTGGTCTTCATTTCATGCAAAATACATAATGCTGGAAATGATGAACACAGCAATAGCTCTTTGTAAGGGATCCTTTCTTGGTTACAAAAGGTGAGAGTGAGGCTCCGGCTCCTTTAAAATTCAGCGGAGGCCACGCAGTGCTGCTCCCAGCCCGAGGTCTGGGCTCCAGGGCCAGCGCTGCTGAAGGCCCGGGGTGTGGCTCGGGAGGCAGCGGCAGGCAGACAGCGGCCGTGTGTGGTGCGCCGCGCGGGGAGCCTCAGCTCTGCGAGGAGCAGTAGGGAGGCACCGCGAGAGCTGAGCTCATCCCTGGGAGACGCTCGTGCTGTGTGAGGTTCTGCAGCTGCACAGTATTCCTAAGCTCTACACATACCTCTGAAACCACAGTAATGAAGACCAAGCACCAAGGAGCCCCAACTCGGTCTGAACGTAGGGTGGGGTTCTTAAAGTAATCCTGGGAACAATGCCTCAGCCACAGGGTTTGTTTTGTGTTTTGATTTGCAGTGACTATGTTTTAAATAGGCTGACGTGATGAAGGGTGTGCGCTGGTTTAGTTTAGGCTCCTGCTTCCTGTGTAAGCCCTTGGGAGGGATGTTCAGCATAGATAGGGAGCCCCTGGGGAACAGCAAACAAAAGAGAAGGTTGTTAGGAAAAGTTAGACCTTAACTTTCCACACATGTTTTGAAAGAAAAGTCACTTTGGCAAGGCAAAGGGGCTTTGCATCCCAGGTGGCTCTGCGCTGTCCAAACAGGCCTGGTCTGTGGAGATCCTTTCCAGAGTGAGCAGGCTATGAGCCAACAGCTATCTCTTCAGCCACAGGCTGGTGCTGGCAGGGATGGCTGAGGAAGCGCACCATGTTTACGGGGTTGTTTGTGCTGTTGAATGGCACCCTGTACTGGTAGACATTTCAAGGGACTAGGCAGCTGGGGAAGAAACAACAGGTCCGCACCACGAGGAGCTCCTTACTTCAGGAAGAGAAAGCCTGGATTGATGGTGGATGCGCCCTGCCACCATTAGCTGACCAGAGTGTGAGGCTGTCACAAGTGGAGGCTGTGGGGATACCTGGGAACACATTGCTTCCTGCCCCTAGACCAAATGACATAAGGGGCAAGGAGTTGCCTTGTGAACCGCCAGCAGCTCTTGGCCTTTCAGGGTGAGCTCTCTACAGAAGGCAGCCAGGGGGCTGCAGGAGCTGAGCTGCTCCTGGGACCCACGTAAGTGAACCGCTGGCGTCCTGAATGGGGAAAGCAGTGTGCTCTATCATAACGTAGCCCTCCAGTCTTCAGAGCCACAGGAGGGGAGCGCTCTGGTCTGGAGTCTGCAGAAAAAGCCTGGCCTTCTTGGTTCAGCGTCGCTGCTCGCTGGTGCCTCCAGGCACAAGGTTCTCCACAACTTCTCCTGCTAGCTCCTTCCAAGCCCTCAGTCTGCCTGCCTGCTAAAAAGGGGTGCTCTCTCCTGCTCAAGCCGAATCTCCCTTTTAGTTGTTCTGTCCTTGTCCCCACAGTGGAAGTTAGAGAAAGACTTAGGCTTTCAGGTCCAGAGGCTAGAAATGTCCATTGGGAGCTGTGGACACGGCATCTAGTACTAAGGTCTTCGTTATTCCAGAGCAAGTGTTGAGAGCAGCCTGCACCTGAGGCGTGCGAGTCTGTGCGTGTGCATGTGTGTGTGCCGCATGTGTGCTGCATGTGTGCTGTGTGTGTGTACTATGTCTGTGTGCTCATGTGTGTGCTCTGTGTGTACATGGGTGTGTGCTATGTGTGCTTGTGTGTGTG
Organism: Octodon degus; assembly: GCF_000260255.1. Lineage (NCBI taxonomy): Eukaryota > Metazoa > Chordata > Mammalia > Rodentia > Octodontidae > Octodon > Octodon degus. The sequence goes on along the minus strand of NW_004524610.1, from coordinate 1,789,556 downwards.
CTGTGTATGCATAGGTGTGTGCTTGTATGTACGTGGGTGTGTGCTATATGTGTATGCTCGTGTGTGTGCTGTGTGTGTGCTTGTGTGTGTACTGTGTGTTGTGTCTGTGCTATGTGTGTGCCCATGTGTGTGTGCTGTGTATGTGTTGCATGTGTGTGCTGCATGTGTGCTGTATAAGTGCTGTGCGTGTGCTATGTGCGTGTGCCATGCATGTGCTGTGTGTGTGTGCTGTGTGTTGTGTGAGTGCATGGGTATGTGCTATGTGTGTGCTGTGTGTGTACATGGGTGTGTGCTATGTGCGTGTGCTCATGTGCTGTGTGTGCTATATGTGTGTGCCATGCATATGCTGTATGTGCTGTGTGTATGTGCTACGTGTGTGCATGGGTGTGTGCTCGTGTGTGTGCTGTGTGCTGTGTGTGTACATGGATGTGTGCTATGTGTGTGTGCTTGTGTGCTGTGCATGTGTGTGTGCTGTGCATGTGCTATATGTGTGTGCCATGCATGTGCTGTGTGTATGTGATGTGTGTGCACACGGTGTGTGCTATGTGTGTGTGCTTGTGTGCTGTGTGTGTTATATGTGTGTGCCATGCATGTACTGTGTGTGTGCTGTGTGTATGTGCTATGTGTGTACATGGGTGTGTGCTATGTGTGTGTGCTCGTGTGTGTGCTGTGTGCTGTGTGTGTACTTGGGTATGTGCTATGTGCATGTGCTCATGTGCTGTGCATGTGTATGTGTGTGCTGTGCATGTGCTATATGTGTGCCACGCATGTGCTGTGTGTGTGCTGTGTGTGTGCATGGGTGTGTGCTATGTGCGTGTGCTCGTGTGTGTGCATGTGTGTATGTGTGCAAAACTCTGGTCTGAAGTTTACGGGCATGATGTTATTTGAAGCTGAAGTGCAGATCAAGAACCTGAGTAGCTTAGGAGGAGAGGCGTGCGTCCCTTGTGCCAGCCCAGGGTCGAGTCTCCTGTGTCTTAGCTGTCCCGGTGCCCACATTAAATCTCCTTCACAGCACTGGACCCTGCCATGGGCAGGCCTGAGCCTCACTCACAGAGTGCTTGCGTTCTGAGTCCAGCATGGCCCACACAAGTTCACCGGCACAGAGCCGTGTTTGGGTGCAGCTGTCCACGCTGCCAGGGCTGTAAAACATGTGGCCTCAATTGAGACATCGCCTGATGGTGCTGGGCTTGGATCAATGGCTATTTGTCTTTCAATATCTAATACCTTACAACCCGAATTCGAAACCAGCCTGGGCTACAAAGTGAGCTCAAGGCCAGCCTGAGCTACGTAGTGAGACCCCGTGTCAAAAAGAAGAAATAAACAAGTAAGACCTGGAGATACAACTCAGCAGCATAAGCACCTGCCCAGCAAGGGCACACGCATGAGTTCAATTCCAAAAAAAGAATAATTAAAGTAAAATAGCCCCGATTTCAGATTTATACTGGATTAAATGTTCTAATCCCCCATCTGAGATATCTTAAAACTATCTCTGAACACACCAGCGACACTGGAGGGCCTTTCAAGGGAGGTGCAAAGCATTACTAAAAGATACGCTGTGGACATCTACAAGTGCAGTAAGACGCAGCTCGAGACAGTGTGACATCTGGAAGGTGTCCCCCAGCACTCAGCCTGTTCACGAGGCGGTGTGGGCTCCCCTCACTGTCCCGGACCTGTCCCCTCCTGCTCTTCTATTCCTTTTGCTTGTGACCCCAGGATCAGCCAGAGAACACCAAGAAAACCGACAGCACAACCCTGGTTAGAAACAAACGTGGCTCTGTGTTCTATGACTGTTCGCATCTTTTAATTTCAACACTGACTGCATTCAGCATTTAAGGTCAAAGACTGTGCTTCTCTGTGCTGAGCTGCTGCTGGGAAGCTGGCAGCAGGGAGAGCTCTTTAGGACTGGCCAGAAAGCCCTGTGTGTCCTCAGCCCAGAATTCATTTCTCGAAGCAAATATCACTGGCACAATGGCTCTGTTGTGGTCGGAACAAGTCTGCTCCAGCGGAGTGGCCCGAGGTGGACACCTCCTCGCCGGGCCTGTGCAGTGGCCATCTGGTTCTTGTCAGGCATTTCTGGGCTATCTCTGGCTGTGTCTATTAGCTGTGCTGGGCCGCAGGTTCTTGCAGAAACCCAGCTGTTTAGAAAAGTCACTTTCCTTTCCCCCCAGCTCTGGGTATGGGTGTCAGTTCCAAATTTGCCCATTGGTGGTGGAATTTTGAGGAGTTACTTCCTAGCATTTTACTTTCCATATTTTCTAATATTCTTACAAAGAACTTACATTACCTTTTTATTTTAAAGAGAAAAAAAACCGAAACTTCAAAACAAGATGTGAGGAGGGTAACCATGGTTAATACATTACATACTTTTATCTTCAAATTGGTTGCTCAGAGTACATGAGTAACTAATCCTCACTGTGAGGAGCTCCTTACTTCAGGAAGAGAAAGCCTGAGTCGATGGTGGAGCGTGGGCATTTAACTGTCCAGACAATGTTAGCACAAAGCCTTCTCCCCAAGGAGCCAAGAGAAATTAGCAGTGTAACTCTCCCAACTACCATGTGCTTGCTTTTTGCTTTCTCCTTCCTTCTTTTCTCCATCTCCCATCCCAGTTTCTCTTTCCTTTTGAAGTTTCTTACAGTTTTACCCTGTCAGTTGTGCCTTTTGGGTCCTATTTACACTTTCAGCTTTTTATAGTAGGGAGACTATACAATGCTTACTCGTGCAAATCTGGTTGATTTCACTCATAAGTATGATCTCAAGTCGCATCCCTTTGCCTATGAAAGTCTCTTTGTCTTTCTTTATGGCGGAGTGGTACTCCATTATTTAAAAAGGTCACATTACTTTTTTTCATTCCTTGGCTGATGGGCATTTGAGTTGCTTCCAAGATTCAGCAACGACAAATTTTGCTGCTATAAACATTGTGCGCCTGTATCGCTGTGGTAGGATGTTTTTAGTTCTTCTGGAAAAACAGCTAGGAGGGGAATAGCTGGGTTGAATGGGACCGTTAATCCTAGTTTTTTGAGCCATCTCAACCCTGATTTCCATAGCGGTTATACTAGTCTACACTCTCACCAGCAGTGGAGACGGCTCCTTTTTCCCCACAGCCCCTCCAGCGTTTATTACCGGCTCACTTCTCCATGATAGCCGTTCTTTCCGGGGCGATATGCAATCTCAGTGCTGTTTTACTTTGCATCTCTCAAATGACCACTGTGTGGCACATCTTTGCACATATTCTTTTCTATTTGTATCTCTTCATCTGAGAATTGGCTGTTCAGGTCAGATGCCCATTTTTTGGGTCTTTACATTTGGGAGGTCTGATTTTTTTCTGAGTTCTTTTTATGTTCTTGGTTGTAATCCTTTGTCTGAGGAGCAGCTGGAAAACATTCTTCCTACACTGTGGCTTGTCGCTTCACTCTGTTGGTGGTTTCTCTTGCTGTGCAAAAGTTTTGTTTTGTTTTGTTTTGTTTTTTTCTTTTTCTTTTTGTGGTACCAGGGATTGAACTCAGGACCCTGAGCTTGCCAGGCAAGCTCTTATTCTACTGAGCTATCTCCTCGATCCACAAAAGTTTTTTAATATGGGGAGATCCCAGTTGTTGAATCTTTGTGATAGTCCTTTTGTGATCAGGGATTTATTGATAAGGTCTTTGCCTACACCAATGTCTTCAAGAGTTTTACCGATTCCAGTAGATTTAATGTTTCTGTTTTAATATTTAGATTTTTGATCCATTTCAAATTTAGTTTGGTGCATGGTGAAAGATTCTGGTCCAATTTCAGTCTTCAGCATGTGCAGAGCCCGTTTTTCCAGCACTGTTTATGAAAGAGGCTGGCTCTGGTCCAGCGAGCGTGTCCGGCCCTTTGTCCAGACAAGGGAAGTGAGTGTGTGGGCCGCGTCTGCAGCTCCGGTCTGTTCCACTGATCTTTGGGTCTGCTTTTTGCCAGTACCATCCTGTTTTTATCACAGAAGCTTTACAGTATAATTTCAAGTCCGGGCTTGTGGTGCCCCTGCCTTGCCTTTGTTCCCCCAAATTGCCTTTGCTATTCCGGGTCTCTTCTGGTTCAAAATAAATTTTAGAGTTAGAATTTACATTATGTTTAAAGTAGAAAAACTTTATGTAAAAATGTGCCAAGCAAAGTTTTATTTTATTTTATTTTTAATGCCAGTGAAACTTGTGACCAACTTTGTTTCAGACCATGGAAGCATTCAGAAAGATTTTTACTTCTTAGAAATACAGAAGTAGTCGCTTGTCCTACAAGAACAAACAGTGTTGCCCTCTCCCCTTTGAGTCCCTCTGCTGTTCAGAAAATGTGATTTCAAAATGTGTAGAAGGCGAGGCCAGGCCTCCAGCAAGCCCAGCGGGCCCAGGGCGTCCCCGTTGGTGACCACGCCTCCTGGGTGGACTCTGTCCCCCACGGGCCACTCCACAACAGGTCATCTTGCTGGCCCCTAGAGGCTTCATCCTGACACCCTGATGCTGGTGCTTCGTGAGAAGCCAGCTGAGCTTGAAGTGACGAAGGCCTGACAGGCAAGCAGCAAAGATGCTGATGTCCCCCTTAGCTCCGTCTGGCACCGGGAAGCGTCAGGAGTGGCCAGAGCGACTTCAGCACCACCGTGCAGTGCTCATGTAGGAGCTGTATACCTCTCGCAGAAGTTCCCTTTTGGCTGCTTCTAGCAATAACTACTCCCTAGGTACTATCTCTAGAGCCCCCCTTTACCCTGTGTTCACTTCTTATTCTTCCTGTTGTGTTGTGTGCTGAGCCCCTTCAGGAAACAAAGCAGGCCAGGCGCAAAGTCTCACACTCCTGGGAAGAGACCAGATATCAGATGCGGGAATTAGAAATAATAAGTGTGACTATTGGTGCAACATGAGGTGGGGGTAACACAGAGAGTGGAGATGGGGGTTATGGGAGGGGCGCTTTCTGTCATGGTTTCTGTCCAGATGTCACCCCAAAGCCTCATGCAGCATGGGAGGCTTCTAGAATTTGTGATTGATTTGTGGTCCAGTGCTGGGATTATGGGTGTGAGGGCTACACCCACCCGGGGCAGGCAGCCTGCATATGATGTGAGGACGGGAGACAGGCCTGCTCTGCTTGCTTGGTTCCTCCTCCTTTCTTATTCTTGCTGCTCTCTCTCTCTCTCTCTCTTTTTTTGTTTTATCACCATGAACTGTTGCCCCCTGCCATGTGACACTTGGCCTTGGAGCCAGCTGAGTATGGACTGAGACCTCCACAAACTGTGAGTTACATAAGCCTTTTTTTTCCTAATTTTGAGTGTCAGGTATTTTGTCCCAGTAATAAGAGAAAAGTAATCAAGCCAGAAGTTGGTGCTGGAGAAATGGGGTTGCTGTGACTATAGCTGACCGTGGGGTTCAAGAGCATTTGGGAATGGCTCATGGAAGAGTTCGGGAAGGTCGAGAGACATTTCCTGAAAGAGTAGCAGTAGAAGTCTCAGGTTATTTTGAGTGGAAGACCGGAACACTGGTAGAAATCCTGCTGTAAGGACTGGGCTTGGGAGATTTCTGCCGGGAAGAAGGCCTGCGATGGCTGTTGGACTCCGGGTAGTGTGTGTTACGGCAATGCAGACCAGAAAGGAAGCTCCAGAAAAGCGCTGGCCTGCAAAGATCAAGCTGAGGAGACCTTTATTGTTGTAAAGGAGCAGGAGAATGTGAAAGGTGACCTGAAGTCTTCACTAGAAGTCTTCCCTAGAGGTGGCAAGTCCCCACCATTTTTTTAAAAACATTTTTAAAATTTGTTTATTTATTTATTGTGTGTGTGTGTGTGTGGCCAGCTCAGCCTACCAGGGGGCGGGGCTGGCTGGCATGTGGTGCTGGGGGATTGAAGCGCGGTCCCTGTGCTTTGCTTAGCTTAGCTTGTTCTAAGTAGGTGCTTTAGACCACTGAGCCATCTCACCAGCCCCAAGTCCCCACCATTTGCAGGCTCAAAACTACAAAGGTGGAAGACTTTGCTCTGAGGAGAAAACCAAAGAGCACCATGTTGCGAGTGGCGGTGGCGGCCACACTGTGTTCCAGAATGGCAGTGGCATAGGGAATTTGTTCTTCAGTATCCAAGTCAGAATGCCCAGCAATCCAGGCACTCGGGACCTCTACAGCCAAGAGAGAGGAGAGCCTGGCTAGTGCTGCAGGTGGCAGCGGACCTTGGCATCACCTACAGGACACTGGGTTTAGGCATAGCCAGAATGCAAGAGCTCTGGTTAAGCGGGCTTCCACCCAGATTCCAGAGGGCCTGGGAGGCCAGGCCATGTGGCCCTGGGAGGGCAGTGTGCAAAGCTGTGAGTGAGAAGCCTGGAGTGCAGAGGAGAGCCCAGAAGTCTGGAAAGGATGTGGAATCATCTAAGGAAACCTGCAAGTAGTGAGCAGAGCAGGCGTAGGAGAGACGCCCTGGGAGCCACAACTCCTAGAGGTGCCGTAAGGCCAGAACCGTGAAGTGCCATCGGCTCCAGCACCTTTGGAGCTCATAACTTGCCACAGGTTGCTTCAGATGTTCCACATGGAACTGTAGGACTTAATGTTTGCCCTGCTGGATTTTGGCCTTGCTTTGGTCCCAGTGCTTGTGTAGTACCTTTTGGAATGGTATTATTTATCTTGTGTCATTGAATGTTGGAAGTGTTTAACTTTTCATCTGTACAGGGACTCACAGTTAAGAGTTTATCTTGGATTTCAGAAGAGAGTTAGGACTTGGACTTTTCAGCAAGGCTGAAACTGTTAGGATTTTAGCAACTCTTAGAGATGGACAGATATGCCTATGAGTAAAGGGGTGTGCGTTAGTCTTTGAAGGGCCAGGAGTGGCGTGTTAGGGTTTGTGTCTGGATGTCCCCCCACCACCTTTTGCAGTCATGGGGGTGGGCTTCTAGTCTGTGATTGACTCATGGTGCGATGCCCGGATCATGGGTGTAAGGACTATACCTTCCCAGGGAGGCGGGCAGCCTACACACACTGTCCTACAGTGACAACTTGCTGAGTCTTGAAAGAGCAGACAGTTAGCTGCTGCTCACTCCAGGCAAAAGCATTTCAAGTCAAAAGGAGAGCAAATCTTGAGTTCAAGGCCAGCTTGGGCGAGTCAGGACACAGCAGTAATTAGGCCTGACCACTGCTCCAGGGACTGAAGAGAGGGCACAGGGAGACCTGGCAGGCACAGACCAGGAAATCTGGGAGCCGGGGACATGGGAAGGGCTCCCCAGGAAGGCCCACCGACAGCCAGCAGCTGAGGGGGCGACACCATCAAGCTCCCAGGCCAGCTATGCTGTGACCAGAGTGTGCTGGGATTTACACTGCCATCGGACATCTCATCACCTATGGGTGACAGCGACCCATGGATCAGAAAAGCAGGCCACCTGAAACCTGCAGCTACTCTGGCATTTGTGAGTGCCTGGTGCCTGCTGTGTGATATGCCTCCCCCAGACTCTGTGAGACTTGTACCTCAACCCCTAGGCAAGAGTCCTTGTTGGCAGTAGCCTCTATCTCCTTTGGCTTGCTAGATTTTCAAAGATTTTTCCTTGCCTCTCCTCAAATAAAAAGAACGCTGAGAAAGGCAATGCACATTCATTGTTTAATGGCTTATTTGGTAAGTTGTCCCTTAAAGTGTTAAGGCGTGACAGCAGCATATGTAGCTGGGCCTTTGCTGCACATGTTCAGAGTACGGAGGAGGAAGGGGGCAGTGGGACAGGCATACCTACCTGCTGTGAGCAAGGCAGACTTGGGAGCCAGGAAGCCCAGGGGCACGCGACTCTAGACAAGTGTGGGGGGGGTTCTCCTGTGCTCCAGGCCCTCAGCTTCTGGGAGGGCTCCTGGGAAGGGCCTTCGGTCTGCAGCACCAGCTGAGGCCATGCGTCCCTGCAGATGCATCTCCCATCCAGCGCTTGGCCAGTGATCACGCGAAGCCTTAGCTGCTCTTGAAGGACTCTGGTGACTTCTGCCACTCCAGAGTCACCCAGCAGTTTAGACAGAGGGCCTCAGGGTGGGCCACCGCTCCACTTCTCACTCTATCCAACCACACTGTTGATTCACAGGGAACCCTGAACAAATGTACTGTTTTAGGATTTTCTTCCTGTAGCTATTTGGGAAGTGTCCTTGAATGCCACTCTGTGAAAGTTGTGTGATCATCAACTAGACCCAGAGATGGTTAACAACAGGGAAATAGCATAATGAAAGGCTACAGAATTGAAGACAGGAAGCGTAACTGAAGGATGTTGTAACAATTCTAGCAAGAAATGGGTGGAGCCTAAATAGAAGCAGAGATGGACAGCAAAGGAAGAATGTAGCATGTATTGCTGGGCCATCTTGACAAGACCTGGCGGTTGATGGTGGGTGCTGGGCGCACATTAAATTCACCTGGGCACCTAGGCCTTTGGCTTGGAGCGAAGAATGAACTTTAGTATCAGCAATGCAGATGTAAAATGCAGAAGAAGGAACAGGGTCTCCAGTGACTATGATAAGCTCACTTTTGGGTCTGAAGGTGACTCAAGGCAGAAAATGCAGTGAGGCTTGGCAGGTGCCTGATTGTATACATGGAGATAACAGGAAGAAACCAGAGAAATCTGAGGAGGCGATGGGCGCTGCCGGTCTCCGGCAGGTGGCCACCACTCATGCCAGGACAGACACAGAGAGGTGAAGGCGCTCAGAGGGTCGGTGCTCTGCTCCACTGGGGCTGGCCCTCCATACTGTTTTGGAAGTGGTCCTTGCTTCTTTCCTAGCATCCAGAAGGGATGGTGAGGGCTCAGCACTGTGGACGGTGGTGGGGCTGCTGGCCCCGCCTTCGGGGCCCGGCCCAGCCCTCCACCTCTGCTGCTCGAGGGCCGTCATCTTCCTGCCTGGCTTCCGTGCATCCTCCCTCCCCAGCCTCTTTCTTGGCCCCACCACACGCTGCAGGCACTGGCGCTAAGGTCTTCTAGTCCACACGCTTCTCTTCCTTTCTTGTTTAAGGCAGATGAGGAATTCGAGACTCAGCGATGCTAAGTGAGTTGCTGAAAACCCCATCCCCAGGGTCCCAGAGCTGGGGCCTGGAGCCCAGGACCCTGGCTTAGTGCTCTCACCCCACAATTTTCTGAGCACCACCCTTCAAGCCGACAGGCATTTCTGCACCTTTACAAGCAATGATCTACAGCCAGGTGGAAGACGCTGAGCACTGGGGAAGTGCAGATTCGAGGCACAGTAGGATGCGAGATCCCCTAACTTGTCAGAATGTTGATGCAAAAAGGCCAAGGGTGGCAGGAGTACAAACGTTACTCAAAACTGAAACTAAAAATAAAAGCACTATGCTTTCCAATAACCCTACTCCAGAGTAAAAATATCCAAAGAAATCGAATCTGCGTGCTTGACACACAGCTGCATCCCACATGCATCATGCGTTTTCCACAATTCCCAAGACGGGGAAGCATGTGAGTGTCCACAAAGGAAGAAAATGCTGTGTATGTGCACAGCAGGATGCTATTCTGCCTTTGAAAAGAAAAATTTAACAGTAACAATCTGTAGGGTCGACCAAATAGCTCAGTGGATTAAAGCGCCTGCCAGGAGGCGCAGGGGCTGGGGGTTCAATCCCTGCCCAGGCCTGCCGTGCCGGTCCCACTCCCGGGGTGTGCTGAGATGGCAATTGAGACTGGGTGTGGTGGCATGTGCCCGTAATCCCAGCACTTGGGAGGCTGTAAACAGGCAGATGACCACGAGTCTGATCTAGTAGTGAGCCCCTGAACACCCTGTAAACCCTTCCCTAAAATACAAAAAAAACAAAAACAAACAAACAAACAAAAAACCCAAACCAATAGTACTATGAATGAACCTGGAGGATAATTTTAAGTGGAATAAAGCCAATGCAGAACTCAGATGCAGGATCTGAAGTCTGGGGTCTAGCACGGTGACGCGCAGAGGTGGGGAGGCAGCTGAGGAAGAGACAGTGGTCAGAGCGTGTGCAGTGTCGGGGTCTATGTACACAGCGTGGTGTCAGCATGTGGTGATTCATCCTCAAAGCTGTCAACGTGGGGCTGGGGAGATAGCTCGGTGGCATAAGCACCTGCCTGGCAAGTGCAAGGTCCTGAGCTCAGTCTCTGGTACCGCATGCTGTGCTGGCCCTAGAACCCTGTGTGCACTGTGCCAGCCCACCAAAACCAGGTGTGGCAGCGCATGCCTGTAATCCCAGAGCTAGGGAGGCTGAGACAGGAGGATCACTGTGAACTGTGTCAGGAGACTCTGGATCAAAACATAAAAAATAAAACCTGTTTAAACAGCGGACTTATATGCACTCACCCTAAGTAGGTAACGTGACAGATGCTCCCTTACTCACTCCACAGTGCATGCATTAGTACACCTTATTTTACCCCATAAATATATACCATGATTTGCCAATAAAGATAAATGCTTTTAAGATGAGTAATAATAGTAATAATAGTGATGACAATAATAGTAATAAATTGAAAAACACCTTTCATCTGAGTCCCTGGATCTTAGCTTGAACAATTATTTCTTTAGTAACCCACTTTTCTTTACTTTTTTTCTGTATTTATAGCAAAGGGTCTACAGGGTGTTCAGGGTTCACTACTAGATCGGACTCGTACTGAGCCGCCTGTTTACAGCCTCCCACGAGCTGGGATTACAGGCTCGCGCCAACACACCCAGTCTCAATCGCCGTCTCAGTGCACCCCAGGGGCGGGGCTGGCACAGCAGGCCCAGGGATCGAACCCCCAGCCCTGAGCCTGCTTGCAGATGCTTTATAGTAATGCACTTTTCACTGGATATCTTGGTTCTTTTTTTTTTTTTTTTTTTAATCAGGGATCAAACTCAGGACCTTGTGCTTGCCAGGCAGGTGCTCAAACTACTGAGCTATCTCCCTGGCCTCTATTCTTAATATACTATCTTTTCCACTCTTTTATCATTTTGCTCAGAATTTGGAAGTTTTGTTGAGTTCATCTTCAAATTAACTGAGTAGATTTTGACATTTTCCAGTTTTGCTTTTCAGTTTTTCCATTTCATCTTTACAAAACTTCTGGCAAAATCCTATTCTCATCTGTAAAGCAATATTTTTCCGATGTCAGTGTTTCACCACCTGCAATGCAACGTTCCTTTCCTGACGGTCCTGCTAGGAGGATCAGTGCGCCGTGTGCTCGCTGTCCAGTAGGGCCAGCGCGGGGCTCTCGGGGCTCTCAGTGTCTGAAGCAGCGTGGCCCGCGCCGCCCTGACTTCGCAGCATCTTGACCGTCTGCACCGGAAGTCCCCGCGTCAGCCAGCGCTCGCTCCTGCCTGGCCGCTCGCCCCGGGTCCCCGACACTTCCTGGGTGCATGGGACGGGAAGGCCAGACACGGTACCTGCGTGCGCAACATATCTGCTCCTAAGTAGGAGGGCGCTTACATTAGCTCCATTCCTGGTTATGAGGAATGCTAGCATGAACGTTTGCGATAAACATGTTTTCATTCCCCTCGAGTAAGTACTAGGAGTAGAACTGCTGGGTCCCAGGTGACTGTGTGACCGTTCTGAGCAGTCGCCGAGCGGTTTTCCACTTCACATTCCACCAGCAGGGTGCGGGGCCCCAGCTTCTCTCCATCTTCGCTAGCACCTCTTAGTATCTGCCTTTTCTGTCACAGTCATTGTCCCGGCTATGAAGCAGTGGCTCTTTATCATTATGATTTTTCTTGAAGGTGGACAAGTAATGTTGAACATCTTCTCGTATGTCTTTGACTATGTGTAGGTCTTATTTTAAGTAAAGTCTACTCAGATTTTTCAATCCGATGTTTTGCTGTTGTTGAGTTGTCAAAGTCCTGGATACAAATCTTTCTTGGTTACATGACTTCCAAATATTTTCTCTCACTCTCACTCTGTGAGTTTCCTTGAAGCAGGAAAACTTTTAATCTGAAGTCTAATTTATCTATTTTTTGTTACGTGTGTGTTTTATGTCCTGTGCAAGGCACTGCCATCTGATCCACAGTCACAAGTATTTCTGCCCGCACTTTCTTTTAAGAGTTTTATAGTCTTAGCTCTTACTATTAGGTCTGTGACCCATTTGTGTTAAAGTTTGCATGTGCTGCATGAGCGTTTGCAATAAACTTTCTTCTGTATCTTGATGGTCCAGAATCTTTCCAGTTCCTGGTAGAGGCTTTTCCAAAGCTTTTGGGCTGGCTTTTGTGGTTCGCTGTTTTATGGGCTAGGATGCCGAAGTTCGTTGCTCCAGTTGGTCTCCTGTGGTGGGCGTAAGCCATGCCTCCTCCTGGGGAAGGTGGCTCCTCTGTTACTTACTTCCCCTGCGCCAGGGTCGGGGGCAGTGAGCTTCAGAACTGCCAGAGGGTCCTGCTCGGTGTTCAGTGTAGTCACCAGGGAAGGAGCAGCCTCGAAGAGACTGGCTGGGGTGATAACCAGGACTCTCGGGTCTGTGAGGAGGGAACACCGGTTCTTCACGGCACTGGTCCCCTCCATCCGGGCCCGTGGGTGCCCCGGCCCACACGCGTGAGCCCGTGCCAGGGCTTGCGCCATCTCACAGTCTTGCTCTGGCTCTGCTCTCCGCTGTGTGCCCTCAGCTTCACTCTGCCCACCCAGTTTAGATCAGGTTTCCTTTCTTTACCGTGAGCTCTTTTTTTAAAATTTCCTGCTTAGTTAAATGTATCACTTAGCTAGGCCACAGAAACAGAAATTATTCTGTGGCCCCATGTGATGTTTGGATCCGTATCTACCCTGCACAGCACTTAAGTTGGCCTGAACCCCAGAACACCTCCCTCTCCCCAGATGCCCCACCTCCTTGTGCGGAGAGCTCTCGGCCACTCGGTCTGCAGATGTGTGTGCGCATGTGACTGCTCAGCTCCTGTGCTGGGGAAGGCGCCGGCTCCTGCCCCACTGGCTGTAACTCGGTACCCCCTCGCCAGCTCCTACTTCGTGTGTCTGCTGGAGCTCCTGTGGCTGGCCAGCAAGGGGTCCCTGCCCAGCCGTGGGGAGCAATTCTGTCCTCGAGCAACATGCCCGAATTAGAAGTCCTGCCGTGCTTTGTGGTGGCCCTCATTCTGCGCCTTACTTGCTTCTCCCTGTTTTTACTGTGAACCTGGGGACAGCTGGCAACCCAGTTGGCGTGAGGCAGAGGGGCCTCAGGGTGGCAAAGCCCCGGCCCACCTGTATGGCACCCGCAGCCCTTGCTTGCACTCTGGCGGCACGGTTTTCTCTCCAAGATGGATGTAAAATAACACAAATGGCCATCAGCATTTACACATAATGCCCACCCATGGATATGTAGAGAAATTCCAGCTCTTCAGCAGGGTTAATGGATCATGGGTAAAATTTTACTTTTGTTTTCATTATGCTAACTGAAATCAACATTTTTCTTATTAACAGTAGTGTTTTATGTATTCTCAACTCTGCTCCTGAAAGGATTAAGGGTCTGCACATAGGTATATCTGAAATAACGACAGCTAAAATAATAGCACAGGGTTATAAAGGGACAGTAAAAGAGACAATGTGCAGGAAAGGTAAAGTGAAGCCAGAGCTAAGCTCAGGGAATAAAACGCATGCCGCAGGTTGGATCCATGCACTTGCTCGTGGGGACCTGGGCTTTGGCTTTGACTTTCCCAGGCCTTTCTGAGGCCACCTCCAAGTGCAGGGTCAACTGGTTGGTCTGCACCAGGGCAACTTCTCCAGGCACTGAAGCCTGAGAGTCTCCCTCCTGGCCACCAGGTCACACCGCATGGCACAGCCCTGCCTGTCCCACGGCCAGTGCAGCAGCACAGCGCCGTGTAGGCTGAGGAGGCAGGGCTGTATCCAGAAGGACGCCGACCACGGCTCCTCAGTCCTGCGGTTCTCAGCGCCCGCGTCACTGGTCTGTGTCCATCACCGAAGGAGATGCACAAGTGAGCAGAAGAGCTGGCATTGGTTGTGGTGGTGAGATTTCTGCTGCTGTGGTGCTGATGACAAGCAGTCACCAATCTCAGGGGCACACTGTAGTAAATATTTACATTTCTTGCTAAGGTTTTTGGCCAGCCCTTGAGAGGGTTCTGGCTTGAGCATAAACTGCTAAATTATTATGGCCCTGATGGAACATGGCTGAATCCTCAAAATAACAGTTTATCTTCCCAGGGCCTGCCTCCTCCTCCACCCCCACCTCAGCCCTGAATACAACTTTCTTCTACCTTTTCCCGCTCCAGCCAGTCAGTTCCTCATGTGCCCGTGAGCCTGCCCTCAACCACCACCCTTAGCAAAAGTCCACGCCACCTCAGACCCCTTTGTCTCAGGTCGGAGGACTCCCCTATCTCCCTGCAGTCCTCTCTGTGTTCTCAATGACAACTTCTGCTTCTCTGCCACTTGCAAAACCTAACACCCTGCCTTTCTTTTCCTCATGTGAACGAGGAGTTGGTTAGTGTTACAGTTTGTGCCTGGTTGTCCCCTCAAAGCCTCATGCAGTCATGGGGCAGCTCCTAGAGTTGGTGATTAATTCATGATCCAGTGCTGGGATTAGGGGTGTGAGTGCTGCACGCCTGGGAGTGGGCGACCTGCGTACAGCACAATGGAGTGCAAGCGGCCTGCTCGCTTCTCCTCCCTTGCTGTTTGTGCTGTTTGCCACTGCCATGTGCCCTCTGCTTGGAGCCAGCTGATTACAGACTGAAACCTCCACAAACTGGGAGCCAAAAAAACCTACCCTTCCCTAATTTGGGGTGTCAGGTATTTTGTCCCAGCAGCGAGAGAAAAGCAACCAAGATAGTTAGCTGTTGCGAAGGCACAGAAGCAGAAGTCAAAGCCCTTTCACAGAGCCTTCCAAGACAGTCTGTCTTCTGTTGGCCGCAGCCAGCACACAGACCCACAGGAAGCAAACGAGGATCCAGCTGGCTCCTCGGTGGAGGGCTGCCAAGCCACTGGACAGTGCTGCGTCGCTGACTGCGTAGCAGGAGAGAAAGAGGAATGTGAGCCCGCCGGACTCCCGCCTTGCATTCCACTTGCCGTGTCCTCACTTATTTCCCGTTGAGCTACAGTGGTGCGTTGCATCGTGGGCCTAAGAGGCTACATTCTGCGAAATGCCGTTGGGCCACTATTGTGTATCAGAGAGCATGAGGGGCACACGAGCTCCCGCCTGTCACCTCCTATTGCAGGGACCTACCTTGAGTGAGACAGACGAGGCTCCGGTGGCGCAGCTACGCAGTACTGACAGCGAACTAGGTCAGCGCACATGTGTGCCTTAAGGGTACAGTGCTGTGCTGCACGTGTGGTGTCGTTCTGCTTTCCTGGGGCGGGGAGCGGTGGCTTTGTCGCATCAGCAGGAACAAGTGAGGTGTGGTGCTATGACGTTTCCATGTCCCAGATGTCATTAGGGTGAGAACTTTTCTGCTCCCTTCTACACGAGGTTCCTACTAACCAAGATAATGCTGTGTGGCTTGTGGAGAATTCTGGGAATTGCTCCAAGTGCGTCTGTCAGGGATGCAGAGGTTGTCTGGGTCATCCTTGCCCTCACAGATAAGTGCTGAGAGATGATAGGGCCTGGCACTTGCCTGGGAGGACTGGAGGCTATAACTGAGTCCACCTCCAAGCCCTCCCAACTTGGATAGTGTTTCCCTCACAGGGTGGAGGAGGAGCTGAGTGCCTGGATGGCTGTGCAGAGGAGGAACTTGAGGACATGAGGACCTTAGCACCCACGTTCTGACCTCAAAATGGGGTTCTCACAGCGAGTGCTATGTGTGCGTGTGCGTGTGGTTAGGAGGTGTGAGTTTATCATGAAAATATTTACAGGCTCTGAGTTATCTAAAAACAGGTAGTAGTTCCAAGAGGAAATGGTCAGCTGTTCTCTATTGTCTGTGTTTTCACCTAATAAAGAATCAACTGTGAGGAAGGGGTGGAGTGGGCAGCTGGCAGGGGGCAGGAAGGGGGCCAATGGGGAGGCATAAGCTGGGCCTTGGCGCTGGCTCTGTTGTTTTGTTCCACCAGTGGCTCCGGGCCTGGCTCACTCTGAAGAGCAGATCTGAGCTGGCACGCGAACCCCACAGGGCGCGAGGGCTGCTGCTGTGAGGGAAGGCAGCAGCTGCACCTCTGGGGCAGCATGGGGGCTGCTGGACTTGGGGTCCCTTGTGGGGTCCTCAGGCCCCACTGCATCCTGAGCCAGACTAGTCCTGCAGGTCAGGGTGACCCAACAGCAAACATGTGAGAGGCGCTTAATCCCTGTGCCCGGTTCGCAGGCCTCCCTAACATTTCGTGGTTTGCCTCCAGTTTGTTTACTTCTGTGAAGCTGCTCTCCTGGCAGGCAACTCTACTCCTGCAGACGATAGGACATGGGAGGAGCCAGGGCTGGGCTCCAGGGCAGCTTTCCTGTGAATTGATCGGACCACACATCAGACCCAAAGTCAGATAATTAGCAGCCATTCAACATCAAAACAGAGCAGTAATTTCAATGTACAACTTTAAAACAGAAGCACAGGAAAAGATGTTAAGATGCGCTTTAAAGTTGGTGCACCCCACCTGGGTGTGTCTTCCCTTGGCACTAGCCTTGAACAAACGGTCCCCAATTTCCAACCATGGTCTCATTTTCACATAAACACATTCCATAGAGCCCCATAGAAGAGCAGTTGTGCACTTTAGAGTGAGGAGCTGTGAAGGACAAAACCGCTGGCATCAATTCAGTAATACTTTTTATTAAAGCCGTAACTTTGCTGAACATTTGAAGGCTGGTTGGGCTTATACCTCCTTGGAGACCCAGCTGAGCCAGGCAAAGGGACCCCTGGGACGGAGCAGAGCTCCCTGGACCTCTCACACCGCTGCGCAGGGCACCACTGTGCTGCCTGCTCTTCTGTCCCTCTCACGTGTGGGTGCAAACAGATGCACCATGAAGACTGTCTTTCTCAGAGACAGGAGTTTGGGATTAAGGCCCTCTTCTAGCTATTGCCGTGTACTTCTCTGAGGAGTCAGCACCTTTGAGGCCAGTTCACCTTTTGCAAACGTAAAACGTGCCTTGTGTGCTTAGGCAGCGACAGCTGGGAGGGTGGGCTTGGAGCGCGGTTCCTAGCCCTCCGTGGACAAGTGCAGGCCTGGGGATTTCGCTCAGCGGTCGGCGCCTGCTCGGTGAGCGTGAGGTTCTGAGCTCAGCTCCCGGGACCCAGCCCCCAAACTAATAAAAGACAAGTGTGGCCGGACGGTGTTCAGCGTTTGTGCAGGCGCCTCGCGCTGTGGCCTGCGTGGGCACTGCCCTCCATGCTCAGCAGGGGCTGGGCCAGAGGTGGGCGCTGCCCAGGGGCGGGACTTCTGGTCTCCCACTGCCGCTGAGGCCTCGGCCTCTCTGCGCCTCTCTCTTGCGAGTGGAGTCTCAGGTTCGCACTGCCAACACTGGGGTCCCAACCCACACTTTCCTACGTGAAATTGAATTGCAGAACTCCAGTATATAAATTAGAAAGAACAACAACAAAAAAGCTTTTATCACATGTAGTGGCGCAAATCAGGCCCCAGATGCCAGCTTGAAACCACTGGCTTAGTTTCTGTTCACAACCCATGTCTACATGAAGATGCCCGTTCACTGACTTGGAGCGAGAGGGGCTCTGCCCAAATATCAGCAGTTGTCCTTTACCTGAGAGTCACTGGCCAGCTGGTTGCATCAGGTAGGAGATCAGACTCAGATGAGAACCACAGTGCAAAAGGGATCGAAGCAAGTCCCACTTTGTAAGGGAACACTTCCATCGGGCAACTCTGCGTCCCCTAGGCCTTCTTCACACAAGAACCGAGAACCGGGTTGGGAACCCGAAGCCTTGGCACATGCTGCAGAGACCAGGCTGGAGGAAAGCGCATGCTGCCTGCCTGCCTGCCTGCAACGGGGCCTTCATGTAGGCTACACCTCCGGGGTCGCGATGCTCCGTGGACTCTCGGAACTATTCCGTGCTCCGCCGCATCTGGTGCTCTTTGCAGAACGCTGGGCAGCAGCACCCACATCACAGTGCTTGCTTCCGCTCAAGACAGAGCTGGCCCCCTTCCCCCGAGGTCACCTTAGATCTTTCTTCCACATAGATTTAAAGTGCTGCTCCTCACCCCAGGTTTCGCTGATATGAGGCTCTTACCACGTGCTGCAGACTCCAGAGCCACAGACACCCTGATGCTCAGGAGTAAGCTGGATCCAGAGACAACCTTTATAGGTGCAGTGCCCGCCACTACCTAATGTACAGAGCACTCCCCCAGACAGATCCAGCTGGCCCGATGGACGCAGGGGTGCGTGAAACTCAGACACAAGGAAGGACTGCGCTGCGCAGCCGGCCTTAGAAGCAGCTGTGACAGGGTGAAGGGCTCTCTATCAGGGAAAGAACCTGTCTCTGCCGCCTACCTATGGTGCCCCTGCACCTTGAGGGTGACCAGAAAGCCTGAGTGTCCAGCCACACTGGGAAGATGTTTAGGGCATGGACAGCACCGCCCCCGTGCAGCTGCCCTCCTTTCTAGCTGTGGAAAGATTTGCAGGATCTGGGCCTGAGGACGGCAGTCACAGAGAGCCTTAGAGATGACTGTGCAGGCTCCAGCCCTGAGCCTCACTGCTGGCTGTGTGACCCCGAGCAGACTCCGACCTCCAGGTCTACAAACAGGTCAGCTGATGCAAGGCCCTCATGAGCTAGTGCTTGAGGCTCCAGAGCCAAGCGTGGTTTAAACACTGAGCCAGTTTTGACTCTTGCATTTGTCCTGCTGGAGTGCGAAGCCCGGGAGGGCTGGAGCAGGGCAAGCCAGGCTCTGGCCCGCCCCTCTCACTTCCTTGAACTTGTTTGGGCCTTGCAGGAAATGTGGGAAGTAACAGAGCCATGCGCCCGAGCTGCTGAGATGCTCTGAGGCAGGCTTTGGCCTGGGGACCGTGCCTCTGGAAATGCCTCTACGGCTCACTTCAGGTATGAGAGGGGGACCCTGTTGCAGAGCGAAGGGCTCTGCGTAAGGAAGCAAGGATTTGCAGGTCCTCAAGCTGTGAGGAAGCACAGCAAAAGCACAAGAGCTGGGGCTGTGTGGGGACACCAGTCTTCACAAACACCCGACTTTAAGTTACTGTTACTTGGCACCGGAGCAGACTATTCCTTGCCTTTCCCCCGAATTTAAGTAGCTGTCAGCCAAGCAGTCATTTGTGGGTGATACTCTGGAGAGTGACAAACCAGGCTGCTGTCACAGGATTAAATTGGCTGACACAGTGAGGAGGCAGCCGACCCTGGAGGAGCAGGCACAGGGAAGAGGCAGGGGGAAGTGAGGGCCTAGGGCTCTCTCCAGGTGGGACAGCACTGCGCTCACACCCTTCCTCTGCCTCCCACCTCTCCTGTCACTCTGGTGCTGGAGGTGGAGCTGGCAGGATTCCTGCTGGTGAAGTTTAATAGCTGGAGACTCCTAGCACCCAGGATACCTGATATGGACTGCTAGCATCCCTTGTGCTACGGATCATTTATTATTGAAGGAACATTGTGTAACTGAGGTAGCGGACAGAGAGCAGCTGCTGGGTGGCAGCGGGGTGCCCCACCTCCTCTCCTTAGGTCTTTGCCTGTGCATGGAAGGCACCCCCACAGGAGGGCCCAGAGGGCTCAGGAGGCAGGCTGCAGGGCAGGTGATGCAGGGAGTCTTCCTAAGTCCCATCCAGCCTTGTGGAAGGCCAGAGGACGGGAAGCTTCCAGATTCCCTCTTAGTGCAACTTGCTCAAGGTAAGGGTGACAGGCAGTGTTCTAAAAACGCGTAGCTATTCAGCTTGTGATCCGGTTTCCAGTAAGGAGGACCAAGATAGCCAGCCGAGAATAGGTGACGGTTTTGTTTTCCCAGGATGCCGTCACTACGATTATTTTTAGATGGAAGAATGGGAGCACAGAAGTACAACTCATAATTATGTTGCTGTTTCTCTGAGCAATTGTTTTGTGGAATTAATTCAACTGTAAAAACTTTGGAGTCACTGCATTTTATGAAAAGTCAGAAGATAGAAGATGAAATACTCCATGATGTGAAGTGCTGCCCATCGGCCAGGAGCAGTCACATTCGCCCACTGTGTGCCAGGTCCCTGTCTTGGTCCCCAGTACTCCAACCCATGGTCTCTCCTCACGGAGCACTCACGGATGTCCCCTCCCTCTGGCCCTAACAGACTCTGTATTGTCCCAACCTCTGGGTGATTCACCATGCTCTCCCTCTTCATAGCTTCTTTCAGATACATCTTCCTATTTTAAAATGTAGGATTGTAACATGTACTTTTTTTTTAGACAGTGTCTCATTATGTAATACAGGCTGGTTTTGAACTCACTATATATCCCAGGCTGTCTTTGAACTCAAAGTGATCCTCCTGCCTCAGCCTGCTGAGTTCTGGGATTACAAGCCTGGTTCGTAATATGTGCACATACTGCATTACAAAACCAGCACTTCAGGTCAAGATTATCAGAGATCTGACAGAAGAAAGGGAGATGCGCACCGTCGTACCCTCGTAGCCTCAATTACCCAGCACTGTAGGGGTTTCTTCTCGAGCTGTGTCTTACGCTTACCTTTCCTTTATTTTTTTAATTGCACCTTGTTTGCAGTACATTCCCCATGAGCATTTGGCACGTGGATATATCTTAGTTCGTGTTACACGCCAGCAGCGCCTTGATCTCTGGCCCCTTCCTTTGTGTAATGCTTATACTTGCGCAGACTTAATCCTAGCAGACACACAGTCTCATAACCTGATTGTTTCTCCACTGATGGTATTTCACAATCATTACCCAAATTGCTATCTAGGCTTCAAAAATATTAAAGGCCACAAAGCTTCAGTGATTTCTCTGACTGAGAGGTCAGGCTGTCACGCGGGGGGTGGGGGGGCTCGTGCACGCGCACGCAGACGATCACGCCTGGGGGGGGTGTCTCATGCATGCGCACGTACATGATTTGCCAGGGGGTACCTCGTGCATGCACACGCAGATGATCACAACTGGGGGTGCCTCGTGCACGCACAAGTACATGATCATGCCTGGGGGTGCCTTGTACATGCACACGTAGATTGTATAGCGTGTAGCTCTGTGCAGATGTGTGTGTACACGTTGACACTTTTTTCTGTAAGAAAGTACCCCAAAAGGAAAATTACTGAACAAAGAGTGTGGATTTCCAGCTTTGAATGGCACATATTGTCAGCTTGCTTTCCAAGAGAGCTGGACCCGCTTCCAGCGCCAGATGGAAGGGAGAATGTCAGCTTCTCCAAGCCCCTGCCAGAACTGTTTCCTAAAGTATTTAATTCCACATAAGCATCTCCACCGCACCTCCACTTCCAGATGTTCTCGTTGTTAAATTTCGGTTGCTGTCGACGCTGACCCTTCTGCGCCGGCGCAGCTCGGGCTCCAGAGTCAGGGTGCTGTGTTCGCATTCTGCTCCGCCATCACGCTCGGACTCCCCGTGCCTCAGTTTCCTCTTTCAGGAGATGAAGATCACAACAGCCCTGCCGTTCCTTATCGTGTCGTACGGAGGCCTTTGACAGTTCCTTTCGGTCCCGCTTGCTGCTTGTGTGAGCTATCTGTCCCTGTCCTCAGGGAGGTGCCAGGGCTTGCTCACTCAGGAGGCAGTGTGCACACGTGACAGTGTGGACCGCCGCCCTCGGGGGCCAGCGGGGCCTGCGTGCTCCACCCCGAGGGCCCCTGCTTTGCTCGGCCGCGCAGCCTTTTCCTGGCGGCCCTCTGACGACTCAGTCCAGGAGGCGCCGCCGCAAGGGGACTAGGGGCCTGGTCCTCCGGTGGTCTGCCTCCTTCCCCATGCCTTCCTGGACATTCTGTACAATGACATTTCATTATTTACGTAGAACTAAAATAATCTTACATTGCCAAACAATGCCACCATTGCTAATGCATCACGTTTACTGTTAGAGATTTAGGGTCTCACAGCTGGTGCTCTTTTTTATAAAACAAAGTAAAAATTCTAGGCAATTTCTAGTCCCAAATTTTAGTTTACTAATGCATGAATCTTAAATATTTTAACTAAAATAAGCACATAATGATTCTGGATATATATTAATCATAATATTAGCTATACAAATTTAATTTTGAAAGAAAACAATAAACTTATCAGAATGCACGGATAAGTCACATTTTAAAGTACTTTATCTTTTGTTTTCCCAGAGCACAATCCGTACATTGCAGTCTGCCCCTGCGCGCATTGGTAGAACCCACGGGCGGATGCCCTCTTTGTGCGCCGCATGGAGACGAGGCCGTGCGGGAGCAGTTTGCTCAGCCTGCCCGCAGTTGTGCTGTCCGGACTGTCCTGGTGCTGCTCACGTAGCGACGATGTCCTCGGCATATTTACGAGCCCAGGCTTGGGGCCGCTCAGTGGGTGTTCCGGAGCAGTCGCAGACTGTGTCCCAAGTCCCCAGCGTAGTGACAAGGATGCTGGAGAGTACCCCAAGAACGTCTGCCTGCAGAGCAGATGGAAATGCTCGGACAGCTTGGAGGACAGGGACGGGCCCTTCCCATAGATGCCCCACACCCCACCCGGGTGCAGGCTCACTTTTGCCCTCTCTATGGGGGGCAGCCTGGCCGTCTCTACGAGGCCCTGGCTGTCACGTGTGGCAGTGCAGGTCACTGCTGCCTGCAGATCCCTTCTCACAGGGACAGGGGTCCTAACTCAGCAGCCTGCCAGGTCGCCTTGTTGCTCCATGGTGACTCTCAGGGCTGGTTTCTGCCAGGGTCTGAGGAGGGCTCCAGACGCAGGGCCCTGCCTCTGCTTCCCCGCTGACTCTTCCTCCAGGAACCTGTCGATCACCTGGGGGGAAGCCACCTCACAGCCTGCGTGTTTGCTCTGAGAGAGGTCACATCTCAGGCTGGAGCTGAGACACACCCAGCCATAGTGAGAGACCCACACACCCGGGGCGGAAAGGCAGCAGGAAAACCAACTGTGACCCCAGGGTGGCTCCACACCTTCTGGTAGGGAGGCGCTGGGGTTAGTTTCCCTGCCACAGAGACACTGGGACACAGGCTCATCTGCTCACTGCACTCGCTTCCTCTAAGACATTTATACCATCTGTTCTCCAGAGTGGCATGTGGGAAGATGACAAGTCTGAAAAAATTATGTGATAGCGCCCCAATCACAACTGAAGCAAATGTCGCGCTGCTCTTCTGTGCTGACTTTTGTGGGAGACCGTTGCGGAGGCCAGAGCCCGCATCCAGGCTGTTCCAGGGTAAGCAAGGGCATGGGGTGTCCAGTCTAAAACAGGCGCTGGGCCGGGGCCAGAGCACACTGGCTTCCAGGGGCGCTGAGAGCAGGCTCTGCAGTCACCACACCACCTCCTCCAGGGATGGGCAGAGGCTCAAGGTATCCCCCACTGTGGGGTCACTGTGTCCCCAAACCAGAGACCTTGGCTCTGCCAGAGCGGAGAACAGGTGTCCATCGGTGCCTCTTGGGGGGAAGGTGCTGTCCCGTATCCCTGAGGTGAAGGGGATCCCATGTAGGGGACGGGGTAGCTGCTCAACCCCCAAAGGCCACTGACATTCACAGTGCCCAGCAAGGGCAGCCTTGTGCCCATTCCTGTGGACCTCGGATCACTCCTTTTCTTCTATCCTTGGTGGTTTCTCTTATGTGCTGTCTTGCACAGTGGGGGTGTGAGCACTGTCACAGTGGACTCCACTTCTCGTGTGTTCCCAGGCACACTTAGAGTAATGGGCCCACTCTGCATCTGGAGCTGCTCTGTGCTTCCAGGGTGCAGCTCGGGACCTGGGACTCACACTGCACTGAGCATTAAAGCGTGTGTCTGGATTGTGACAATGCACACGCAGATTATCATACTAGTCTAAAATTCCTTAAGGTACCTTCAGCATAACCCCAGCCCTCTTGTTATTGTTATCATTACCATTGTTGTTGTTGTTGTTGTTATGCACAACTGGGGATTAACCCCAGGGCTTTTACACTGAGCTACATCCAAAAATCTTTTTATTTTTTGAGACAGGGCATCACTAAGTCACTAAGCTGCGTAGGCTGGACTCTGACTCGCAGTCCTCCTACCTCAACCTCCCAGATTACAGGTATGCACCATCATGCCAGGCTAAGAAACCTCTTCGTGTGTGTGGTGCTGTGGATTGAACCCAGGGCCTTGTACACGCACAGCAAGCCTGGCCCTGCATCTCAGCCCACTTACAAGTCTCCTGTCTTCCAAAATTGTGAAAAATAAAATCTGTGAGATGTTATGTTTTGCATTGTTTCAGAGAGCAAGTTAAAAATAGATTCCCCAAACATGATATTACCTAATATTAGAGATGTTTAGAAAATACCTTGCTTATGGCTGAAGGTAGAAGTTTACAAAAAGGCCAATTTTAATTTAGTTTAGATATGTCAAATATAAGGTAGTCTATACTTCTTGTTTTCTTTTTTAAGTGTATCTGGGACAGGGTCTACAGGGTCTCACTATACAGATTGGACTCATAGTAATCCCCCTGTATTCAGCCTCCCAAGCACTTCTTTTTTCCTAAAATGCATCTTTAAAACTGTATTTGGAAGTTGGGAGGAGAATCTCAAGTGTGAGTCCAGCCTGAAAATTTAGCAGCTTAGCAAGACATCATCTCAAAATGAAAATAAATAAATAAAAAGGGCTAGTGATATATCTCACCGCAAAGGTCCTGGGTTCAATCCCTAAGGCTGCAAGAAAAAGTATTTGGAGACAGGCAATAGGCCTGCTAGTACACGGTTATAATCCGGTACTGTAAGCGCTCAGGAAGCCGAGACAAGAGGATCACAAGTTTAAACCAGCCTGAGCTGCATAGGAGTCCCAAGCCAGCCTGAAGTATATGGATCAAGACCCAGTGCAAAAACAAAAACAAAGGCTCTGAGACAACCTTATGTTAAATTTTAATGGTTAAATGTGAATTTATAATGTTTATTTGCTTATAAAATATTCATTAAATGTACCGATTTAGGCGTTTCTTCCTTTGTAGTTACCACAGAGTCACTACCATTACTATGTCATAATGATTGCAGTTCTTTTTTTCTTTTTTTTTGGCGGAAACAGGGATTGAGCTCAGGCCCTTGCGCTTGCCAGGGAAACGCTTATTCCACCAAGCCATCACCCCAGCCCCCATGATTGTAGTTCTAAAGTAATATTTTAAAAGTTTGTTGGCTTTTTTTTAAATGCAGATACAATACTTTGCAGACAATTCATGTCAGCATGTAACTTCTCCAGTCAGTACTGTGAGGATCAAGACAGTAATCAAGAGTTTCCAGAGACACTGTGAGGGCCGCGGAGTAAAGCGAATCTCTTTGCTGGGTGGGAACGTGGATGCAGGCACATGTCACTTAAATCACAGAAACCAGCAGCCCCCAAGGGGTGCAGGAAGAGGCCGAAGCCATGCTTGTCTCTAGTCCGAGTTTTCCTCCCCGACCCCTGGTCTGCACACACCACCACCAGATGAATTGCTCACATTCCTCTACTGCCGTTCTGTCTCTACATGGACTATACTATTTTTACAATCAGGAAAAATACCAAAAAAAAATCTTTGCTCATGAACCTGATAATTGCAGCTAGATTTGTATTTGGTTTTCTGAATATATTACAATACTAGTTTAAGTTTCAGACCAGGTATCTTCCTAAAAGTTCTGCTCTCCAGCTAGCTGGGATCCTTGAGGAGGGTATGGGTGACTTTCCATCCAGCAGCCCTGCGGTCCCTGCCGTTCCCAATCCTTCCTCTTCCTCCCCAGGCAGACAATGAGCTGGCAACTCTGGTGAAAGGAAGCTTTCAAGGTTAACATATCAAACGGGAGTCTCTTCTGTTGCCTAGAATGAAGTTTCCACAGGTCAGAATCATGCTAGTGAGTTAGATGAATTGGGCAGTGAGTGTGAGCGTAAGCACTCAGTGGCTCTTGCGTAGCTGACTGAAAATCCCAGGGGCTACAGGGGACTCTTGAAGTTGGCTCCTGCCAGCGTCTGGGATGCGCAGATCTCACTGTGACCCAGGGACAGCGGCCGGCTGGAGGATCCGGGACCTCTTCCTCCCGAGTGCTGGGCACAGAGGCGTCCTGAGCCCCCTCAGCCTGTGTCCCTCCCTCCTGCCTGGCTCCATCTCCTGCGCAGCCTCAGGCTGCGGAGCCAGGGCCACTGCCCAGTCATCTCCTTGGCTGCTGCCCCCTTCCCGTGGTGCCCCCACTCCTCAGGGCTGTTCCCCACTCTCTCGGGTGCCATCCGTCCCTTCTGAGAAGCACCCTCACTGCAGACTGCAGGAACCCTGCCACCCTGTTTCTGACAGAGGTGACAGCCCCGGTTTTTGCTGCCTTCTTGGCCTTCTCTGGCTGTCGGCACAGCTCCCAGGAAGCAGGTGCCACCCCAGGGCAGGGTGGCTGAGCTGGTAGTGCTGACAGGGCAATGGAGGGTCTGAGAAGATAGGGGACCTGACAAGGCCTCAGTCACCCATGGAGGGCAGGACATAGCCCAGGCCAGGCCCCAGGACCATGTCATGTTAGTCTCTGGTTGGGACGTCTGGGCTCGGTCAGGACCGGGCAGCAGTGGCGGTGGCCAGAGGCTGTGTGTGAGGAAGTCCTGGCCGGAAGCACAGCCTCCACCTGGGCCGCCCCACGGACCCTTGCTTCCTGTGTAGCTCAGGCCTGCACTTCGACCCCTGCCTTCCTGCACTGGGCCAATCTTTCCAGCCTCCCACCCTCACGCTCGAGTTTGCTTTTTGACTGAAACCTGGGCTCATCGTTCACCCTGCCTCTGCCCGCTCTGCAGCTCTTGCTTTCACTGCTGGGTCCTCACGGGGGCCAGGCCCTGCCCACGCCCTCCCGCCTCACCCTTTGCTCAGTGTCCCGCTCTTCCCACCGCCTCCCCAGGCCACAGAAGCAGCCACAGTCCCAATTGTAGCTGGGCTCTTCATGCTGCCCAGAAATCACAGAGCCGGTGGCTTCCTTTCCTGGACTCAAGACCACGTGCTTGCCAGCCAGGTGCTTATGCTGCTGAGCTACCTCCCTGGCAAAGAGTCTGTAGTTCTTTTTTAAAAAACGAAATTTGTGGATACAAAAATCTCTTGAGGTTTCCAATATTTCATTTTAAAAATATCATCTTTATCCACTGTTATATCCCTCTTCATCATTGTGCTAGCTGTTTGCCCAATTTGGTAACCTTGAATCAGAAAATATATGTAAGATAATTCAACTTAATCAGACCAGAGATATATATCCAAGTTTAAGATTTATGAATGCAACATTTATCATTTTAAAATATCTTTCCTGTTCAATCCCCAGTTCCACCACAAAAAAAAAATCTTTTCTGGAGTACAATATTATAAGTGAAAAGTATAATGTTATTATTATTATTAGTCTTTTTGAGGTAGGCTTTCATGAAGTGGTTCAGGCTGGTCTTGAGTTCACTATGTAACCACGCTGGCCTCAGACTCCCAGTGATCCTCCACCTTCAGCCTCTTGAGTGTTGGCATTACAGGTGTGTGTCACCACATCTGGTCTCATAATTCGTTATTAAATATGGTAGATACTCAACTATTTTCTTCTGTTGATCTGCCTATGTCCTTGCAATGTACCCTCCCTCATGTCGAGCACCCCCACTTCAGCTGAGCAGCCACACTCATCCCCCTGTAGCTGTCGCACACTCAGTCCCTGTCTTCCTGCTTACCGTGTGGGCTCTGCTCAGTGGGGCATTATCAAGGCTGAGGTTGGCTAAAGTTCAGCAATAATGTTCCTTCCTTACAAGATTCTGCTCTGAGTCGGTCTTAAAGTAGAGCGCCATCAAAACACAGACACACCATTTGCAGTGCCAGGCCTGGCACGGTTAGACTGTCTTGAGGCTCCTCTCACGCTAGGATACGTTAATCATAAAACTCTGAGGATGCAGGTGGTCCCATGTGTGTATCGTGCATGAACCAAGGATAGGGAAAAGGCTCAGTTTCAACTCAGTGAGCAGAAGAAACGGGCAGTGGCATCTGCTCCATCTCCACTCCATTCTGGCCTATTTCAAGGACTTTTACCAAAGGAGCTCGCTATCCTCCCTAGCTGAATCCGTAGGAACACGAAAGTTTTACCTTTGGTGCCAACTGCCTGTGCTTCAGTCCTTGCTTCCACTTTGTAATGGTGTAGTTATTTTACAGTCTCAGCCTTGTGTGGCGTTAGTACAGCCAGCACACTAATAAGAACAGGCAGAAAACCTGGCAAGTGGGGTTGTATAAACACTGTAGAGAGCCGGAAATCAGAAGGAACTCGAAATAACAAGTGATGCTGAACGCACAAAGGACCAACTTACACCTGTATCATTTCATACATTTCTTATGTTGAGTTAAAACAGTTTATTAATTACTACAAGGTGTACTTAATATGGTAACTACAAGTCATGGAAAGATGTATACTTGGGTATAGCTGTATAGCTTCTGACGGTTCGCTTTTTGGAATTTTTAGGGTTTTTATTGAATCTATCCTGTCATATTAAGTGAGCTAACATAGTGCAATGAGAAAAGGGAGTCAAGCCCAGCTCTTCCTCCTGTTTCTGTCACTTTCTCTCATCAGGAACAGTTGCCCCTGGGGACATCTCACGAGGGAGAGATAACTGGAGGTGTACCTAAGGGAGACAAAATGTACAGCTGCCGCCAGGTAAATCACACTACTGAAGTGGAAAGGGATAGAATGTGACCCCGGATGTAATTTACTTCTAAATGTCTTGAGCAGCATGTCCCCATCGCAGTGTCTTTAGGAAAAAATACAAACCGCATCCTCGGCTAGGGAACTTCCAGAACAACAAAGGGTGTCACTGGACCCACAGTGCCCGGAGGGAGGCCTGCGGCTCTGGGGTGGAGGACAGGACAGGCCTCAGTGTCCGCAGCACAGGGGTTTGGGTTTGGTGACTGGAGGGTGGGATTTACGTTCATTTAGCTGCATGGCGGGTGCCCGGGTTCCAGTGCCCGGTGTCCGGTGTCCGGAGGACCCGCGTTGGGCTCTGGCTCCCGATTGATCCAGCTCCTGCACCATCCCTCACGGGTCTGCCCAGCCCAACCAGCGCACTAAAGGAACTGCTTGTGCGCGAGGATTTGTCTAAACTTTGGAATGAACGCATCTCCCAGATGAAGAAAGCCACTGTCCTCGCAGTAGGATCGGGGAGCTGCGGCCCGGGGGCCTAGTGGTCTCTGCACCCGGCTGGTCGCGGCCCCGCGGAGCCCCATCCATCCCGCCGCGCCTTCGGGTGTCCCCGGTGTCCCCTCTGGTGGGTAATCGGCACGGCGCCCGTCCCGGCGCTTAGCAGGGTGGGGGCCCGCCGCTCGCTCGGCTGAGTCTTCCCCGGGTCGCGGGCCGAGGACCTCCTGTCTCCCAGAGGCTGCCCGGGCCAGCGGCGCCCAGTGCGAGAGCACCGCCGAGGGCCTGGAGCTCCCTTGGGCACGCAGCCGGGGGGAGGGGAGGCGGGGCGGGGTCACAGCGAGCCCCGCCCCGGGCCCGCCCACGGCGCCTGGGCTGGGGCGCA
>NW_004524610.1:1736601-1759726 GCF_000260255.1 Octodon degus | reverse complement strand
GCGCCGCCGGTGCTGAGGCCGGGCCTGCGCTGGGCCGCGGAGAGCGCGGCCTGGCGGCGCCGTAACGGATCCGAGCTGCCGCACCGCCCGCGCCTGTCTGGCCGACCTGCGGGACCGGACGGGCACCGGACAGCGGGCAGCGGGCCCCGGATGGGCTCCGCGCCAGCCTCGGGTTGTTCTGTGGGGACTGGACGGGCACCGGGCACCGGGCTGGACTCAGTCCCGGCCCGTCCTGCCGGCCCGTGGGCTCCGGGCACCGGGCTCCGCGCTGAGCCCGGGTCATTCTGTGGGCCCGGACGGGCACCGGGCCCCGAGGCGGCCTCGGCTGCGTTCCTGCTGCCTCGACATCTCGGGAAATTTCAGATCCTGCAGCTCTGGCCAGTGAGGTGCGTGCGCTGCGGCGTTTAAGCGGACAGGCGTACATTTTAAAAATCGGGCACAGGCTGGAGACCATTCTCTTGAGCTTAGATGTTGCTCACTTCTGCAGATGGTAGCGCTGAAGGTGGGCACGAGTTTTCGTGAGGAGCGGTCAGACTTGGCTTGCAGTATTTGTTCAGCGGGGAGGAGACAGCAGTTTGAGGCTCTGCTGCCTGCCTGACACCACCGGCTCTGCAATCTGTGACCTCAGCCAGGGAGAAGCAAGTCCCCTGGGGCTGCAGAGCAAGCCGTTCTCACGGAACCCAGAGCCATCTGTGAGGTCTGTAGCCCCTCTCGGACCTGACCTGTCAAGATGAGGCATGTGGGACGAGTGCCACCGGGGCCCATTGTTTCCCCTTGTTTAGAAGTTGAGGGAAGCACTTGGATGCTGTGTTGCAGTCTCTGCACATTGTTCTGGTGCAGAGTGGTGGACGACACTGTAAAGTACCCAAACAGGGAACATGGGCGGTATGTGTTTGCAAAAGCATGTGTTGGGCTTAGTTTTGGAGGTGATAAATGACTAGGACATGTCTTTCTTAATTTTTTTAACAAATCTTTTATTTATTTGGTACAGTCTTGCTACAGAGCTTGGACTCTTAGTAACCCTCCTGTCTCAGCCTCCCTAGCACTGGGATTACAGTCCTGCGCCACCATGCCTGGCAGGGGTACCAGGGATGGAACCCCAGTCATTTCGCCTGCCAGGCAGGTGTTCAGACCCCCAGGCTATCTCCCCAGCCCCAGGACATGCCTTTGCAATAAAATTCTTTTCAGCTGTATGCTGAGAAAAAGATAATTTTTATAACAGTGATGTATTTGTTTGCTTATTCTTGAGTAAACAAGTACTTGAAATTATTTAAAATTAGCTTAAAATTTATACCTTAGTTAAACAGCTTGCTTGGTTTCTAAAAAATGAAAAGATAGTGAAACTCAAGATAGCGCCTTCTCAGTCGACTTAGTTCTTTTTTCTGAGAATTTGAAGAAAATTTATAGTTTGGAAATAGTTAATGTATATTTTGATGATTTTTGAGGAGCCTTACCTGAAAATAAAGAATGAGTCCTCAGAATTTATCAGCAGTCCTTTTGATCCTGAAGACAGTGATAGACAATTTCTGGTATTAAAATGAGTGTATGTCAGTATGTGAGTTAAATCTAGGAATCTTGGGAGTGGTTTGTTTCTTATGCATATGGATAGCCTAAAGGGAAAAACCAGGGCTAAGTACAGAACTAGCTTTCTGAAACATTTGAGGAAATCTTTTTTTTAAAAAAAGAAAGCAGCACTAAAAGGAATAGTATGTGGTTTGGAAAATTCTCAACTTTTTAAGTTTCGTTTTGGCTTCTCTACAGTTTTTCAGCTTTGTATGTAGCTGTGTTGTGAAATGAAACAGCATTTCCTTATTTTTTTCTTACAAAGATTCCGTCCCTCACTTTTTGGGGGGTGAAAATGGCCAGAAGGCTGTAAACAGAACAAGGGATTTGTCTTTCCTGCTTCTGAATGTGTGTATGCTAGTTTCAAAGCGGGGTGGAGGGGAATGTGTTTCCCTTAGGCTTTGGAAATCCACTGTGATATTGTAATGCTCTGAGCGCTTACAGACAGTTGGTTACACTAGATATTCCTCTTTGCATTTTGGGATAGAAGGTACTTGCAAAGCCTAGAAGTGCTAGTTGGTCTTTGCCCCAAGCCTCAGTCTGCTTCTCTGTGGCTGATGCGCGGGGTCTGTGGGTGTTGAGTGATGTCATAATGAGTGTGGCACTGGCTGGTGGATCACACCAGTAATGAGCTGTTCTGCTGTGGCTCTGGCCAAGGTGGGCCCAGGAGGGCTGTGCTAACAGTGCAGTGTTGCTCTGGTCAGAACCAAGTGGATGCAGTAGGCCTGGGGCTGCGGGCGGGAATCACACTTTCAGTGATGGCTTTTGTGAGATGAACTTGGCGAGCAGGTGGAATTCGATCACCTTTTGGCTGGAGTGAAGCTGGTGAATTAATCAGGCCAGATGATACATGGTGAGCTGATACTCTGTTATGGTCTTGTGAATTTTCATGTACAATGTGAACAGGACGATGTTAGGGAACCATAATTTTTCTGATGAATGAAAGAAATGTGTGTACTCTGAGAAGACAGTGGAGGCTTGACGTCTCCTAGATAGTATTTCACTCTGTTTTAAAGCTTAATTAGTTCCCACAAATTATGCATTAAACACAGAATATGATCACTTGGATAACTTTGAAACGCCAACCTAGTATTATTACTTAAGGGTTTTCATATTTTAAGCTCTAACATTTTTAGACTATTGAAGTCTTAAAAAGTTTAAAAATTGAAGTCTATTTTTAGACTATTTTAGACAATTTGTTGTGTAAGGTCACTGACTTTAAGAATGGAAATGATTAGGATACAAGAATATAAAGAATGGGAGTACGATTGGCCAGCAAATTAGGCCCAGGAAAATCAGACGGCAGGAGGGGCAGAGGATGGGCAGGGCACTCTGGGCCTCACAGGAGGAGCTCCCACTGGGTACACGGCTGCCCAGAGGTGTGCCAGGTGCAGCAAGGTGTGCTTAGTTAGGTGTCCAAATGGAAGGGACTGTTAGCAGGATCGGCAGGAGGACAGGCCTGGCACCAGTGCAGGCTCGTGTTCGTTGTGAGGGGTGGGAGCCATCTATGAGGGGAAGGGGTGGCTGAGTGGTCTGTAGCGCACCAGGTCCTCCTGTGTCCAGGGGACATGCAGTGGACTTCTCTGTTGCTGCTGTTTGCCCAGCAATCTGCTTTCTGTGGAAGGTCAGGGAGTGTCCCACAGGTTGCCAGTGGGGGAAGGCGGCAGTTGGGGTACCTGGAGAAATCTGTCCCTGTGGGGTCACTGTGTGATGGAGGTGTAGCTGAGGAGAGGGGTGACCAGAGATGACCTCTGAGTTTTGGCTCATTCCCTGAGCTTCAGACAAGGGTTGGGGAAGAGAGGGCTGAGTGGAGAGTTCACCTTAGGCCAGCCAAAGCATCACCCTCTCTCAGGGTTCCCAGGTGGGGTGTGGAGTGGGAGGTGGGGGCATCCCTGGAGTGGGGCAGTGGTACCACGGAGGTGCCTGGTGGAAAGTACTAAAGGCCCCATGGCTGGTAGGGGAGAGGTCTGGGGAGAACCAGCCATCCAGAGATTGAGGCTCAGCAGTTGAGCCAGAGTGCATCTTGGAGGAGGTAAGAAGGCAGGCTGGGCACAGAGCCTCATCCTTGCGTGGCAGTGAGTGGGTCAGAAGGGAGCGGAGCTGTATTCCTGACATCTCAAGGGCAGAGCTGGCGAGCTCCAAGCTATGTGGGACCCCCTCCTGCAGCGCAGGTGACCAGGCAGCAGGTCCCTGGGAAGCCCCGTGTGGAGTGTCCTACGCTTCCTGCACATGTTAGCTGCGCTCGGTCCCTCAGGACAGGAGCGGCTGCCCATCCGGGGATCAGGCTGTGGTGCCCGCTTTACTGCCTGCTCTTGTTGACCACTCCCTGGGCTGAGAGGCTGTCTGCCTCTGTCTTTGCTTCCTTGCACCTGTGATAAATGAAGACCTTGTTAGGGCTAAGTCAGTTCAGGTGGCCCATAGACTATAACGAGCAGAATCTTGGAGGTACTCGCTCTCTCCGCACAGACGCCTGCTGAGCGACACGTGGTTGCATTATTGATGCCCCTCTGAGGAACTGCTGTTCAGAGAATTGCAAGTTCAAGGCCAGCCTGAGTGATTTAGTGAGGCCTGGTCTCAGTCTGCTTTTCAAAAGGTCAGGGGATGTAGCTTGGCAATAGAGCATTCATCTCGTGGGTGAGGCCCAGGGCCTAATTCCCAGCACTGGGGACAAGAAAGGTCTTTTGAGTATTAAAATTCAGAGCTCTAAAATGAACTGCAGTATTTAGTTCTTATTAGGACTGGGGTGGGGGGAAGCTTTGGACTGTGTTTCCTGTAGCTTGGTTTCCACAGTTGGTTGTGTAGCTTCTGTAGGGCCCGAGTGTGCATACCTCGTAGCTTTAAGGAACTGCATACGTATGGTTTGGTTATGACATTTCTGAAGCTTTTTAGAAGCTTTCTTATTAATACTGAGCAGTCCTCATTTCTGTAATAACGTACTGAACAGATTGAATAGAATTGTTTTAATTTGGGGTGTAAAATTCCAGATATTTACAGATTTTTGTCAACATTATTTTGAACTATTTTAAGACTTAAGATGTGTTTCAGCTTTGCATGTAAACATATTGGATTTATGTCCCTAAGTAACAGAAAAATGAAAAGGTTGTTCAGGAATAATTACCCTGCTCTGTTTCCTTTGGAAGCTCGTGGCTACATCAATTAAAGCAGCACTTATAGCACTAGTTAGCTTTAACAATTTTGTTATGTAGGAAAATTCATTTTGATTTAGTTTTGGAATACTATCATGAAGAATATTTTACCTGTTAGGTGATATTATGAAAAAGTTACATCCCATGTGGAAGGTAAAGTCACCTGGAATACCAGTTTTGTTTTGTTTTGTTTTTTTTTTTTTTTTGTATTTTAGGAAAGGGTATACAGAGTCTCACTGCATAGATCGGACTTGTAGTGATCCGCCTGTTTACAGCCTCCCAAGTGCTAGGATTACACGCGTGTGTCACCATTCCCCGTCTCAATTGCTATCTCAGCGTTCCCTGGGTGCTGGGGCGGCGTGGCCTGCTGGGGATCAAACCCTGGCTGCTGCATCTGCTTAAGTCACTTTAATCCGCTGAGCTATTTGGCCAGCCCTCAAAAATATCATTTACCGACTCTTTTTTTTTTTTTTTTTTTTTTTTTTTTTTTGCAGTACCAGGGATTGAACTCAGGACTCTACACTTGCCAGGCAGCCACTTATTCTATTGAGCTATCTTCCAGGTCTCCAGTTTTGTATTCACTTACCTTTGTAATCATTTTATGAACAATCTCTCAATTAGTTTTCACTGTACTTCATGTTGAGTTTTTTAGACAGAAAGGATTATGAAATTGAATATATGGCTCTCCTTCAAATGGCTGCCCAAATGCTTGTTTGAATGTGTTTTGTGTAAGTAGAGGTTAGTGACTTTGCCCTGCCACTGCTGAGATCAGTAGGTGTGTCATTTTTCATAGAAGGAAATCCTTCATAGAAGGATCTGTGTTGGTTGCTATTTTACCTTGAGTCCTTTTCTATAAGAAGCACTTGATGAATATTTGTTTGAATTCATACTTTTTCTTTGGAAGGAAAACTGATTTATTCATCTGATCATTCTTCTTAATTGAAGTAATTTTAACTGTAGCCTAAACCTGCCTAGCTAGCTTAAAACTTATTGTAGAAGAATTGAAAATAAAATTCCAAATCATTTTGGAATAATTTATTTTTATTCTGTTAGTGGTTGTATTTTAAAAGTTACTTGTAGTGGTTCATAAAGAACTTTCAGTTTTCAGCGCTGGGGTTGCAGGGTGCACCGCCGTGCCTGGGCTCCAGGTTCAGGGCACCTCGGGGCAGGGCCTGCGCAGCATGTGGTAGGGCACTGAACACGGGTCCCTGCACTTGCCTAGCAGCAGGCCCTTAGGCCACTGCACGATCTTGCTGGCCACTGAGAACTTCCAGATTTCCTTCTTTAATTTAAATTTTGTTTTTTAAATTGGAAAATAATCATGGGGTGCAGTGTGATGTTTTGATCATTATGCGTTGCGCAGGTCAGCTGAAGCTAACGTGCTTGTTACCTCCCCAACTTTTTTTGTGATAGGAATGTTACAGATCTGTTTCCTAGCGATTTCTAATGTGTGCAATACGCTATTATTTACCATGGCCACAGTGAAGTGCAGTAGATCACTACAACTTATTCTTCCCATTTAACAAACTTTGTACCTTTGATTGACTTCTTTTTCCCTGTTTTTATATTTAGAGTTACCTCTACTGGTTATTGATTATTTAAAAATCTGAGTCAAGCCAGTATAATAGTGCACACCTGTAATACCAGTGCTTGGGAGGCTGAGGCAGGAGGGTTGCTGTGAGTTGGAGGCCAGCCTGGGCTACGTTGTGAATTCAAGGCCAACATGAACTGTGTAGTGAGACCATTTCCAAAAAAAAAGTTGCCTCCTTAAGTGTGGGATGAACGATTTGCTTGGGCTGAGCTCGATTTTGCTGTTGTTTTCTGACTAGCTGTAGTGTCTGTGAGCAGGCCTACTCTATGGCTTCTCATCCCCTGCTAACTAGGTGGACCATCTTCAAGGACGGCTTGACTTTCATTCTCAGTCTTGCAACTTGATCCTGTTTTATTCT
This sequence comes from Octodon degus, assembly GCF_000260255.1. NCBI lineage: Eukaryota > Metazoa > Chordata > Mammalia > Rodentia > Octodontidae > Octodon > Octodon degus. The sequence goes on along the minus strand of NW_004524610.1, from coordinate 1,753,068 downwards.
TGGTTCTTACTTTCCTGTGACCTAGAATTTCACCTCCAGTTAGAACCTGGTGTCTCATGTCTGAGCAGATCTCTGGCTGTCTGTAGAGTGGAGAAACACAGCTCTCAGTCTCCTCCTGCTTTGCAACTGTGTTTTGATTATTTTCCTGGGCACTTCTGACTGTTTCTTAATAAAAGGGGCAGGTGTGTAGAGATGGGAGAGTATAGGGCCAGAGGATTCCTTGCTTTGAACATGGGTAGGCATCACTAAAATGTTGACCTGCACAGCCTTATCGTGTGCATGCAGAATTTGCTGTAGCTTACCAAATTTCAGGTGTGCTTTAAAAAGTGTTTTAATACTTGTGATGAATACCTGCTTGATGTTCATATTCTTGGTATCTTTCAATTGACTTTGCTTTTTAGTCATGTCTGTACAAAGCTTTTTGCCTTCTAGAGTATATGAGTTAGGGGCGGCGATATATCTCAGTGGCACAGCACCTGCCTGGTGAGTTTAATTCCTGCTACCAAAAAAAAAAAAAAAGAAAGAAAAAGAATCAGGGTGCGCCTAGTGGTGCATGCCTGTAATCCCAGCACTCAGGAGGTTGAGGCAGGAGGTTCACTGGGAGTTTGGGTCCTGCCTGGGCTACCAAGTGAGTTCAAGACCCACCTGAACTACATGGTGAAACACTGTCTCAAAAAGACAAAAGTATCCAAATCATTGCTTGAGAGCTGCATTATAAAAGTATCAGATTTACTTCAGTGGAATGCATTGAGGTGGAAGAGTACTATAAGATCTGAGTATCTTAATTTTTTTTTTTTTTTTTTTTGATATCTTAATTTTTTTTTTTTTTTTTTTTTTTACTTTTATGTAAGGAATGATGCTTGAAGGGATCAACTTGGCTTTTTTGTTTACTTATATTTTCAGTATTATCTTTGCAGAAATACTTTTAAGCCCACTAATCCATTTCAGTATGGGTAAAGCTGCATGATATGAGGCATAACTCTTCTTCCCCAGGCAAAGCACAATGGCTGCAGTGCACAGGTAGCCAGTTACCGGAGGGTGCCAGTGTGGAGCGCTTCGTGAGAGGCGCTCCCCTCTTGCTCGGTTTACACGGGGTAACGCGGCGCTCCAATTACTTGCGCATCCTGTGGCCTGTGAGCGTCCAGGCTGGGAAGGCGCTGGTGGTAATTTATAAATGGTGGTAAAAGCACCCTGCTTTTCTTGAAAGTCATGAACAGAGCTTTAGTGAAACTCCTAGCGGCAGATTCCTGTGGGGGAGTCCCTGTGCGTTCCCTGAAGCGGGGTCTGGGGGCTAACGTGTGTCATCAGGGCGCAGATGTTGGAGACAGGTGCCAGGCCGGGTGTTGTGAGCTGGGTTAGGCAGGAGATGGGGATGGGTGTGACTTGGATGGGACAGGAAGAGAGGTGGCTTCTGTGTCACACAGGAGCAGAGTTCAGTTGTGTGGTATTTGTCAGATGCTTTTTCTTCTCTAGTATATATCTATATGCTTAGTAAAATATTAGCTTTGTACTTAAAGGCTGAAAATTGAATAGAAGCCTTTCCATCTTGCCTTCTTACAAGTCGTCTCCAATTTTTTTTTTGTACTGGGAATCAAACTCACAACCTTGCCCTTGTCAGTCACGCTGTGCTGCTGAGCTATATCCCTGGCACTCCAATTTTTTTTATTTTTTATTTTTTTAAACAGTTTTTAGTTACTGCTCTGGAAGATTTCCACATGTACAGTAAGAATCATCCTGAAGATTTACTGAGAGATCTTAGTTGTACATCTGGGATTTTATTGCATTGTTTGGAACCTAGACTCGAACTTAGGACCTCACACTTGCCAGGCAGGCACCGTGCTTGCCGAGCTATACTCCCAACCCCTACACCTGAAATTTTAAACATGTCTTCATGGGGTCATTTGTCACAGCAGCCCTGAGAGGTGATGCGCACAGATGCCAAGTGACCTGCTTGTCGTGTCCCTGTGACAGTCTGTACCCTTTCCTCTGAGTGAAGAGAGAAGTGGCACTTCAGAGTCCCTTCCCCTGGAGGTGGCACAGTGCTGAACGAGGGGCTGTTGGGATACAGAGCGTGAGTGTCGCGGTAGGCCCTCACTGCCCCCGGCTGGGTCTTGGCCGCAGCTTCTGGTCTTCCCTCCCTTTGCTGGCTTCTGACAGCATGAAGATTTTTCTATGTGGTACCGTGTGTGTGAGAGACTTCTTATGTCTTTTTGACTTATTGGAGACTCTGTTCCAATGTTTACTAGGAATTTTGGCCACCAGCCTGTAAGCCATTTAAAATTACATTTTAAAAAGTTGCCTTAATAAATATTTACTGGTCTTTAAATAGATACTTATATGTACACTGGCTCTTGGGATAGTTTAAAATATCCTGGGTTTTAAAGTAAACAGACAACAACCCCCAAACAAAACCCTTGTTTTAATCCTTCTTCTAAGGGAAAGGATATTTTCGTAGCTCTATTTGTAAGGCTTCCAAAACTAATTTTACTCTGCGAATGTTTTATCGGGTCCTTGGTGTGGTAATGGCCACATTCATCGAGCCCCTGCTCTGCGCTGGGTGTGGGACACTTGGAAGAGCGCTCTCACTGTTGGAGACATGGTGAGGAGGAGGAGAGAGGTGACACACAGGGGCTGGTAGGAGTGATTCAGTAAATGCAGCGCTGGAGATCTCAGTGGTTATTGGGAATAAACAAAGTAGTAAGTTTCAGGCCTGAGGAGGAGCCAGGGAACACAGCTAATAAGGCTGCCTGGTGGAGCAGTGAGGGGAGAGGAGCAGGTGGGAGCCCCAGAAAGGGGCCTGTGCTGTGTGGATTGGTAAGCGTGCCCGGATGCTCACAGGGGCTGGGGCAGTGCAGTGCCCAGAATGCAGTCCAGCTGGCGCAGCCCTTTGCCAGTCTAGGAGCCAGCAGATGGCACGAGCGGAGACATACTTGGTTCTGAGCAAGTCCTCCAGGCAGGGGGAGGCTGGTGTGGTGGTGTCACTCTGCCCCCAGGATCCAGGGCCCTGGGGCCCGGCGGCTGCAGTAGGGTCTAGAGGAGTGCTGGCAAACTGTTCAGGGCTCTGTGATAGCAAGCAGCCTGCTGTGGCACGTGCCATAGCTCCAGGCCGGTGGGCTTCTAGATGGGGTGGGGTGGGAGGGAAGGAGAGCTCTGGTCAGTTCCTGTCTTCTAGGTGGAGTGAAGGGATGGACAGGTCAAGGAAGAGTGGTGTCGTATTTCCTGGATTGCTTTATTTGCAACTAAGTCACCTAGCGATTTCATTTGGAATGGAGAGTTAGAGTAGTGGAAGGCTATCTGATCCCAGGCCTTTTACGCGTGTCAGTGTAAAGTAGTTGCAGCCTGTGTGACATAGGGCAAATGTGTTGTGATATTTTCTTTCTTTCTTTTTTTTTTTTGTTGTTGTTCTTTTATTTATGAAGATTGGTGTCTAAGTTGATTTTAAGACCCCACTAATGGAGGGTAACTTACATTTGAAAAACCCTTTTCAGTGGCTTTTATGATTTATATAGCCCGCTATACCAAAACACAGAATTGTAAATCTGCCTTGTCAGTGCTGTTATTTTTGTCTTTTGGCTTAGAGCAGTCATTAAAGAGTCAATGAGAAAACTAGATGTTATTGTAAGAGCAGTTAGAGATATGTCTATAGATTGTGGAGATTTGATACTGTCTGTATCTTTGCTTCCCATAAAAAGTTTCTTAAAGAAAATAAAATAGGTCTTCCCTTGACGCCAGTCCTCCCGTATTTGCGGTGTCAGAAGTATCCTTCTAAGTGTTAGTGAGCATTCTACCTGAGGAGTTGGACTTGGTACTGCTAAAGCAAGGCATTGTCTTGGAAGGCGTGCGCCATGCCTTGCAGTCAGTGCTGCTCCTGAGGCAGCGCTAGGTCTTCGTTCTAGAGGGAGCAAGTCTTCTGTCCCTGTGTGTTGTAGTAGGATAGGACGGGCTAGGTGTTTGTGCTGGAGATCACTGAGCCTGTTTTGGGTGTTTTGTTGGTGGTGGTCTTGATGCGCTCGGGCCGTGGCTGGGGCTGAGCCTCCCCTCGTGAGCAGGCCAACCTTGCAGCTGGGTTTTCTGCATTAACACCTGGCTCAGGTTCTTCGTGCTCTGATGTGACTGCTTGCCGAGAGACCGTCTTCTTGCGCTCTGAATTTATTCAATATAAAGTATAAAACATTAGAATTTATTTTATTTGTGGTGTTTATTAGTCATTGTCAGTGTTCTAGGCACATAAGGTAAACTGTACTGTGTTGTTTTGAAAGTAGTTATATTCAAGGATTACAACAAGCGAGTTTAGGAGAGAGGAGATTGACAGATGCAGGTAACTTTATCATTGTATTTTGTTTGTCATTTGGGGAAGGCTGCATAAATTGTTTTGCTATCTTTAAAGATTTGGCAAAAACAGGATCATCCTGCTACTTTCCTGAGTGGTGTAAAAGGACAAGGTTTTGGGGTGGGCCACCTGTTCTTCCTGCTGGTGGGTGCTGGCTCTGGCCTCTTGGGACAGGACCCGTCCAGATGTGCCCTGGCACAGGGTTCTGCTTCTCCAGCAGGACCTCCTGCTACCTGCAGGAAAACCTTTCAGCGCTTTGTGTGCTGGCAGACAGCCTGCTAGGGCATGGGAGTAGGCTTGCCATCCCTGCCCTTCAGCCCTTGGAAACTGCACAACTGCTTCTACTAAGTCAGGTTAATTGTGGTATTATTCAAGTGGATTTGAAGCTATCTCAACCAAAGCAAACGATGCATTCTAGGGTTTTAAATTTGAATTTGTAGTTTCTTCCCAATTTGGTTTGTAAATAAGACTTAGGTACTTTAATGTGCAGTTTTACATTTTTAAACATTTAGAAAAGTATTAGAAGCTTGATTTATGCATTGGAATGTATCATTTTATTCTAATATAGGCCAATTAAGATTGTTTTGTTCTCTCCCATTCCAGGAGGAAGTACTTTGTCTAAGATCTTAAATTGGACTTAAGTAATAAGTAAATTACTGGCTTTATTAACAATTCTTAAGCATTTCTCAAAATAAAACTTAAATGTGAACTGTACTAGTTAAAAGGAAAGTAAGACCATGAAGGTCACAGAAATAACCAGAATCCAGAGCAGTGTGGCGAACCTGGGGTGCCTGTGTTACTGTTTTTCTTTAAGACCAACGATGTAGTGTGTGAGTTGTGTTTTCTAACTGCAGCCTCAGGATTCAGGTTTGTCGCAGTGTTGGCACTTTGCAGTGAACATGTGGGTTTTGGGCTGCAGTGTGGGCCCTTGTCTCTTGAAAGTTTGCCGTCACTGATCTAGGTAGAGAAAGCTACTAGCAATACCCGGTTGTTCCTCCCCGTTGTCTGTGCCAGTGTTTGGATCCTCACCGTGTGCCTCCTGTGGGTTGGTCGTGGGCCTCTGCCCTTGGTGAGTGTTAGCCCAGTCTAGAGAACAGGTCCTTGCTCGCAGACCTCCTTCTGACGTGCTGGGTCTGAGGAGCAGAGCTGCTAGACAGCAGGAAGCAGGAGGTTCTCGGTGAGTTTCCTCTGTGTCCAATTTTGTATCTTGTTATTTAGAGTGACAGTGTAAGCATTTTATAGTTCTAGATCCTCTCACACTCTTACAATGGCCAAAGTTCTGTTCCTTTCCCATTTGGGGACTCTTGTTGTTACTTGCTAGAAATAACACTCAGGGGTCAGTCTTCTGTCTAGAGCTCTGCTTGCCCAAATGTTGACATATTTCTTTAAGAGAAGACCTAATGGAATAAGTATACTCTACTCAGACATTCATGATGTGTATTGCTTGTTAGTGCTTGAAAAGATTTCTTTTTTGTAATTATTAGTATTAACTTCAGCAGTATGTAGGATGTACAATGTATTATTTTGGTTTTTTAAAAATATCTGTGGTAGGTTGATACTAACAGATAACATTTTGAATTTGGTGTTTACTAATGAGTTTGAATATTTTAAAGTTTTTTTTTTTTTTTTTTTTTTTAAACCTGTGCTTTTCTTTTTGGCATTTGTCCTCTTTTGTCCATGGTTTTTGGTTTTGTTTTGAAGTTTAATTAAGCACTTTATAATTATATATTCATGTTTTATATGCCATATTGTAGGTACGTATAGTGCTTGCATCAAAGATGTTTAATAATTTAAGGTGTGGAATGGTGCAGGGCTGCACTCCTCTGTGTCCCGTCAGCATGGGAGCGTGCATGGGCTTGGCCATGTTAGGCTGTAGGCGACCCTGGCACCCTCTCCCCCCGGTTGCTGTGTGGTCAGGCTCCTGGGTGTGCAGATGGTCCCCGGTCTACTCCAGAGTGACTTAGGAGCTTTGATTTAGGCCGGTGAGAAGTGGTGTGCATGCAACAGAAGCTGTACACTGGAGCCTGGTCTTCACTGAGCTGGTGGCCAGCTGTTCAGCTCCCAGTCAGCTGAGTGTTCATAAGGTGAGCACCTGGGACATGACATGCACAGTGCAGCTTGGCAGGTCGCACGCTATGTGTTTGAGACTTGTGATATTTGCAGTCCACGATGGGTGCATCGAAATGTAACCTCTGCATGGATCAGGAGCACTAGCATTCTCCTGTGATTCAAAGAGGAAGGTTGAGTTTCCGGTGGGTAGAGTGGGAGCGTGACTTTGAATGTTCCGGTGTTTCCTTTGCTGACAGCTATGAGGTCTTGGCCTAGGTGCTAGTGATGGGTAGCTGAGGTTGTACTTGTGCTCTTTGTCAATCTGTTGCATAGGCACCTGCTGAGGAGATGGCACTGCGTACTACGCGGGAAATGGAGATTCTGGTCACTGTTCTCTCCTTCCCATATCTACAGGCAGTGTTAGAATTTGCCTAGTAGTTTTTGTGGGGGTTTCCAGAGAAACACCCAGGAGAAGATAATTACATATAAAGAACTGGCTTACAGGAGTTTGAAGGCTGACAGAGTCCTGATGTGGGGTGAGATGGTAAGGTTTGGGCCTGGATTTGCTGATGATATGGTTCCAGTCTGAATCCTAGCAGGCTCAGCGTCCAGGGAGAGAGAGCCTGTGTTTCAGTTTAAGATTGTAGGAAAACTCCAGGGTCTGAGGCCTTAGGCCAGCGTGCAGGAAAAGCGCTGGTCAGTCTCTTAGTCTGCTCTACCCATAGCTGAAAGAAGGAGTGCACACAGCGTGCAGGACAGGCAGTCTGGAGGCCCAGGCTAGCAGCCCGGTGTCTGTGCAGCTTGGCACAGCTGTGCAGAACATTTGCTCAGGTTGTTGGGCCTGCATGGCCCAGTCAGGTGGACGTTGAAGATCTCTCACAGCTCACATTTGATCTTGTTCAGGAGTTCCATACCACACAGATAAAACTAAGATAATTTTATTCTGAAAAAAGAAATCCAAAATTGATGTTTTTTTGTTCATATGGTCCTCAAAAATCCTCTGTAATACTTTCATGAGTTGCTGTATTCCCTGGCAAAATTGGACTGAATCACGCAGTATACATAAAATATTAATCCTGTTACCTGACAATAAAAGTAGAAGCTGGGCATGGTGTGCTCACTTATAATCCCAAATACCTATGGTCCAGGTAGGAGGATCACAAGTTTGAGACCAGCCTAAGCACCTTGAGTGAGTCCTCGCTCTTAATTTTGAGCCAGTCTGCGCTGTTTGGGGAACCACAGAAAGGAAGTGACGTGTGAATCAGCGTGCTTGCAGGCAGCGTTTCTGGTTGGAGTGTGTCTTACTCTCGAGCAAGGGCCTCAGGGTCTGTCTGACTTGTCACTGCTGTACAGAATGTTTTATGGGGACACAAGTACATGTCTGTCATCTGTGACTGACTTACCTTTCGGCTGCAGAGTTGGGTGGTTGACAAGATCAAATGCCCTGCAAAACTGAAATTATTTACCCTCTAACCCTTTACATTAGGGATTTCTTACTTCTAACCCTGTCATTAGCCATTTTTCATGGCAGTAATAACATAGACTAATTACTGAAGATTTTCCTGTTTTGATAGCAGGTTCCATAGAATTAGTGTGTACAGTGGGCTGATTTGTTTTCTATCACTAGAGTAAGATTGAGAGAGATGAGAGAGAGAAAGAAGGAGAAGAAGAAAAGGGGAGGGCAAGGAAGGGAGGGAGGGGGGAGAGAGAGAGAGGAGATGGAGAAAGAGACTGTTCTTTTGATCTACAAATGGTTATGGTTTCTTTGGCCAAGATTTGTCAGTAAGTAAGATGGAGATATATTGTAGGTTAAAGTGTAGTGTTATGCTTTATATTGTTCAAAATAGTTATATCGTGTGAAATCAAGTTTTTATTTTATGTAGCTTTTCTAAAAATTGGTATTAAGAACTTATTATTGAATGTTTGTATCTTGATCTATTGCTGGTTCCCGATCTCCGAATCAAGTGTTCATGTTGCCTAAAAATAGGTGCACATAATTTTTAGCATTTCTCCCTGAAGTGATGGAAGGAGCAGTAGAAGTCATTGATGGTGTAAATGTCTACATCATGCGTTTTGTCCTTTGATAAAACTTAGTAGTCAGGGTTAGTATCTAGGTGTCGAGCTCTCTGAGCCCACCCCCGTGTATGCAAATGTGTAATTCTTCTCCAGCCATTACATATTTAATGTATAACGTCTTCTCCAGCAGACATATTTAATATGTTGTGTTAAATATGTTGCTTTATAAAATCCTTTCACACATTATGTGTTTTGGAGTCCTTTGAGGTTGAAAAAAAGAAGTTGGTGAAATTATTTTTAGCACATAAGCATTACTGACCAATTTACAGAGATTTGTTCTTTTTAAGCATTCATATCTTTTAAGGAGTGCTGTGTTTGTGTTCTCATGTTTATGTGTTTATACTTACTTGGCATTTATGTAGGATAAATTCCTCGTAGGTCTCGATGTGTTAGGATATAGACGCCTGATCCTAGGTTGCCATTTAGAAAGGTGCGTATAAACATCGTCTCGCCTTGTTGGCAGTCCTTCAGATATTTGTCAACATGGTGATTTTAAAAATCCCATGATAAAACCCTACAGAAAATTGGAATAGGTAATCTTTACCTCAATCTGATAAAAGCCATCTATGACAAACCAATAGCCTGTATCATACTAAATGGACAGAAACTGACAGCCTTCACTATGAAATCAGGAGCAAGACAAAGATGTCCCCTGTCACCACTCCTATTCAATATAGTTCTGGAATCATTAGCCAGAGGAATTAGACAAGAGAGGCAAATAGAAGGAATAATGATTAGAAAGGAATAAGTTAAATTATCATTATTCACAGATGACATGATACTTCAGGTAGAAGACCCCTAAAATGCCAAGAGACTTGTTAGATTTAATAACCAAATTCAGTAGTGTAGCTGAATACAAAGTCAACACTCAGAAATCAATAGTATTCCTGTACAAAAACGACAAACATACAAAGAGAGAAGTTAGGGAAACCACACCTTTCACAATAACATCCAGAAAAATGAAAGTACTTAGGAATCAGTCTAGCAAAGGAAGTAAAAGATCTGTACTGTGAAAATTGCAGTGTTCTGAAAAAAAGAGATCAAAGAAGATGCTCCTGGGTAGGAAGAGCCAACATTGTGAAAATGGCCATACTCCCAAAATTGTTATATGAATTGAATGCCATCCCAATTAAACTACCATTAGTATACTTCATAGTTCTACAGAAAACATTCCTAAAATTCATCTGAAACCAGAAGAGACCCAGAATATCAAAAGCAGTCCTGGGCAACAAAAGAAAGGCAGGAGGCATCACAATCCCTGACTTGAAATTATACTACTAAGCTGACGTGATAAAATCAGCATGGTACCGGCACTAAAACAGACCTGAGGATCAGTGGAACAGATCACAAGGTGCAGAGACAACTGCAGACACACTCAGCTGCCTTAACTCTGACAAAGGGGCCACACCTTTTCGGTGAAAGGAAGATAGTCTCTTTAATAAATGGTGCTGGAAAAACAGGCTTTCCCCATGCCGAAGGCTAACAACATCAGACTCATGTTGATCACCATGCACAAGACTAAAGTCAAAATGATCAAAGATTTAAATATTCAGACAGAAACACTAAATGTATGAAAGGGGAAAGTAGGTAGAAATCCTGAAGACATAGGAGTAGACAGTTCATGAACAAAATCCAAAGTGCACCAGAAATACTTCAAAGAATAAACAACTAGGATCTCATCTTATTAAATAGTTTTACACTTTTGTCAAAAGAAATCACCAGTAGAATAAAAAGAAATCCCATGAATTGGGAAAAAAAAATTAGCTGCCTGTTCCCTCAAACAAAGGACTTCTGTCTAGAACATATAAAGAATTAAAAGAAAATCTGACCCTCAAAATTCAAAGACCCAATCCAAAAATGGGCATCTTAGGTGGATACAAGCTTCTCAGTGAAGAAATACAAAAAGAAAATAAATATATGAAAAAATGTTCAACACCATTGGTCATTTGAGAAGCGCAAATTTAAACAACAGGAGATTCCATTTCACTCCAGAAAGAATGGCTATCAGCAAAAAAAAAAAAAAAAAAAAAAAACCAAACCAAACCAAAAAACAAAGCAAAACAATAACACATGCTGGAGGGGTTGTGGGGGAGAAAGAAACCCTTCTCCATTGTTGGTGGGGGTGCAGACTGGTCCAACTACTGTGGAAACCAGTGTAGAGAGTACTTAAAAATTAGGATTTGCGATCCCATTTCCTGGGTATTCTTCCAGAAGAACTAAAAACATCAAACCACAGTGATATATGTCCATTCGTGTTTATAGCAGCACAGTTTGTCATAGCTAAATCTTGGAAACAATCCAAATGCCCATCAGCTGAGGAATGGTTAAAAAGATGTAATATTTTTATACAATGGAGTATTACTCAGCTATAAAAAAAACCCTCAAGGCTTTTATAGGTAAATGGATGCAACTAGAGACCGAACTTTTAAGTGAAATAAATGAGAACTGCATGTGTAAACATCGTAATGACTCCCTAGTGTTAAGAACCTGAAAGAAGAAATAAAGTCTGAAAAGTACAATAGATTCTGTGAAAGGGAAATAAACTGCTCAAAGGGAAGGAGGAACTAGGATGAGGAAAAGGAAAAAAGAAAAAAAAAGGAAAAAATATGCGCATATCCACAGCACAGCTAAGGTAACTGTGCCGCTGATTTCTACTTGTGTATTGACAGGGCCAGTTCCTGCTTACATTTTTTTTTTTTTTTTTTTTGCTTTTTTTTAAACCAAGTTTGCATGCTCATATCTGGTAACTTGAACAACTAATTTGATGACAATATGCAATATAGCAATCATTTTTGAATTCCTATCTGGTTTAGTGAAATTCTAATTTTGCTTCTGATTTTTAAAGCTATTTTTTATTCTCTTTAAAAAATAAAATTAAAGTGATGGATAAAACAAAGTCAAACACAAGGTCGGAATGGACAAATATGAAACAAACTTTGAGAAGAGACGGAAGTGTAGGTGGCCAACAAGGATTCAGTGTAACTCAAAGACTGAGCTAAGAGTAGGGAATTATTGTGCTATTACATTTTTAGGAAAAGATATAGACATAAAAGGTCTATTGTGGAGTAGAAAATAATTTTAAATGCCTATGCTATAGTAGAGCATTTTATTATTTTTTACAGAATGGGCACGCTTACTTTTTTATTGACACTAGGGATTGAACTTGGAACTTTGCACTAAACTAAGGCCCCAATCCTGGAAAAAAAAATTTTTTTTTTTTTCAAAATTAAGAGCCAGGGACTGACTAAAGTGCTTAGGCTGCTCTCAAACTTGTGCTCCTCCTGCCTGGACTATAGGTACTGGAGGTTGTAGGTGCGCACTACATGCGTAGCTTCTGCTTTGTTGTCAGGTAACGTGACTCAGTGCCACTTTCCAGATCTCTAGCACATAGCTACTGCCCGCACGTGGAGCTGTAGGTACCCACCTGCCATGTATCCCAGAGCAGTGTGTTAGTGTTGGAAGATAAATTAATATTTTAAATAAGACAATGGCGCATTTAAAAATTTAATACCCAGAAACCAAAAACAGAGTTCTTTAGCCAGAGGAAGCTGCAAAGTCAGTCCCGCATTGAGACTCGTGTGCTGTGTAAAGTGTATCTGACCGGTCTTGGGCCTCGGTGGTTGTTTTTGGTTTGGGAGAATGTGCCTTTTATATCCTAGGTGAGTTTTTCCCTCTGCGTAGACATTGTGTGTGTGCTAACAGTGCGCATGTTCCTTTCAGGCTCAGACTGCTCGCCAGCATGGTCACCTGGTAACGAGCCCCTGTGGCCAGCCACCGCCGCGCCATCCAGCCAGCGAAGCACACCGATCAGGAGGCACAGCATAGCGTCCGACAGCGGGGACACCGGCATCGGAACCTCCTGTTCTGACAGTGTGGAAGGTGAGCCGCCGCTCCTGCGTTAGGTCCAACTCTGCACAAGGGTACCCAGGGCCAGTGCTTGATCCTTCCAAGCGGGAGATGACACTGCTGGAGTGTTCTAATATTCAGTGTTGCTACATTTTCACTTAACTTTCCTAGTGCAGCATTTATTCTGAGATAATTGTAGATTCACATGCCTGTTTTAGAATCATACAGAGGGGTTCTGTGTACTCTCCTGTTGCCCCCTTCGAAGTATCTCTCTAGACTAGGTTAGTGCCCCAGTGGGGCTGGACTATGGCCAGGGTGCAGAGGTGTCCCTTTGCCTCAGTGCTCCCAATCCTGCGCTCCCCTCATCCCTTGACTCCTGGGATGCATCAGTCCTCCACTCTGTGACCATGTCTGTCTCCAGAGTGTGATCTGAATGGAATGCTGGGGTGTATGACCCGCTGCGGGTGACCTGGTGCGCATGTGAACGGTCTGTCCTTTGCTCAGTGAACGTGCTCAGCAGTGGAGGTCCTGGACACCCCAGTGGGGTCGGAGGTCCAGGAGTGCCACGGCTGGGCTGTGGAGTAAGAAGTTGCTTGGTTATTTTGGGAGAAACACCACACTGTTTTCTGGAGTGTCTGCCATTTCTGTCAGTACCGCATGTGTAAGTAATCTGGTTTCTTGTCAGAATTTGATGTTTTAAAAATCGTCCCCTTTCTGATAGGAATATGGTAATGGTTCCTTGTGGTCATGAGATCTCATTTTTAAAAGATAATAATTTTTTAGGGCCGCAGCAAAACTGAAGCCATGGGCATCTACCACATGTTCTGTGTCTGCATGTGCCTAACCTCCTCTGAGGTCAGCCTCTCCTTGAGGAGGCAGGACAGTCACAAGCCAGCCCCGGTGCTGTCAGCTGGCGTGCACCCGCACAAGTTTTCCGCCTCCAGAATCCTCCAGCCTCTGCCCATCCCTTCTTCTTCCCGTAGGTCCTCGCAACCACTGCTGGGTTTTTTAAAACCACCTCTACAGTATTTGTCTTTTTCCGGATGTCATGTATGTAGTTAGAATCATGCTTTATATATATTTTTTTCAGATTGGTTTCATCCCCTGAGTAGTATGCATTTGTTTTCGCCATGTCTTCTCAAGGCGTGCTTCAGTGCTGAGTACTGTTCCGCATTCTGGGTGTATGTTAGTTTATCCACTTACCTACTGAAGGACATCTGGCTGCTCCACGTTTTGGCAGTTGTGAGTAAAGCATCTCTAGATATTTCTATGCACATTTCATGCCTACATCCATTTTTCGCTCCCTTGGGTCAGTGCCCACATACAGTTGCTGGACTGGTATGAATAGGGTGGGTTCAGTTTTGTAAGAAGCTTCTGGACTGTGTGTCAGAGGGGCTGTACTCTGTGTTCCCACCAGCTGTGAGGAGGAGCCCTCACAGGACGTTCTTAGCGGCTCTGCAGGGCTTGCCGTCCTTTGCGCGTCCCTGGTGCCCCAGGCCGTGGCCCGCTTGCTGGCCGTGCATCCTCAGTGGTAAGGCATCATCAGTTAGGGCCTTTGGTTCCTTCCAAGTGGGTTGTGTGTTACTACACGTTATTTATTTGTGCTTGCCAGGGCAGTGCTTATTCTACTGAGCCATCTCCCTGGCCCTGCTACTGCATTTTAAGGGTTTTTTGTGTATTGTAGATAACAATCCTTCATTTGATGCTTTTTTTTTTCGTTTTCCCCTAATCTTTGTCTTTGCATTGCGCCATATGATCTTTTGCAGAGCAAGTCTTTCATTTTAGTGAAGTCCAGCTTCTCTGCTGTTTCTTGGCATAGATCATGTCTTTGTGTTACATCTGAGTGTCGCTGTTGCAGTGCAGTCTGCCTGGTGTCTGCCTGGTGTCTCACAGGTACTTGCTTTCACTTAGGTCTGTGGTCCATCTTTTTGCTGAAGGTGTAATGTAATGTCTCTGGTAGTTGTCCACAGTCTTTGGCTGTTGTTTTACATTTTTGTCAGTCTTCTTACCCATTGTTTTAAATTTTCGACATTTCTGTTGACATGTCCTGCAGTTCAGTCTTTCCTTCTCTGCTCCTTGCCTTCTGTAACAGCTGACCCAAGTGGGTGGTGGGGAGAGCTGGAGGACCCCTGAGAGTGGCAAGGTGAGCGTGGGGTGTGGCAGAGGCAGAGCAGTGGGAAGCTTTTCCCGGGGTCTGGTGCTATTGGCATGACATAGTCTTCCTGACCTTTTGCCATGTATTCACACACATACAGACTTCAAAATAAAACTGATCATCTCCTATATGTTTTATTATTTTCCCTTTATTGACTTCTATATATTGGATTTCCTTTAAAAATAGTTATTTCTTGTTGAGCGCAGTGGCTCACCACTGAAATCGCAGTTCTTGGGAGACAGAGGCAGCTGAAGAGCCAGCTTGGACTACATAGAGAGTTCAAGGCGAGTCTGGACTATGAGGTGGCACCTTGCTGACAAGTCAGAACTTGTAGGATGGTTTGATGGCCTTTCCACGCCACCTTGGGCTCCTGGAATTGGTTCATTCTCCAGGGAGCTAGCCTTAGAAATAAGCCTAAGACTGGCTTTGATTGCCATGGGCATTTCAGGGTAAAGCAAGCTTCCATCTGTGTTTATTATTAATTTTTTCTTGTGTTGGAAGGAAAATGCAGTTGAATATAAAGGCTTCCTGCTGTTCTACAGTGTGTAAGCTAAGCATCAAATGAGAGATGAAGACAGAAGCTTAGAGTTTCTATTCCACCATTTGGCAAGAAAGCTCCTCAGACATACGTTTACGTATTTATGTTGCATTTCCCGAGCAGTCATTTTAACCTAAATACTTGGTAAACACGCGTTTATGTAGAAAGAGGCTGGAGAGAGCAGCATTTCAGAGCAGGAGGAAGGGTGAGGCTTCATCTTGGCTGCCAACCTGACGGGCGGCGGATGCCAGTGCATGTACTCGGGGTGCGTCTAGAGGCGGCCTCAGGGCTGTTTGCTCCCGACCGACTGTTTCTCTTGCGCACTTCCCCTGCTGTCTTACTCCCTGGCTGCACAAGGTGAGCAGTGCCCTCCACAGTGCCCCTCAGCTGTGCTGTTGCATTTTGCCTTGGAGCCAGTGGGCTGTGAACGGAAGACTCCGAGCCGTGGGTCTCCCGGGAGTTGTGGGTGTCTGCCTTCCTGTTCACAACTCAAAGCTGACTAATGATACAGAAATTGAGACTGAAAACAGCCTCCTCCCCATGGCAGACTAGGCTTTCAGTTTGGGGACTGGGATGCCACCTTCATGATGGCAAATAAAAGAGCTGACAATACCTCCCCGAGAAAATGACTAGATTAGTATTCTTCGCATGGTCCCTAGAAATTCCTTGAAGCTGCTGCACATTATTGATCACTCACCTCTTCTATTGCTATTTAGAAAAGTACCATTTTCTTTAAGTCTTGGAATTAATTGGAACCACTCTGCTTGTGTTAGTGGTAGGAGATACCACTGCTTTCTCACTGAACAGTTCGCCAAGGGTCGAATACAAGCTCCTGTAACCCTAGGGACAGAGAGCATGCTTTTCACCCTTTCCTTGAATTGGGTTGATGTGAAGATGTTAAGGTTTTTGCTAACTTCCATTTTTTCTGGCTGTTACCTCTAAGCTGAGCTTTGGCTTCTTTCCCTGCCTATATGATAATGTGTGAAAGAGAGTGTGCTTTTACTGATGTTAGGTTACTGTGTGGAAGAGTCTAATGAATGAACAATGAAGTGAGGGCCAGCGTACTGCTCAGTGGTGGAGTCCTTACCTAGAGTGCTGAGGCTGCGCTTCTATCTCTGGTACTACAAGGAAAAAGGAGGAAGAAAGAATCAAGGAGTTTAAGGCATTCTTGTGGTCAAGGCAGATAGTGTAAGAGAACTCTATGGATAAAGCAGCGTCAGAATTGGAGACAAGAGCAAACAGGGCAGAAACTGGAGGAAAGGATAAGGAATTGTGGTTAACAATAAGATAGGGTAATGGACTCTGAAAACTGACCATAAAAAAGACTTGAGATTTACATAGAAAATGGACCAGGATTGTGGTTTATGCCATGGCTTTCAGTTGCATTTACTATCTGCAGAGGTGAAGACACTCATTGCGGTACCAGGGATCAAACTCATAACCTTGCACTTGCAAGGCAGGCACTTATGCCAC
>NW_004524610.1:1709516-1733382 GCF_000260255.1 Octodon degus | reverse complement strand
GGGAGGGGTGGGGCAGGTAGGGCGGAGTGGTGGGGGGCGGCCCGAGGGGGTGGGAGAGGGTCCGGCCCATGTTGCGCCTGGGCTGGGACTGGTCCCGCCGGCGCAGGGTAGCAGGAAGCTCTCCACATACTCACCGGACCTGGGCTAGGACTGGGTCTAAGGTACTCTTCTTTAAAGCAGTATATTAAAATGTTAACTAAATATAGGAAAGAGGTTTAGGAGGCATAATAAAGATACTTATTTAGAAGGCTGCCGTGTTTGTTGGTGTAAGTAATATTTGTTTCTCACATTACTGTTGTTTTCTGTACTAGCTTTATGTGCCTTGCATGAATTTCACAGCATGGGAGCTATTCTACAGTATGTTCTGTTACGGTTTAGCTCTGAAATACCCCCAAGTCTTGTGTGCTGAGAGTGAGGCTGTTGGAAGGTGCGCGGTCACAGGAGCACTCTGCGTACTGGAGGGCAAACCCATGTGTGAGTTCATGGCGGGCTGGCTGTCAGGAAGAGGCCAGGCTGAAGGTGGCCCTGGGCTGAGAGCTGGGAGGAACGCTTTGTGCCTGGTTTCACTCCTCTGCTTCCTGGTGCCACAAGGTGGGCAGCTGTCCTTGGCCATGCTTGCACTGTGTCGCTTCTGCCTTGGCGCAGCCCGTGCCCTTTGTGGCTGCTGGATGTAAGGCGGCGTGTCACGTGCCAGCACTACGTGTTAGTGTGCTTCACGTCAGGGTCAGTGTTCGTGCTTCATGTAGTCTGATCTTTGATGATTTTATCATTAACTGTAAGTCCATATTTTTAGCCACTTACAAAATTAAGTCTATGCTTGTTAGATTTCAAGTACTATAAAAACAACCTGAAAGTACTGATTTCTTTGTATTACAACCTGTAGCCCAGAACTTGCATGGCATATAATTATGTTAACTGTAGGCAGTGTGTATGGAATTTGTTTAGGGGTAAACAGATATAATCGGAGTTTGTTTTAGAGTGTATCTATACAATGCCTGAGCTGCCTTCAGCTCAGTTTCATCACTCTGCAATGAGGCTCGTGCACACTTCTTTCAGAGGCTGGTGCCAGAAGGGCTGTTATTTTGGTCTTGGATGTATCACAGCAGTTTTTAGGTGCAGTGGGTGAATTCACTTGCATTGGGTCTGTTGTGGTCTCATGTAAGTTTTAGGATTGTTCTCTCTGTGAGGAATGCTGTTGGTGTTTCAGCTGGCGTTGTGCGAAATCTGTACACAGCTTTGCAAGCATGGCCATTGTGACTGTTGGATCTGCCTGTCCTGGGACTGGAGACAGCTTGCCCTTTTTCTCTTTGACCACTTTTTTCAGAGTTTTGTAGTTTTGGTGGCTAAATTAATTCCTAAGTATTTAATTTTTCTTGATGCTATTATGAATGATATTGTTTTCTAATTCCTTTCTCAGTGAGTTCATTATTGGTATATAGCAGTATGCTAATTTTTGTGTGTTGATTTTGTATCCTGCTACATTGCTGAATTTGGTTATTAATTGCAGGAGTCTTTTCTTTTGGTGGATGTTTTGTGTCTTCTATGTACCGCATAGTCTGCAAATCAGTTACCTTTTATTGTTCTTCTTCCTCTTGCCTGATCGGGCTGTTTCAAGTACTACATGGAACAGGAGTGATGATAGTGCCCATCCTTGTTCCTTGTTTTAGAGGGAAAAACTTTCAGTTTTCCCCTATTTGATATAGTGTTGACCATGGATCTATCATAAAATTCACATTAAGATAAGGTCCCTCTATCCTTTATTCTTTAGGATTTTTATCATGAGCGGTATTGGATTTTGCTGAGGGCTGTGTTTTGTCTTTGAAAGATGGTGAGATTTTTGCCCTGTTTATGCCACGCAGTGGTGTGCCTCCAGATTTGCGTAGTCTGACCCTCCCGCGCAGCCCCGGGAGGAGGCCTACACGGCCATGGTGCATGATCTTTTTGGTACTCCGTCGCATGCTGTCTGCCAGGATCCTGAGCAGTTTTTGCTCCCTCCACACTGCTGGAGGAGAAAGGACCAAAGATAAATTCTTGTTTGTTTTGTCGTAAAATAGTAGTTCTGTTTCTAAGGACCAGTGTGTTCCTACTTTAAGTGGTTGGGTTTTAGTTTGTGCTTATGAGTCTCGGCCGGCCAGCCCCCCCGCGCTCTGAGGCCTCACCTCGTGTGCATTGGAGTGCGCTGCGGAGGGGCAAGTGGACACAAGAACGTGTGATTGGGGACGCAAGGCGTTGCTGATGGCGCTTGAAATTCGTTTGCTTTGAATAGGAGATCTTTCCAAGCCCACCTCAGATTGTTCTTTAAATTGCCAGTAATCTGGTTGGAGATCAGAATTGCCTTTTTTGGGGGGGGGAATCAAACAAAGCTTTTGATCTTGCTTCTTTATGGTTTGTTGTGAGCAGTTACTAAGAGACAGTTGTACGGAAGTGGCCTAAGAACTGTCTCATTTGTGAAAGGTGGGGTTCTGTAACTCTGTTAAGCAGTTTTCTGTTGTAATAGGGTTTGAAGTGACTTCTTGAGATGGTTGAGAATTGTGATCTGATAAGACAGGAACTAACATTTGTACAGAATTGCTACTGTTGATATTATAACTCCTGGAGTCCTTAAAAGAATAGGCCATTCCTTTAGCTGTAGTGACACAAGAGCACATTTTCTTCTCACGAAGGATAGAGTAAAGGAGCTGCTTGGCACGGAATGCTTCCGTGACCCTGGCACCGAGGTGCGCAGCCTGTTAGTTTTGGGTGGGGCTGTTTCTAGTCATTACCTCACTCCAGGCAGATGTCACAGTGCCACAATAGGACTTCGTATTTTAGCTGCGCCCCTTATAAATGTTAACCTGAATTAAAAAAAGCAACTAGACAATGCTTGCCTTTTGAGTGGATTGTAGTGCAGTGGGATAATTTCATATTTTAATGCAGTTTTTGTTGTCTTAAGTCTCTTCTTTTGTGACTTTCTTTGGTTGACTTTTTTCCTCATACCACTTCTGGAGTCCATATCTGTCCTTTAAAAATATGGCATTATTGAGATGTATTTCATGCACTGTGCAGTTTACCCATTAAAGTAGAGAGATTAAAGTTTTCTGAAGATGGTCTTAGACCTGTGGGTAGCACTTCTCTTCTGGTTTTAGAATGTTTGTTTCCCTTAGAGAAAACCCCTGGCTCTCCCCACACACTGTGACCCCTGCAGCTGTTTCTCCTGCTTTCTTTTCCTTTTTTTGTGTGGGGGAGGGTGGGATGTAGAAATATTTATTAAAATTATAGCTACAAAACACAAAAATATAAAGACTAATGCACGACTTTATAAAATGAAGAACATGAAACAGAATGCTCACGACGCCGAGCTGCTTTCCTTACTGGGGGCGCGTGGCGCTCCCCTCCCTGGGTGTGAGGCCCCCTGGCTCGTCCTTGCGGTGCCTGGCCACGCTCCTTCCAAGTCCTCAGGGTCCTGTGGGCGGAAGTGGGGTGTTCCACTTGCTGGCCTGGCGGATGTATCTGCACACACTAGCCTGGAGTGTCTCCATTTCTATTTTCTTGGGCCCATCTGGGGAGGGCCGCCTTAGCGCACCCTGGCAGCTGTCTTCTTTCCTTTGGGTGCTGCGCATCTGGGGGGTGTGAAGTGGTTTCTCACCGTAGTGTGTCCAGGAGTGTTTCCCTGGTCACAAAGATACGAATATCTTTACGTGTGCTTTAGTAGTCTCTTTGTGTATCTTCTTTGCAGAAAGTTTATTGCAACTCTGTATCCATTTTAAATTAGGTTGCATTTTTCTTGAGTTGTAAGAGTTCTTGATACAATTAGATCAAAGTCTTTATCAAGCACATGATTTGAAAAACTTTTCTCCCATTTTGTGGGTTCTCTTTTTGCTGGATAAAGTTTCATTTGCAGCAACATTTAAAATTTCAATGAATTAAGTAGCTGTGTCTTCCTTTGTTGTTTAGGCTTTTAGTATTTCATAAACTGTTGCCTAATTACCCAAGGTTCTGGACATTGATTCCTTTCTTCTGCAAGTGGGTAGTTTGAGACGCTGTCATTTCCTGACTCACTTGGATTGGTGCTCGCGGCGTAAGGGCCCGCCCTCGGGCGCGCCTGGCTGCCGCCGCCTGCCCCTGCGCTGCGGCTGCGCAGTCCCGTCGTCTGGTGCGGGATCGGAGCTTTCGGGCGGGGCAGTGATGCCAGGCGCACAGGGCAGAGGGCAGCTGTTTCAGCTCTCTTTACCCACAAATTGGATCCCTTCTGATTGTTGTATGCACTTAGTGCTACTTTTGTTAGTGTAGAAGGAAAGTAAAGAACTTTTAGTGGTTCTTGGGTGAGTCTGTTGGTAGTCGGGTCTTTTCTGCTTAGCCCCTGTGTGCTTTGCCCTCGATCTGAAAGGACGGTTTCCGTGGAAGACTTGTGGGTGTCAGGTGTTCGCTCCTAGCGTTTGGGACAGTGGCCCGCTGTGCCCTGTGCACTCGCCTTTCCTTGGCCTCGCTTCTCGTTAAAGCTCTTGTGCAGTTCCACTAAGATAAGCTTTAATCGAGCTCTGCCGTGGTGTCCTAGTGCAACTGTAAACTTTTTATTGCAAATAATATACCCGTGCTGCCTGCCAGTGGCTGTGTTTCCTACAGTCTAAAGAGAATCTTTAGTTGAATTAGCTTTGAATTATTTTAGGGGGGTTTCCTTTTTCTTTTTTGGCTGGCTTGGGGTGACTTAAGGGCGTGTTTGGTAAGGCACGAGGATCTGGGGATCGAACCGCGGTATCCTGCATTTGCGTTAGCAGGCACTTAAACAACTGAGCTAACCGGCAGGCCCCCTCTGGGAATTATTTCATATGGCTTCTTTTCTGCCAGGTTGGTTTAGAATACTTAAAAAATATTTACATAACATATAGGAAATACTTTGAAATATTCATCTGTTAACAAAGGAGGGGTTTATGTGTGAGAGGAGTTTTCCTATATGATATGCTGTAGTTAATGGTGTTAGCAGGCATGGGAGAAAAGTGTCATAAAACGTAATTGTTGTCTTTGTGGTTAATGGTAATATTTTTATTTAAAAAGTAAAATATTTGTCATACTATTTCATATTGACTAATATATTAAGTTGCTATGTTTTTTCTTTTAATTTAATTTAATTTTTTTGTGTGGTCTGCTAAACCCACTCTTGGGTGGGTCTGGTGTGGCATGTGGTGCCCGGGATCGAATCGTGGTCCCTGCACTTGCCTAAGCTTGCCTGAGCAGGCACTTTAGTCCACTGAGCTATTTCACCAGCCCCAAGTTGCTGTGTTTTAAGTTAGTATGTTTTGAAACAGAGTCATATATTTTCCTGACTTTTTGAAGACAAGAGGGTGTAGTATTCTTTGTGTTTGATTTGTTGTTGTTGTTGTTGTTGTTGTTTTACTATAGGAAGGATAAAGCAGAAGAGGGATGGAGAGAGAGGAAGGGAGAGAGGGAGGAAATGAGAGGGGGGATTTTAAGAGTGAGACAAGGTTGGGATTTTGTTGGGAATTCAGAAACAGGTTATCTTAATCTGTTTCCATATGAAGTCACAGCGATGAACATTTCCATCTTGTCTGAAACTGTGAGCTCCTCTTTCCTTGGAAGGTGCTAAACTCTGTTTTGTTTTTTACCTCAGATTTATTGGTACATTTTAGATTTACACAACAATCACATTCATCATAGAGAATTTGTACTTGCACATGATGATAAGCTGGGCTTTTTCTCCATTCCCCTACTTTCCCTCAGACCCCTCCTCCCCTCCCCATTTACAAAAGCCTTGTTGCCGTATTTTCTTTTCTCCCCTTTAACTTCTTCCCCCTTCCCCTCGTCCCTTACTCATTTTCCTCCCCACCTGAGCATTTTGTCGTGTTTCACAATGTCTGATACACATTTTGGTTCTTATTTACCCTGTTTCTCATAGCAGAGAGACAGTGTGGTGTCATTTGTGTGTCTGATTTATGTTACGTGAGAGCCCCAGGTGCACCCGTTTACCTAGGGAGTCTCGAGCTTATCCTTCTTTGCTGAACAGGATACTCCATTATATAAAAACCACATTATCTTTATCCATTCAGCGGTTGGTGGACATTTGGGCTGTTTCCGAGATTTAGCTCTTACAAACTGAGCTACTGGAAACGTGGGTGGGCGTATATCACTGTGGTAGGATGCTTTAATTCTTTTAAGTGCTTCTCACCAAACAAAAGCAAGGCTCTTTGCTCAGCAGTGCATTTGAAGAGTCGTGCATCTCTCCCCTTCACCTGTCAGGAACAGCCTGACAGCCTCTCACGGCCTTACCCCACATGGAGAGAAGCAGTCTCTGTCTTCTTCCTCGGGCGCTGCTTGTCCTGGCCTCCTGCTGGATGGCTCACTGTGTGCGCCAGCAGACACATCGTGTGCGGCAAGCCCTGTCTCCGCGGCATTTCTGGGAGGGGCGAGGACCGAGATTATTTAGCTAAGCTTCCGAGGATGAGCCCTAAGTCCCAGGTGAGGATGCTTACGTCCCGTCTCCCAGCTCTGGAGGAGAATGCCCTCTGACGAAAGGACATGGCCCCTGCTGCACTCAGAGTCTAGAGCAGTGGCTGCACACAGACTGCAGCGGGCTGTTGGTGCCATTGAAAGGTTCACCATCGCGGGCCCAGACCTTGGCTCTGCGTCTGCCTTTGTGGAAAGCAGGTGACTTTGCTGTTGCTTGTGCGGTGGGAATTGGCAGCACTGTGCGGAGCTCTCTTCCTTTGCGCTGGCTGCTTCTGAGTGTTTGGGTTTTCAGGGTATGTTGGGGATTCAAGGTCTGGCATCCATTTGGGAGTTAGGGGTTGCTGTGTGACAGTTTTCCTAGCAGTAGGGCGGCTCTGCAGAGCCTGACGGGAAGTCTTGGGTCGAGTGAATGTGCACTGTGGCTCATGTCCATGCCCTTTCATCAGGGGGCTTTTCCCCGCTCATTACCTGTGGGGTGTTTCTGTGCAGAGACTAATTGGATTTTCAGTTTCGAATTAATCCCACTTCCTATCCTTCTGGATCCACATATGACATACTGATGTGTCTTCTTCCATTACTTTATTTCTTCAACATAAGCAACACGGGAACATATTGTGGCTTGAGAGCCGAGCAACATGAAAGCGTAGGGGAAGCCCTCTGTCTCTGCAGAGGGTCCAGCAGAGCGCTTTCTGGTTATTCCCCTCACCCAGGAGCTCCTGTGTCCTTGTGTTTGGGACTGGAATCTGGGTCCGGGGAGGTGCTACGAGCATCAGATTTGGCCTGGACTGCGCAGTAGGGAGAGACAGAGAACACCTTCTGATGGAGCTGTGCTGGAGACTTCAAGGCTGGGTCGTAATAAGAGCCCTTGACAGGGAGGTGGGCTTCTGTTCTTTTACAGACACAGCAGGGACCAAATGGATATATACTTGTTGCCCAGTTGTTTTGTCCTCCAGGGTACCCTATTATGAGAAGGACCCCCCCCCCCACTGGCTCAGGCTGCCTTAAAGGCAGGTCTGGTAATGCAGGTGGAGGTGGGGATTGAACATGCGGAATCCTGCACCCGACTCCATTTGCATGAGCAGGTACTTAAACAACTGAGCTAATGGGCAAGCCCCCAAATCTTGTTTTTCTTTGGTTTTTTGGTGGTACCAGGAACCAAACTCAGGATCTTGCACTTGCCAGGCAAGCACTTATTCCACTGAGCTATCTCCAGTGATACATTTAGAAAGTATCATTGGAGAGCAGATTTGACTTCTTTCTGATGAACTGGAAGGGGCAGTACTGCTGCCTTGTTCCTGAGGAGTGCCTCGAAGAGATGGGTGCCTGGAGCTGCTCTACTCTTCTGGCCTTGCACCTCCCCACAGGATCTTTTTCCTCTGTCACTGATGTAGCAGTCTGTTCTCTTTACAGATCACTCAACGTCCAGCGGCACATTGTCATTTAAGCCCAGTCGCTCGCTTGTCACCCTGCCCACTGCCCATGTGATGCCGTCCAGCTCCAAGCACAGGGACTCCCCGGCGTCTGATGGCTCCAGGTGGAGTGCGGGCTTCCTGCAGGCACTGGGCGACCGTGGTGGTGGTGAGCGGGACTCTTGTCTGGACATGAAGAGCTCCCAGCCCCTCCGGAAGTGGTCGTCTCTCTCCAGACTCCCTGCCCCTGAGGGCTGTGGCCTGCCTGGCACCGTGCACTTGGAGCAGTGGGGGACCAGCCTGGAGAAGCCCGGGCGGGGCAAGGCCTTGGCGTCACAGTGGAGGACGGCGGGTCCCAGCTGCCTGCATGACGGCGTGGAGGCACTCGGGCTGGAGGACAAAGAGAGTGGCAGCCGGCGGACGTCAGCACTGGACTGCAAGTACAAGTTTGAGAGCTGCAGCCCCAAGGAGGACTTCAAAGCTGCCTCCTCTGCCCTCCGGAGGCAGCTCCTGGACATGACCTACAGTGCCTTACCTGAGAGCAAGCCCCTCACGGCTGGTCCAGACACCTTCAGGCCACCCGAGTATTTAATGCTGGGCCAGCAGTCAGTGGGCGGAGTGCCCATCCAGCCCTCGGTGCGGACTGAGATGTGGCTCACGGAGCAGTTGCGGACAAACCCTCTGGAAGGCAGGACTTCAGAGGATGCCTACAGCCTGGCTCCTTGGCTGCAGCAGCCAGGGGAGGAGCTCCAGCTGCGTGGTGAGGCCCCGCCGCTGCAGGTAAGGCTCTGGCTGCCCGTCCCTCGTGGGGGGCGTGGGGCACAGTGGCAGTGGCACTCAGCCGCGCCGACCACGTTGGGTCCTGATGCTTCCCTTCGCTGCTGCACGGCAGTAGGCGGAAGTGTAAGTGACCTGACAATGTAAAACTTTGCGTGATCTTTACTTTCTCATTCGTTAGAGGGGCATAAACAGAGGAACAATTTAATCTAAAGAAACTGGAAGCAGAAACAGATTCCCTGTGGAGTGATGGAAGCAAAATGAGCGTGCGAGTGTCGGGCCCTGGGTGGGCTTTCCTCGGCTTCGGGGCCCAGCGGGGCTCTGTGGGCCTCACTTGCAGCTTGAAGCTAAGAAGGAGAGGCTAAGGTCATTTGAGAAGTGTTGGACGTGGTTGTGGTGTGCCGAGTTTATAAAGGAGAGAAGCCTATTTTTCAAAACGTCAAGATTTTGTTCGTTAGTGTCAGGTCTCTATTACAGTGCGGCGTTAAAGATAGTCCCTTAATGAATCCAGCGAACACATGTAAGTATGTGCGTTTCCCCACCTGAATGCTTCTATTTCAAGGTAATTTCTACCGCTTATTTTAATTGGGAAACCAATTCCTAATATAAATCCTATCATCGATTTTTTTGTTATCAACCTTTCTGATACATTTACTCTATCAAAATTAGCAAACTTGGGCCAGCCAGATAGTTTAGTGGATTAAACTCCCGGCACCTGCATCTGCCTATGTAGAATGCTTTAATCTGCTGAGCTGGCTGGCTGGCCCAGGATTCTCTCTTCTAAAAGCTGTCCTTGTTGACTTTGAAATATTGACTTCCTTGTAGTCTAATTTTTATGAAGAGATGAGTCAAGGTGTTACCATTATAATAATTTCAATGTCTTTCACGGAGGTAATCTCTTACATAAAGAATAGGATAAAAACAATGGGGGCTTCGTTTTTGTGTAACATAAAATGTGAATGAAAGAATTTTCTAATTTGGAAGTGTTTGACATGGTATGTCTTGAAAAGAACCAGTTTTGTTTTTATTCTTCATATTTGCATTGTATTTTATCTTAATCTATGTGCTAATTACACTGTATGTAGCGTATGATGCTATGACACACTCATTACGTTTCTATACTTTTTATGCATATTTTAATAAAATTAGTAACATGCATGATTTTTCATCTATCAACTTTTCTACATAATTTGACACATAATTTCTAAGCACTTTATAGTTCTGAGCATATGAGCAAATCTTTTTGGGGGGTTATAATTCCACTTTAAAAGACTCAAAAATAATTAAAGAGTAGCTCATTCAATATTCTATGTAGGTCTGCCCCCTTGTGTTTGAAATAGAAGATCTTAGCTATGTTTCATTAGGGGCGAGCCCCCCGTGGCAGTTCATAATCAGCACCTTCGTAGCCGACAGTAAGCATGTGTGTATTGCGGAACAGCGCTGGAGACTCTTTTGGAGGCTTCTGTGATGTGAGCGCCCACGGCGGCACGCGTGGCACGGGTCACCTGTGCACCTGTTACAGAGCAGCCTCCTGAGTTCAGGAGCTGAATTCCTTGTAGTGTGGGTGATCCTGATTATTTGCATTGAGCAAATGTACAATTTTAGATTGTAAAAGGCAGCATAAAGCATTCAGATTCCCTTGCAGTGCCCTATAAGTTTAGAGTTGACTCCATAATAGAAAGTATTTGAACATTTAGTAAATTTTTAAAATATATTATTTTTCCTATAGCTTCATCTTAATACATCACAATAAACAGTGATTTTCACTTAAAAATAGGCTCCTGTACATTTTAATCTGAGCTGTAGTACCCTTAAATTCTTACAGTGTTAAGATTTTAATTTCTGTCAAAGGCAGGACGAAAAATCAAATTATTGTTTCCATTTACTCAGAAAAAGCTAACATCGCAGTTGGTAGCTGTAGCGAAAGGGTGGGACGGTTCGGATGGTTCAGCTTGGGTAGCCTCACGGAGCTACAGACCAGTGGGCAGAGCGCTGTCTGCGGCTCGTGGCCCCGGCTGGCACGGGCGCTCTGCCCTGGGCAGCGCTGCCACAGGCAAGGCCCGTCCCCTGTGCTCCTCAGGCATGTGAGCAGAAGCTTCCCTTCATGCCTGCTGGCTGGGCGAGTAAGGGTGCAGGCGGCACCTCGTGGGTGGTACAGGGAGCAGCCTGCTCAGGGGCCACGGCCACGCCGCTGCCTGGTGGTGGTTCTGACCTCCACAGGGTAGCCACCGCGGTGCTCGTGCTGATCCTGAGAGCCTGCCGAGCGGCTGTGTGGC
Source organism: Octodon degus (assembly GCF_000260255.1). NCBI lineage: Eukaryota > Metazoa > Chordata > Mammalia > Rodentia > Octodontidae > Octodon > Octodon degus. The sequence continues at coordinate 1,722,479 of NW_004524610.1, read as the reverse complement.
CTGGGTTGGATGTGACAGTCTAGGCGCAAACTGAACTTGAATCAGCGTGTTTACTAAATGTGGGTGAATGTATGTTCACACCAGTTTTTACTTTTGTGGCTTTATTAGTTAAAAGATGCTTCTAAAATGATCAGAGGAGTGACTGAACATGTATTCATCAAGAAAGCAGTTACAGGTTAGCATCGCTGGATTTACTAGCTAGCTCAGTGGGGGCTACCAAGTGGGTATGTATTATGTGGTTGATAGAGTAAGGAAAATAGCCATATCCTACAGTAGGAGGACAAAAGCTGATTTTTAAAACAATAAGAATTTAAATTTTACTTTTGTAATGCTTGAAATAGTATATTTTCTGTCACTGGAAATCTTTTATTCTTTTCTCCCTCACTAGTCTCAGGTTGGAATCGAAAAGGACCTGTACAATCCTTGGGAGGTCTGAAGCTTTCCTGATGCAGTGTGACAGGCGAGGTGACCCACCATCACAGTGCAGGTTTAGTTCTCTTCCGGTAGTGTTAGTAGTTATGGTAACCACACTCGTACTGATAGTTATGGTAACCAGTTCTGCTGTTGACAGTGTCTCAGAATAGAGTCATGATTAACTTACGTGTACTAGAATTCCATTTTTCAAAACAATTAGCGGAATTTTATTTACATAAGAACACGTTCCTTTATTTGATTTTCATAAACTTCAAAATGTTAATTTGGTACAGGAAAAGGCTGTAACTTGTGGTGTGGAAGCGAGGTCCTGACGAGGTTCCCAGTCAGTACCTACAGGTGCGGCAGCCCTCTGCTGTGCTCAGTGGCGTTTCCTCATGCAGTGGTGGCAAAGCATTTGGCGGTACAGACAGCCTGCGTGGCCCGCGTGCCACAGGTTCACCACCACTGCTTGGGGAAGACTTGCACCTACGTAGTAACTATCAGAGGTACCGACAGTGCGTTCTGGATTGTGTGTTGGCCCGAGAGTGGGGTTGATTCGCTGCAGCTAGTGACCTTGGTCGCCATGTGTTTCAAAATTACACTCCAGCGCCATCCTCAGACAGGACTCAGGAAACTGCCGGCTACTGAAAGTGGTCTTCTGGGGCGTCACACGCTGTGCCGCAGTCATTAGGGCGCGAAGGCTGGAAGTGTTTCCGGGAACGCAGGTGCGGCTGGGCTCCAGAGGGCTGGAGGGACAGACAGGACAGGACGAGATGGTGCGCGCAGCCCCGGCCCCTCCGCGGGGCCTGCGGGACTCAGAGCAGCATCACGATGATGCAGATGAGCAGCAGGCAGATGAGGATGAGGCAGAAGTTGATGAAGAGGTTCTGGAGGTTCTGGCGCGCCTGCTGGGGCATCTCGATGGTCGAGGCCCTCCTGATGGCTGAGCGGGTCAGGTACTGCACCTTCTCCATGGTGCAGTGGCTGGCGGCACCTGCGGATGGCGCCTCTGCAGAGCGCCTGGAACGAGAGGGTCGTGGGGTCAGGGTCTGCGTGCCCCGAGCTGCCTGCGCACGCTGTGGGTTGCCATCAGCCCTGCCCCCTTCTACCACGTTCCTGCTGGCGCAGGGACTTCAGGACCTGCCTTCTCCCCACCTGGCGCCAGCAGTGTCCAGTTAGGGTGCAGCCTGTTTTGTGGTTTCTGTCTGCGTGCTGGAGAGCTCCAGAGCTAGTCTCATAAAAGAATGCAAACAATGAATTATTTCCTCAGTCTTTAGTCAACATAAATTTACTGTTTTTAACTAGGCATTGTAGCAAATGCCTGTAATCCTAGCAGCTGGGAGGCTGAGGCAGGAGGATCCTGAGTTTAAGACTAGCCTGAGCTGCATGGTGAATTCCTGCTTCTCTCACCCAAAAAACAAAACACCGTAAACCAGAGTAGCTGAGAGAAGCCAAGCAGTTAAGTGAGAGACAGGTTCCAGGCGCTGCTGTCCGCACTTGATACAGTGACTTGCTTTTCATGCTGAAGACTGTCAGACCGCATCGTCACCTGGCCACCCACCCTGGACCGCTCTGCTGACAGAGGGCTGTGCTCAGCACCACACTGCGGCAGCTCCTGCCTTCTTTCTGGGCTCACAGCCTGCAGCTGCTTGTGGGGCTTGAGCCCTGCTAATTAATAACCAAAACAAAGATATATGTGATAGAAAACGTACTGGTGAAAACCTGACTTTCAGGCTGGAGATAGAGCTCAGCTGCGCAGCGTCTGCCGAGCAAGCGCAAGGTCCAGAGTTTGATTCCTGGTACTAACAAAGGAGAAAGAAAACCTGACTGTTCAACTTAGTGGCTATTACTATTTGGAGATATTTTGTTTTCAATCAGAATATTTCTGTTTCAGTCCAGTGTGGTGGTGCGTACCCGTAATCCCAGCACTGGAGAGGCCGAGGCAGGAGGATCACCTCAAGTTCCAGGCCAGCCTGAGCTACATGGTGAGTTCAAGGCCAGCCGGAACTGCATAGTGAGAGTCTGTCTCAAAACATAAATCCGAACCAAAACTAAGAAATATTTGAAATAAATATTAAATGTGGAGCTTAAAAAGCCCTGTAATCCCTGCTCAGAGATACGCCTGGCAGGCAGGGTGACCCCAGGAGTGTGGCTGCCCAGCCGCGGGTTCTCGCTTGCTCCACATGCCCACGACACCCATGGCGGCCTGTGGGCCCCACCTGAGAGAAGCAAGTGCTGAGACAGTGGTGGCCAGGGGTCAGTGTCCTGGCCCTTGGGTTCTGGCCTTTGTGTCCCCAGGGAGACCTGTGGCTCCTTCAGGGCAATGTGATCAAACCAGTGCACCTAAATAAGAAATTTTTGTGACCAAAGATTTCCAAAAAGTTAGTGACCCCAGGGTTGTCACACTCGCTGCATCCTCAGCCCCTTTTTAATTGGGTGGACAACATCTTGCTAAATTGTCCAGGCTGGGTTTGAATTTGCGGTCCTCCTGCCCGCCTCCCGGAGTGCTGGGACTGTAGGTGTGCCACCGCCCCTGACTGAGTCTAGGCTGTGTATCATGACTCCGAAGTCGACTCCGTACAGACTATCCCAGCCTTAAAGGTCTGCCTTGGAGAGAATCCTTCGACAACAGCAGGGAGAGATTTTGCCTTCTGAAATTGGCTCGTGGCTGTTGCTTTTGGTATAGGTTTCATTTTTATTCAATATTTTACCCGTTGAAATGATTTAAATTGTTTACTTGGGTTAAAGTAGTATGTTAACTCTACGGGTGCTGGCCTTAGGGTTGCCTATCCCAAGCCGGTGTGGGGAGGGGATTTGGGAGAAGTCTTCAAAGCAGATGCCGGCTGCCCAAGCTGACACCCTTGTGGCCGCCGCCGGGTGGGGGGGGGGGGGGGGCTGCGGCTCTGCGGGTCTTAGGGTGCAGTTCCCGGCGCGGGCGCCAGGGGGCCTCAGTCGCCCGGGCCTGGGCCCGCCCGGTCCCAGCCCGTTGGGTGTTGGTCTGGTAATGCGGACTTGGGAATCCCGAGTCTTTGCAAATGCCAGAGAAATACCATTTTACCAGAGGCAAGGCCTTCTTTCTTAATTGTTTTACAATATAGGTTAGAAATACATATTTATTTCAGTTTTCAGATGATTGAAGCGTTACAGTCAATGAATTCAGTAAGAGAAAAAAGCCACAGGAGAAGGAACTGCAGGGAGTACGAAGTGTGAATTCACTGCTGAGAACCAGAAGAGGGCCACAGCAACCTGTGTGGGGCTTTTCTTTAAAGTCACTATAATCACTTTTCTCACTGTGGCCTAGAAGAATGTTTTCTCTCCGGCTTCATGGAGATGTAGATTGAATATAAGCAAATAAAAAGTAATGTTCCTTTTTTGGAGACTGACTTAGGGAAGGGCGGACGGTGATGTCCCCGGAAGTGTGAGGGAACGTGATGCGTGAGAAGGTGGGCATTTCTCGCGTGCTGGCGCGCACTTGAGGACTGAGCCCTGCAGACACGTGCGCCTCGCCCGCTGGCGTCCGGCGTCCTTCCGGGCGGGCGGCGGGCGACCTGGGCCTGCGTGCTGTGGGCGGCCGAGTTGGCGGCGGTGGCGTGCGTGGGCAGAGGGACTGCTGCTCTGGTAGGGAAGGGTCAGAGGTGGAGGCTGGGAGTTAGCCTGGCTGACCCTGCACTTGCCACTGCGCTGTCTCCCCAGCCCCCACGCCTGGGTTTATAGAAAGTTTCGGGAGGGGCCAGGGAGATAGCTCAGTGCAAGGTCCTGAGTTCAATCCCCGGTACTCGAAAAAAAGAAAAAAAGAAAGAAAGAAAGTTTTGGGGAGAAATTACCTGAATCTTAGGTGTCAAGCCTAAATGGGTTGCAGATAGATTTTTATCCAAGAAACAAGTTAAATAATAGGAAACTTATTTGATTATGGCATGTTGTTTAAAAATCGTCTCATGGTTATTTTGAGCTTTTCTTACTTGGGTTTATTGGTTAGTAATTATGAACCTCTGTAGCTTTCTTAGATCCCTAGTTTTGAAAATACCATTTAATAAAAAAATTCTATATGTATAAATTAATTACAAATGAAGTCACATGGTTTTAAATGATTAGAAGTGTATATCCCCTACATCTGCCTCAAGGAGCGCCACCAGCAGCACTGTGCTGCTGGCCTGCTTGCTGCCTTGGAGTCTCTGCTGCGAGCCACATGGTCACGTACGGGAGGTGCAGAACCCAGCCATGGACCCGACCTGCCAGGCCCCACCCGTAGCCCTGTGTCCCTGAGCACCTGCCCTGTGTGTGCTTCCTGGGAGAGTGCAGAGGGGTGAAGGAGGTCCTGGGCGCAGAAGGTCCTTAGAAGATTGTTCTTCAGGAGGAAAGACAGCATTGTAATTGACTCTTGGTCTAGAACTGATAATAGCCGTACTAATTGACAGAGGCCTACACTTCAATTTTTAATTGTATAGTTTCATACTACATGATCGATACGTAGTACACTTAATACATGTTAAATACACTGAAATATTTTCTTAAGCTACTTTATATAAATATTCTATCTCTGATCAGTGAGATTATGAAACTGTGTATTCAGATATAGCCCAGAGGCATTTGCTCCCTGTCTACTAAATACTGTGAGAGCGACTTGCTGTAAGTTGTAGGACGTGAGAATGGTGCAAATACCCTAATCGCCTGACCTGTTGTTAGAACTTAGGGTTTCACAGTTAGGGGTCTTTCACACTTTTCTCATCCGATTTTACCCAGCTGTATATCTAGCACAAAGAACCTAAGTGTTGTGAGTCAGAGACACACTGGTGTGGATGTTGTGTCTGCTGTGAGGCTGTTGTAGCAACAGCAGGGTGATCCATCATCTCTGTTTTGCTGGACACACGTTCAGCTGAAGGTGACAGCGGTGGCAAAGCTTGGACTCCCTGGGCACAGCCTGCGCTATGGAGCCGTCTGTCATGGGACCCTGGTCACTGCAGGAGCAGGTGGGGCTTGGCATTTAGAGAAGAGCACAGGAGTGTGCACAGGAAACACCTGCACAGACCGGCTTCTGTGTACCGAAGGAAGGTATTTCCTGAGAGACCCGGAGAGCAGGTAGAGCTGCTCAGCCTCGGTGGGGCACTGACTTAGAGACATGTCTTTTGAATGTCTTGCGGAGGCCCGCTGTGGGATTGCAGGTCCTGTTTGTCAGAGCAGTGAATTCCATTTGACTTAGGAACTGGGAATTTTAGAAGTGAATGTATTTTTGTGTATATGTATTATGAAAATGAAATAAAATGTATGTAGCTTTCTCTCCCTTGAGAGAGATTTGAAAATGTTTCATTTATTAAATTGAGGATTGCAACACAGAGTAGATTTCAGACAGAAGCCATGAAGTTTACCGTGGCATGCCCCTTCCTGGGCATTGCGTTTTCTTTCCTCTTTTTCCCCCCTTTTGGACAAGAACTTGACAAAAGAATATTTATTAGTAGGTAGTTTGTTTTTCAAAATGTTGGATTATTCTATGACTTGACTTCTGAATATATTTGCAACAAGTTTACTAATATTTTCAAACCATTCTTTATGATGTAGTATTAAATTTATATAAGATATTAATTATTAAAAGCATAGAACTTTTAGAAGTTGACTAGATTTTAGAGCAAAAATCTTCTAAACATTTTAAAGCAGCTTATATTTTCTATCCGAGACAGTCTGAGTGACATCATTGCAAGGGATGCAGTGTAACCCTGGGCGAAGCCGTGAGGGCCAAGGCTGCTCCCCGCTGTCCAGACGTCACAAATAAAGCCACTGATTGTGCGTGGTAAGTTAAGCCACCGCTACACCAAAGATGGCAACATAATTGGAAGATTTTTTTTAATTGTCATAAATCCACATTTGAAAAGCAAAATAAAAGTGAAACGTAAATTAACAGTCCCATGACCAGGATAAAACTGGCTGGGAGCCTCTCCAAAGTCATGCCACTGAGTGCCCAAGCATTTATGTTCAAGTTGTTTTGTCTGAGCAGAGATTTTATCTGACTGCAAACCTAAATTTAGAAAATACAATTAAGTCTTTTTCACAGCTCACTAAGTTTGAATTACAGAAAGCCGCATCAGAGCATAGTGCAGCCCGAGCCTTACCTTCCCTGTGATGCTGAGTGGGGGGCCGGCTGTACAAGGCCTGCGTGCTCGGCCAGGAGGCTCCGGCTGTCTCCCAGCTTGTGAGCTGCTGTGGGAGGTGGAGGAGTAAAGTGTCTCCGGGAGGTTGCAGGGTGTCACCCTGGTCTGGAGCCATGATTGGCCAGCCACGCTCACGCTCCAAATGCAGTTTGGGTTATCTTTCTTTAGGTTGGAGAGGTAATGGACACTCTGTGCCTCTTTCTTGTTTTCAGTTTTAGAAAGTATACTGCAGATAAATGGAAAAAATCCTTGTGTGGTAGAAAGCATTTCTTGAAGGTTCGTGTATTTCAGACTTAGAGTTAGTTTTGTTTATTGGAGAAGGTGTTGAAGGCCGCCAAAGTGGCTGTCACAGGAGTTTAGCAGTGAGAATAGTAATGTACAGCTGTTAGGGAAGGCGCTTTGGTGAGTGCTGCTGCTGTTTCGGTCCTCCAGCTTCGTAATGCTGCAAGACAGCAAGTAAACATGGCCACAAAATCAGAGTTCATGCTTTCCTGCCTCGTTCTGCTCCTGCGCCTATTTGTGTGTAGGTGGAGGAGCTGTGTGTGAGAAAGTCGGGTTGGTACCTGCTTTTGGTTGAGAAATAAAAGCTTTGTCTTATAATAAGCTAGTATTTAGTTCCTGTTTTCTTTAGGAGTTTAATAATACACTTATAAGTAATAGTTGCCACAGTTAAACTGATGTATATCGCCCAAAGAGAGTAAGCCTACAAATGTAAGTATTTAAGATTTTTCATAACTGCATTAAATTGCCGCACATCCTGCCAAATTTGTAACAGGCCAGCTCAATCTCAAGGGCACCTTTCTAGCAAAAGAGGAAAGCACTGTAAATTCTTCATCACTCGTATGATAATGAAATCGACCCAGGGCTGCATGTGCTGAAACCTGAGTTGCGCAGTGTTGCTGGAAGGATGTGCTTTCTTGATTCTAGGTTTGCTTTCCTCAAAAGTTCTACTCTGGTGAAGTTTCGCTAAGTGAACAATAGCTAGAACCTCCTAGAGTTGTTTTATCTTACAATAGATCTAAGAAATAGGCTGTTTTGAAAAGCTGACCACCGTTCTCGTGGTCTGTGTAGTTTCTTTTTATATGTTGGGTTTACATAAATCGCCATATATACAAACTAGGTTTTTAAATGTCTTCTCCGGTTCCGAGCTGCTGCCTGTGCCGATGTTTTCGAGGCTCACAGCAGAGCTCTCACGGTCTGCCTCCCCGCCTCCAGTGCGTGCCTGGTGCCGTGCCCTTAAATGGACATGATCTTGGCTTCTTCCAAAGAAAGATAAAATCCTTCTCTTTAGCAAATCTATTATTGGAATAATCAACTAAAACTAAATGAAAATAGTATTTCAGCCAGGACCCGCTGTAAACATTACTAAGGGAAATGTTAATGTTAGGGATTTTTTGACACTTTGCTGAGCACTTTGCAGCCACTTTATTTTGATTCTTAGCTAATAACAAATCTCTCACCAGTTGTCAGTGATGACTGGAAGCCAAAATGCCTACAGTGGCCTGCAGTGACTTGTCAGAGGTGACGCAGCTGCGTTAGAGAGGACGCACTGCAGTTCAGATCTCCATGTGTGCACAGCTGTAATGCACATAGGTGGGTGTGTTAGAGAGCCGTGCGGGCGTAGCCGTCCTAGAGCGGCAGGGGTCAGCTAAGACGCCCTGAAGATGGAGATGGAAGGGTTGCTCCACACCACAGCTGGTTCTGGACGGTCTGTGCTCAGTTTATGGGTTCCATAGTTAGTATATGCTGTTCCATATTCATTTGAAAGGGAAGCTTAGCAAAGGGATCATTGTAGTGCACTGTGCTCATTCTAAGAAAATAGCTCTGGCACCACTGAGCTGGAGACGCAGGAGCCATGGTAGACTGCATGCAGTGTGTCTCATGAGCTCGTGTTGCAAGCTCACTTAAAAAGCAAGCGTGCACACGCCACCCACCTTTATGAGCTGTGTCGTGGTGTTGCAGGAGCTGGAGCTGCTGTGTGCGGCCGTCACCGCCCGCACGGGGTGTAATTAGAGTGGCCTGGAGGTGTTGTTAGTGAATGGATTAGTAAAGAAGCACATAGATTCCTGTATCTTAGCTTTGGTTTTTAAAATTAATTTCAATGTAGTCTTTCCTTTCTTATATATTTTATTTATTTTTAAACATTTTGGGGGGCCTTCCTATTAGCTCAGAAGCTAGTGATTTAAGTGAGTGCTTAAAGCAATCAGGATTCTGTGGTTTGATCCCCAGATCCTCAAGCCTTACCAGATCTGCCCTGAAGGAATCCTGAGCCAGCTCAAAAAAAAAAAAAAAAAAAAAAAGCATTTTTGTTTTAGAATGGTTATAGAATTGTCACAAAGTAGTACAGTGGCCCTGCATGTCCCACCACCCGCTTCTCCTGTTCCTGCTGCTCTGCATTGGTGTGGTCCACCTGCTCCAGTGACTGCACCAGTGTTGTGCATTTTATCTCAACTTCCTTCCTCCCTCCAGGCCCTGTTCCTCTGACAGGATCCTGTCCAGGACACCGTGTTCAGCCCCCTAGTTGTCACAGCACCTCGGATTGTCCTGTTTGCTGACAGATGCTTCTGAAGAGTGCTGGCAGGTGTTTCTCGATGCAGGCCAGAGAGCTTCGAGGCTGCTCCCAGGTGGCACCTGCGCAGGCAGCACAGCCCCCCAGTGGGCCCTGGCCTCTCACCCGGCCTGGCTGCAGAGCTCCCTGGGCTTCTCCAGTGTCCGCTTCCCCGTTTCTGTCTCCTTTCTGTGCTGGGCCCTTTGGAAGTACAGGGAAGGGAAACCTTTTCCTTGCCTATTGTGGATTCACGGCTGAGGTCTCTGTGACAAAACAAACCAAAACAGATTAACAACAGTGACAAAACTAGAGTAATGAGAAAAGCGTACACATTTGTTTTTATATGATGTGAGCGCCTTTGTCAGGACCTACAGAGACAGACACTGTGTCTCTGAGGGTCTGTGAAAGGTGGAGAGTCGGGAGCTCTGTGCAGAGGGTGGGTACGGCACCTGGCGCTCGCCGCGGTGTGGCTGGCAGTGCGTGTCTCTCGGTGCCTTGGCCTTTGTAGACAAGGAAGGGCAGGGTGAGGTCAAGGGTGACGCTACCGTGCTGAGCTCCGAGAGATGAGTGAGAGGAGGCACGGGTGCTCCGCTGCCTGCTGTCTTTCCAAAGGCAGGGTGCGTGTTGGGGTGGTGCACCTGCACCCCATCCCAGGGGTCCTTGTGCGAACGCCACACTGAGGCTCCGTGGCCTTGTGAGTGCAGTAGCTGCACAAATGATTTGCAGCCCTTTCTGTTGCATATCTATGAAAATGTCACGAGAGCAGATCCGTAGCTCTCAGTAGTGTGCCGAGAAGACCCATGGCACAGAACAGGAGAGAATTCTCAAGGATGTTTCCATAGCTATGTGGGACGGCGCTTTTGGAAAGAGGACTCGAGAGCTTCCCGCGGGCTGAATTCCAGAACTTCTAGCGTGGTGTTTCAGGCCCTGTCTCCGTTGTTTTGTCCGTGGGCACGTTCCTGTGTGTGCTGTGCTCTGCCGTGTACAGCTTGTGCCACCCTCTGAGCAGGCTCCTGTGCGCGTTTAGGCCTCAGTTCTTTTTGCAGAAGCGCTCTTCCTCGCAGCCTGTGTCCCATCAAAGTGCTGCTTCCGTCTGTCTCTTCTGTGGCAGCTTCTGTGCCTCACACCAGTGTCCCCCACCCCCGTTTCGCTCTCTGTGATTTGTGCGTGTGTCTGCCTGCCCAAACCCAGGCGCGTGGAGGCCACTTCAGTAGCCTGTTTGTAGTGCTGCTGGCTCTTCCCAGTGTAATTATGTCCAACGGACTGACCCACAGTGACCCTTAAATGCTCATCGAAGCTTTAATAAGGTGGACACAGCGGAGGGCTGTCGCGTGGTTCGTGTTATCCTGCAGAATCATTGGGGGCAGTTCAGAAATCCTCCTCCATTGAGGAGGAGAAGGGTGTGAATGGTTAGGATAGTAGGACAGGGATAAAATATGTAGGAGAGTCTCTTTCTTTCTTGTTATTTTAAACTGTAAATGTATTCATGGGGCCAAAATACATTTCTGTATTCTGAATTCTTAGACATGGGGCAGAATAAAATTTTGTATTCTGTATTCTTAGACTGATGAGCTATCTCGGCAGTCTACACGCCTGCCTGGGAAGTGCAAGGACCAGAGTTCAATCCCGAGTATTGCATGTGTACTGGCCACTGAAACTGGGCGTGGTGGTGCATGCCTGTAATCCCAGTGCTGGGGAGGCTGAGACAGAAGGATCACTACAAGTCTGAACTGCGTAGGGAGACGCCGCATCAAATCAGTCAGTCCTAAAAATGTAAACGTATTCAAAGGGTAAGAGTCAGTGGATGTCATACTGTAAGTCCTTGCTTTTTGAATTGAGCCTTTTGAAAACTTATTTTCTTTCCTCATTTGACTCATAATACTGTAGTCCTTAGTGCTTTTATAAACTCTTAACATTGGTGTATATGCATAGCCTCCTTTTACTCATATAGTTATTTTAATTGTAATATTTTTTGGTGTTTTAGGAGCAAGTACCCATGAAGCCACCATCTTAAGAAAAGGCAGTTTGTTCACAGTATCGAGGGTCCTAGCCACAGCTTTTGTCACATTCCCCAGGTCTTCTCAATCAAAGAAGTGTTCATTTTGAATCCTTGGTTTATGTCTTTGCTTTTGTTTTGATATAGCTTGAGACTTGGAACTCGGGACATTGCACGTGCCAGGCAGGTGCTTATGCTGCTGAGCTGTCTCCCTGGCCTGCTTGGCACATTTCTATGTGTGCCCTGAAGATGTTTTTGAGTCTGTCACTCAAGTGTGTCATGATGTCTTTCACCTCAAGCATTTAAACTCCATCTTGAAATGGTGTCAGATGAGTAAAGGATTCAAAGAAACATTGGAGCAAGGGGGTCATGTAAGTGGTAGCTGAAGCATCTAATGTTACACAGGTATGTAAAACAGTAAAGTGCAAGGTTTGGATGAGTATTTTATTTTATTTACTTATTTTTTTTGGTGGAACTGGGGATTGAACTCAGGCCCTTGTGCTCGCCAGAGAAGCACTTATTCCCCTGAGCCATCTCCCCAGCCCCTGGATGGGTATTTTATGATGTGAGATCTCAAAATACGGAGTTTTTGTGGCTTTGTTTTTAGGTTAATCATCCCAAGACACAGAGATTTTAATTTTAGTATTGGAGGTGCTTTTGTATTAAAAGTTTGAGAATTATTGTCTTAAATTTTAAAGTCACCCAAGGAATTGATTAGTTGAAAACATACTTAAGAAATGAGACTGTGAGGACAGTGGAGTGAGACTTGGAGAATGGGAACTCCCTGTGGGACAGCTCCCAGAGGAGAGGAAAGCCCTGAGGGGACGCCCTCGGGCGTTGGGGAGGTTCACTGTGGGACCCCTCGGCACTGTCTGCAAGCCCTGTTTGCTTTTCACCACTATCTGAATTCATAAGCTTTTTCTTATTAAATATCAGTAAGACAGTAAGAGGCCAGATAGTTTGGGAAAAGAGTGGTGTGTGTGTGTATGTGTGTACTGCAGAAAATCCCCTAAGCGGCAGAGACCCAGCACCTGGGCAGTTTTAGGGGAACTGGTAATCTGTAAGTGATACACCTGCCAGTGTGTGTGTATGTGTGTATGTGTGTACTGCAGAAAGTCCCCTAAGCGGCAGAGACCCAGCACCTGGGCAGTTTTAGGGGAACTGGTAATCTGTAAGTGATATACCTGCCAGTGCGAGCTAACCCAACAGAACGAGGAAATTCAGACTTAGAGTGAAATGACACATAAGTAAGCAGCAGTGTGCCTGCGGTTTCTAAGGGATCAGTATGTTTATGTGAAGGAAACTGACAGAACCAAAGCTAGCATATGACAGGAACCAGCCTCCGTGTCTCCAGACGCCTGCTTCCAAGTTCCCTCGGCCATCTTGCTAATCCATTCTTCAGGCAGTGGCGGTGCAGCATAGTGGTCTTCGTTATGCTGTGCCCTCGCAAACCTTACACTACTGTCTCTGTTCTTGGCACGTGAGCTTCGGGGCCTGCATGTGTTCTGTGGACAGCATGGACTTGCCCCTTGTCCTCTGCGGGGCTCACCGCCACTGGGAAGCGAGGTATACAGACTCCCGCTGTAGATCTTTGTTCCCAGAACTGCGTGGCTCTCCTTTGAACTTTTATAGAGCTTATTAACTACTAGTGTTTCCTTCCTTACTGATGCCCAAGGTGGTGGTCTCAAGCGCAGACTGGACTGCCACTCACATGTCGAAACTCCATTCTGCCTCTTTCCTTTTCTGAGTTAAACACTGCATGTCCTAGCGTTGCACACAGATGAATTCCCACCTGGACTCACTGGCCCTTCGCACCGTAACAGTCTGACCACTTTGCTGCCGTGTTTCTGATCTCTAGGCCTTTT
>NW_004524610.1:1702016-1704516 GCF_000260255.1 Octodon degus | reverse complement strand
GTTTGAGATTGTTATAGATGCCCCTGGTCCCTGTTCATTTATGAGAGTGGAATTTGCCATTTCCATCCGAAGTACCTGTGTATGTTGTTCTGGGTCTATAAATGTATAGATTAGGGTCCACGTGGAGACAGGTCAGGATTCTTCTTTGGTTAGTAGATCAGTATTCTGTAGCCATTGAAGAACAGTGTATTTTGGGCATTTTTTAGGTAAAATAAGGAATTCTCTCTTTTTAAGTTTGGAACTAGAGTTAAGTATGTACTTGTTAAAAAATAACTTGTTTTCACCTTTATAGATGTTGAAATATTTTATGGCATTCTTTCTGTTCCTTGCTCATGTTAGTTGGCAGTTACAAGCCTTTATAATTACTTCTGACATTTCATGTTCATGTCTAGTAAAAGCTTTGTTATTCATAAGCTATAAATGTCACATATTCATAAGTTTAAATTATGACATTCTCCATGATTACTTATAATGGCCGGAGTCAAGTAGAAACATGACTGCTTGAAATTCCTTATAGAACAGCATGACAACAGTACTTTTATATTTTATCAATACATCAATTTTAATACTGTTTTTAATCAGATAGTACCTAGATTTTTCTGGGATTTGGCAAAAGTGCATACTTGACTAACAATGTATAACCACCATGCAGTGGTTTGCATCTCATGGCTAGTTATGATTTTATTGAATAAGAATTCTTACTGCTTTCTGACTCCCCAGAGGGCAGTTATTTGATCCACCTTAAGAGCAGATTAGCCTCTGTTTTAATAGATCTTCTGTGCTCTGGAGCAGGGGCGGGGCCCTCGAGCAGCTCAGCCTGCCCACTCTGCTCCTCCACTCCTGACGTGATCCTGGTCTTCCTCTGGCCTCTGCCTGTGGCCCTGCAGGCTGAGGTGGTTGAGAAGAGCTGAGAACCGGATAGGATCGTGCTCCGAGCGGCACGTGCTGTCCTCTGTAGGGCCAGCAGAGGCATGGGGCATTTCCTGTGTCTGGTGTTTTGCTGAGGCCCAGCACTGTATTACAGAGTGCTTAGCTGTGCCAGCTTCAGCAACAGCGACACCCACCCACCCACACACACCCCCAAGTCAAGATGCAGGGGTGTTGCGCTGCTTCTCATCCTGCATAGCCACACCCTGCATCTCACCATTTCTACTCTTTTTTTTTTTTTTTTTGGTGGGACCAGGGATTGCCCTCAGGCCCTTGTGCTTGCCAGGGAAGTGCTTATTCCACTGAGCCATCTCCCCGGCCCTCCCATTTCCACTCTTGTAGCTCCTGGCTTTTTTGATTATGGCTCTGTGTCCACTTTCAGCCACATGACGTGGTGTGATAGCAGGTCATTTTATTGCTGTAACTATGTAGCATTCTCCCTACACGTGTACCACAGTTATTCTCCATTCCTTTGTTGACACACGTCTGAGTGGTTTCCAAGTGATGACAAATTCTATTTGCTGCTAGTATTGTCAAGTACAATGTATGCAGGTATTTACCTGGAATAACTTTTAGAAAAACCAAGTAAAATATTTCCACTGTAATAGTCAGACTGAGATATAACTTGCAGTCCTGAAGTTAAGCCTTTGGACATGCATGGCTTGGGTTTTGAACAGGGCATGTGGTCCTAGTACCACAAGAGCCTGTTGGACATGGGTTGCCCCAGGCCACAAGGCCACTGTGCTGCTCCATGTCATTCTCCTACCCACGTTGGGCAGTCTCTGCTCTCCTTCCTGCTTCATGCAGCCTGCTGTGTTGAGCAGTCATAACAGAAGCAGCCCCTGACAGTGGCTTCCCCTGGATCATGGTGCTTTGGGGGTTCCTGGACCTGCTGTTTTTACTTCTGAATTGCAGTGCAATTCATAGATGTAGCACCTTTAGCTCATTAATTTATTAGTCAATTAATATATAAGTTGTCTTCCATTTTGGATGATTCTGAACATTTGCCTATACATATTTGTGAATAGGTTTTCATTTTTAAAAACTATGAAAATTCCATTCCCCATTTGCTTATCTTTGCTGTTTCCGTGAAAATCAGTTGGCAAGGCTGTGTCAGTGTGTTTGTGGCTTATTCTTACTTTGTTACACTGGTTTATGTTTGTGATGATACTTCCAGGACCACACAGAATAATGTATAAGAGAAAAAGCAAAAGATTTGCTCTTGTGAAAGCAGCAAAATAGTATATTAAAGACTAAACTCAGGGCTGGCGAGGTAGCTAGGCAGACTACAGCACGTGCTTGGGCAAGCTTAGGCAAGTGCACGGACCAAGTTCTGATCCCTGGCGCTACACGCCGTGCCAGCCCTGCCTCCAACCCTGCAAGCTTGTATCCCAGCACTGGGGAGGCTGAAAGCAGGAGGATCGCCATGAGTCTATCTGAGCTGCTAGTGAGACCCAGCAACAACCAAATACATTAAAAAAGAAGAGGGAGAAGGAGAAGGAGAAGGAGAAGGAGAAGGAGAAGGAGAAGGAGAAGGAGAAGGAGAAGGAGAAGGAGAAGGAGAAGGAGAAGG
>NW_004524610.1:1693054-1701916 GCF_000260255.1 Octodon degus | reverse complement strand
GAAGGAGAAGGAGAAGGAGAAGGAGAAGGAGAAGGAGAAGGAGAAGGAGAAGGAGAAGGAGAAGGAGAAGGAGAAGGAGAAGGAGAAGGAAAAGGAGAAGGAGAAGAAACATGGCTGTGTTCCAGTAAAACTTTATTTAGCATACTGAATTTTTCATTTAGTATAATTTTGATATATCACAAAGGTATTTTCTTTGTTTTCAGTATTTAAAAGTATAAAGCCAAATTTTAATTTTTAGGCCATAAGGCATAATTTTCAGGCAGTGACCTTCACTCTGGGAGGCTGAGGTAGGAAGACTGCAAGCTCAAGCCTAGCCTGGACAACCTAATGCTCTAAGGAGACCCTATTTCAAAGAATAATAGGGCTGGCCAAATAGCTCAGCGGATTAAAGCCCTTGCTTAGGCAGATGCAGAGGCCGGGAATTCTATCACTGGGCCTGCTGTGCTGGCCCCGCCCCGGGGTGCGCTGGGACAGTGATTGAGACTGGGTGTGGTGGCGCGCACCTGTAATCCCAGCACTTGGGAGGCTGTAAGCAGGACGGTCGCTGCAAGTCCAGTCTACACGATGAGACCCTGCACACCCTGTGCACCCTGTCCTAAATTAAAAAAAAAAAAAATAGTAAAAGGTCTGGGGATGTAGTTCCACGTGCAGATTCTGGGTTCAGTCCCCATACTAAAGAAGAAGAAAAGGACACCAGCAGTGTTTCTGCATTTGGGTTCATCCCATGACTTCTTATTTTGACTCTATCTATATGTCTGTGCACCATTTCCAAATAAGGTCACTTTCGGATGTACTCTGGGCTACAGCTTGAACGAGTCACTGTGAAGAGATATAGCTGAACTCATGACACCAATATGGAGAAAAGTTGTATTGTTGTTTCACTGGTAGACATTTGCGTGTTAACTGTCAGGTTGGTTGTTAGGGTTGTTGACTTATGTCAAGCATCTGACGTTTTTCTTACATTCTCGGCATTCTGCTGAACTGCGTAATGTATAGTGAGGTTAGCAACCGTGCGGATGGCTCCGTAGCAACCCTGTCTCTCTCCCTGGCCGTGTCGCTGCCTGTGGCGGCAGGTGACAGGTGCGAGTCTGCAGTTGCAGCATGACGAAGTGCTCAGGCGTACACAAGGGTGCGGAGCCTGGAGATTGCAGTGCCACACCCGCTGCCGCGGGGACCCTCGGGAGTGTTGTCTCTTGGGGCCATGCCGTCCGCCTTGGCGCTGCTTCCTCAGGCAGTGATTTGTCTCTTGTGTGCTGGGCATCGGCTCCCTGGTAGAGCATGTGGCTGGCAAGTGGGAGCCCTGGGTTCAGTCCCCAGGACGGCACGGTGAAGTCACGCCCCCAGGTAATGAGACCTTAATTGTGGTCTTACGGTTCATCGTGTTGCGTCTCCCGTTGCCTCAAATCTCCGTTAGGCTTACACATTCACTGTGCTTGGAATTCTTTATTATTAATTTTATTCCCAAATATGATTTCAGACATTCAGAAATTGAAGTGAGTGTACTTTTTCTAATGAAAGTGACTAGGGAGACCTTAGTGGCCCCTGCCCACTGCCCGGTACTCCCTCCACGTACTAAGTGTCACTCTGTCTGTGCAGGCTCAGCCAGCTGTGTCTCGGCAGCACTACTTGCCATCTGACTGCCAGGATTTCAGCAAGTGGGAATCGATGCTGAAGATAAAAGAAGGACTTCTGAGGCAGAAAGAGATTGTCATTGATCGGTAAGTGCATTTTTACTCACTCAGTATTTCAGTCAAATGGAGATGGAATTTAATGACACTGTGCACTCCAGAGTTTGGGAATTTACTGGTACAGTGATGCTGCCTGTTGGCCTGGCCCTGTCCTGTCCAGTCTTTTGAGAGCCATTACGTGGAGTGTTGGTCTGTCTGCTTCCCTGTCTTCTGTCCATCTGTTCCCTGCCCCCTCTGTGTGCACTGCACGGTCTGGAGGGCCTGGTTGTGGCTTGCTGAAGCAGGCGGTGCCCCTGTGCTCTGTCTTCGAGCGCCGACAGAAGGAGGGCCTCTTTCCAGCAGCTTTCTCTTCATGGACTGGTGTGAGGCCTGAGGCCTCACAGCAAAGTGGTGAATGTTTGAAGTAACTGACAGATAAGAGCTATGTGAGTTTTTGACACCCCCAAATTTTTGTGGGTTGTAAAGGAGAAGGGCTGATCTGGATGGTCAAGTGGGTGCTTGACCCCTCCATGGGCAGAGGGGTCTCTGTCCTTGACCAGGTGAGGTGACAGCACAAAGGCATGGCCCCACGGGTTGGGGGAGGGGAGTGATGAAGAGGGCGGGATGCTTGAAGCCTGCCTGGGGTCTCCACTGACGCCTTGGCTGTGATAGACTCCTGTATGCATGCACGCGAGGGGAGGGTGATACCGATGGCCCCTCTACCTCATCCACCGGCTTTGCCCAGGACACAGGGGCTCTGGTGGCCAGCTCAGATCTCCCGCCACTCCCACTGCTCTCTTTGGTCACAATTCCGGGTGACAGTGCCTCTGCGGGGAAGGGCACAGTCACCCTGTGTTATTAAGACAACAAGGATAGTAGTAGTAGACTTGTTTTGTTTTATTTATTTTTATGTTTTGAGGCAGCATCTTGCTGCGTGGTATAGGCTGGCCTCAAACTCTTGATCTTCCTGCTTTGCCTTCCGAGTTCTGAGATCACCAGTGTGCACCACCACACCTGGCTCATTGTGAACATTTATGAACAGTCTGCCTGCCCAGCATGTTATGCCATTTTAGGATTTTATTTACACGTTTATAATATTTTAAAATAATGCATTGGATATTGTGTAAAACAGTGGAAGAGAAACCAGCTTTTGCTTCTAAAACAATAGAACCAGTGTTGAAGCATAAAATTGTTTGGGTGCAAAAAACTCTGGAAGATACAGAGTTCTGAAAATTAGAACCAAATAGTTAATAGACTAGGGACTTTAAAGTGTTGGTGACACATGCAGAAGCTGTTTCAGAGAATGGTGACAGGCCTCGGCGTCCATTGAAACAATCTAGAGTACAAGTGCTTGTCAGGCCTCCTGCTTAAGGACACTGTGTGCCTGACGATGCTTTTCCGGTCACCACACTAAAAATTCCTTGCTGGGTGTTATTTTTGAAAATGTCAGTATACTCAACATTGTGAGGGGAAAATGTTTGCTCACTCTGTGTATCTTTGTAGTAGATGACTGCACTGTCAAAACAGCAGACGCTTATGAAAAGTACAGTAGGAACTGTGGGTTACTGAATGTGCCCCATGTCTTGAGAAAAGTGTATAGGTCAGCTTTGTGGTCACCACAGAAAACCAGGAGACCTGGTGCTTTCTTCTCTGTTTGCCCCTGCAATCGCATAGGTATTCTGAGAGCGCGCTTGGCTTACTGCACTTTGATTTACTGTACATCCCTGCTGAGGTATAGGGCTTTTGCCATTGAAGAAACTGGAGCTTTGAAGGAGGTGTTCTGGGCAGCCCCATTCTCCATCCCGCTTTGTAACACGAAGACCAAATGACTGACTGAATGTAAACAAATCGCGAGGTACTGCCTGATGCAAGCTCACCACCCACACAGCGGTGGGCATGGGAACGTGAGTTTTTGCACATACGAGTTCGGTATACTGATCTCTGCCTGAGAGATTCTGAGCTCCCTGACAGCAGCCTTTCCTGTACATTTTGTAACTGAGCAACTCTTCATGCTGAGAAAGTAGCCTCATATTAATAGAGAAGGTCAGAATTTTGGGTTAACCTGTGCTGTTGCTTATACATAGGTCCACTGGTAGCTTGCTTGTGGTGCGCCTGGGGACATGGCTTGGTAGCAGAACACCTGCCTAGCACTGCAGGACTCTGGGCCGACCCCTGGTTCTGCCCAGAAAGTCTTTTTAAATAGTGGCACTTTCACATTGTCCCACTGAGTTGATCGGCTAGGAGGTAAGTCAGTACACTTGAGAGTGCGTCCACCTCTCATAGAGACCACTGAGTTAGTTCTGTCGGTGACCCTGGCCTGTCGGGACTCCCGTCGTGTCACGATTGACAGTTGGCTGTAAATATACTTCTCGTTTAGTTACATGTGGAAGTGGAAGTATAGATCGTGCTAGGGAACCCTTTTAAAATCAATGAATTCTTTGCTACAGTGTAGATAACCTTTTTAATTAAATGGTTAATGACCTAAATCATGCTTTATATAGGACTTATGTTAGAGTTAAAAGAAGGCCTTCCTGTTTGCATCAGGACTACTCAGAGTAGGTCACACTCACAGATTTAATTAACTAATTTCTGAGCTTGTATTTGTGACAGTATCTGTCTTTTATATTGATGCATACCGAAGGAGTTGTGTTAATTCTCCGTCGTGTTATGTTACAATGAGACTTGATCATTTTATCAGAAAATTTGAGCATTTGAATACCATTTTAATAGTTTGTTTATAAATGATTTTGGTGGTTTATATGTGGACATACCGTATTACGGAATCAGAAAATGAATGTTTGAGTATCTTCCGTTGTGGTCCCTGCTCGTACCGTATGCTGTGATTTAGTCCTAACACTGAGCACCAGGATTAGCAGTGGACTCCACAGACCCAGGCTGAGTCCACGGCAGGGCGGCCCCGCTGCAGCTGCCCGGCACGGCTCGCACACCCAGCTGGCCAGGCCTCCCCAGCTGCTGCAGCAGTTACGCTGCCGCGGGAATCGGGACCCGCGATGGAGATGCGGGCCGCTCGTGGGTCCAAGCAACAGTGCGCACAGAGCACAGAGCCTCGATGCTGAGATGGCAGCCGGTTGAGGGCCTGCTCCCTGCTGCTGCACTTCCCTGTTCCTGCCCCAGCCGCGTCTGCGAGACAGCGTTAGTGTTTTTGCCTTGTGCAGTCTCGTTGCCTCGCGTGAGATCCCAGTGATGCCCAGACTGCCTGCCTGTGTACTCGGCGCTCCCGGTACTTCGTTCTCCCCTGAAGCTCCAGCGTTCCGTCTCCAGCATTATCCTCAGCTTGGAGGTGGCTCTGCCACTTCCCGATGTTGAAGCCTGCGGATGATAAGTTCAGCTTTTAGCTTTTTCTCAAAAATGTTCCTTTTTTATAAACCTCACCTCGGTTTTTGTTGGTTAAAACTACCTAACTAGGCTTTCTTAGTAATTTTACTAGTAATTTTTTTTAATTTTACTTAGGTTAAAAAGTCTTAGGTTGAGAGTTCCAAAATTTTTAGTGCTTTAAATTGCTCCCTGTTTTCCTGATTGCCTTATTTCAGATGAGAAATCTAGTGTCCCCCTTACCCTTGTCTCCTTTTCCCTCTAGCCACTCTAGAGGCTTTGCCGCTCGCTTTGAGCCACTTAGTTAATGGTCCCTCGGTTCAGCGTGCCTAGGGTTTGTGTATCTGGGCTTAGAGTTAGCGGGACTTCATGACTTTGCGATGCACACAGTTCTTATCAAATCTGGAGGAATTCTGGGCCATTGCCTGCAGATTTGGGGGGTGCCCCCCTCCCTTCTTACCTTTAGCGATTTCAATTGTGCAGATATTTGGCCTTTGAGAATTGTCCCAGAGCTGAAGGATATTCTGTCATTAAAGCTTTTGGTTCTGTTTGTCTGTTTTGGGTTTCTTTCTGGGTAGTTCCTGTCGCTGTGTGTTCAGGATAATGTGTGCTCTGGCCCACTCCCCTCCAGGGCTGCGTCCCTGCTTGCTGCGTGCCCGTTTGCTGCAGCTTCCCAAGCCCCGGGAACATGGTTGTGACAACCGATCTGGTGTCTTTGTCTAGTCCATCCTCCATGCCAGGTTTGGCTCAGCGCCTGGTTCTTCTGATTATTGTGGGTTGTAATTTTCAGGTTCTCTGCATGCCTTGTGGTTTCTTTCTTGATAGCATGCGTTAGGACTTTTACTTTTGCTTTCTTGAGCTTCATTCTGGGAAGTGTTTGTTGTTATTTTAAAGTTCTGTTCTTGGCATCAGAGCTGAACTTAGTGTGGAGGTCATTTTCCCCACTGCTCCCAAGTGTCCAGTGTCTCGAGCGCCCTTGTCACAGTGTGCTGCCCTGTGTTCTGCTTCAGGTGGGAGGGAAAGCCCAGGCCCAGTGCGCCCTCGTAGCATGGAAGGAGTTTGCTCTGTTAGAGTGTGAATGATTGGAAAATTGGCGGAAGACTTAATTCTTTCTTGGTTCCCTAGTTCTTATTTCTCATCTTTTATGTGGTTGTTTTTAAAGACTGTTAATAAATGTTTTAAAAAAATAACAATGATTCTAAGTCGACCAAGTTCTTTGATGCAGCTTAAAGCGTGCAACCTTGTGTGTTTCACAGTTACTTTGTAACCTTTGAAAACCTCAGCAACCTTGTGTGTTTCACAGTTACTTTGTAACCTTTGAAAACCTCAGCCACTAAGTTTCTCCACAGTATTACTATTTATTAAAAATTCTTCCGTGCCAGCCCCACTCCCAGGGCATGCTGAGACTGGGCGTGGTGGCGTGCGCCTGTAATCCCAGCTCTTGGGAGGCTGTAAACAGGCGGATCACTATGAGTCCAATCTAGTAGTGAGACCCTGAACACCCTGTAGGCCCTTCCCTAAAATACAAAGTAAAATAAAATAATAAATTAAAAATAATAATAAAAATTTTCATTCCTTTATATCGTTATTATGAGACTTAGTAAATTTTTGAACCTAAGAAATAAGGCACATAAAACTCTTAACATCCTGCCTGATTTGTAGTACTTTTAAAATACATCTTCCTAGACATTGAGTAGCTGGTGGAGGCCAAGCTGCGAGCTGCTGGAGAAAGCCTTACACTTGCGCGGATGGCATCACCACCCGGGGCGCGCGTGTCAGGGCTGGTCAGAGCCGTGGGCTGTCTGTTGCTGGCCATGCTGGCACGTAGACCATGCAGCTGGCGTCAGGGAGAAGATGGAGACGTGGAAGGGAGGAGGGGCTTACACTCCCAGCGCTGCACCCAGCCCCTGCCATGGGGCCTTACAGCCCGAGACATTTAATATAGTTCACGTTTCAGGGGGAAAGTCCACGCCAGCTGGCTCCAGCCAGAAGTACCACGGCAGAGGGGGCGACAGAGCAAAGCTGCCGCATCTGTGGTGGCTGGCAGAGGTAGAACTGGGGAGCAGTGCAGAGGGAGGTGCCGGGGGCCAGACGTTGATGCTTGGGGCCCGTCAGATGCACCCAGCGGTGTGCCCCGCTGTCCCTGGGCAGGTACCAGTCAGGCAGACGGAAGTGCACCCCCACCTCCGGGATGGTGCTGGGGCCAGCCACCCTCGCACAGATGCCAGAGCTCAGGAATGGCTGTGCTGACACAACCCATGGAGCACATTCTGGAAGAATGGAAATGGGATTTTAAGTCAGTAGACTTCCTGCCTGTCTTAGTTGCTTTGCTTATTGCTGAGACAAAATACCAGAGACCCACAAGCTAAAAGGAGGAAAGATTTAGTTAGGTCACAGTCTGTAGAGGCTTCAGTCCATAGTCCACTTGCGCTATAGCAGGGTGGGATGGCTGAGGGGAATTAAAGAGGAGAAACTTCCTGGCAAAGTGGGCAGCAGCAGTGAGCACCGATCGCAGCCCCCTTTCTGCCCTCATATTCCATCCAGGCTATCTGCATTTAGTGTGGGTAGAACTTACACGGGGGAGGGGGTACCCGTAATCCCAGCATCACACACCCTAGACCCAGCTGTCGCTGTAGAACCCCCCCCCCCCCCCCCCCCCCAAAGCTCTGGAGGAACATCTAGATACACGCTGTAACGCTGCACAAGCAGGCAGTGTCTCATAGGAGTGGAAAGGAAAGGCAAAAGCAAGGTGCAGCTCTTCGTTAGGGCCTGGGAAGCAGTCTACCAATGACAGTGTCCACAGAATACCAGAAGGACCCCACAGTGCAAGCAAGCCTGATGGCCATCCCACAGCTCAGACAGCGTCGGAGCTGTGCACGCTCTCTGTTACTGGTTTCTAAATTTGACAGTACTGTTAACTTCTTGGGTAAAATAATTATAACACTAAAAGCTCTGCTTTTAACTGTTTCTTATAAAAATGTATTCTTCGTAATGTAACTTCAAGTTTTGTTTTACAGGCAGAAGCAGCAGATTACCCATCTCCATGAGCGAATAAGGGATAATGAACTGCGGGCCCAGCGTGCCATGTTAGGACGTTACGTAAACCGTGAAGACGCCTATGTGGCTAGTTTGCAGGTAAGGCTGCAGGAGGGTGGTTCCCCCTAGTAGTGAGATTAAACACAGGGAGGGCCTGTGCGCTGCTCTGTGGCTCTTTGTATTTTTTTATTTAGGGATGGGGTCTTGCTAAGTGACTGAGTTCCCTGGGCTGGCATTGTTGGCATGTGTCACTAAGCCCAGTTGACTACAAAGTATTTTATAGCTGTTATTTAATACCATATTTTGTGTTAGTAATACACCGAGCGTATGAAATTAGGACATTTAATCAAGGTGTGAACTGGTAGTGTAGTTGCGTGTTTACAGCCACGGTAACCAGGTCAGGCCCTTTCAGACACCCAGGGCCGCTCTGGCCAGCTTCCAGTGCACCCGTCCAGGGTTGCTGGGCAGCTCAGCAGATGCATGTGTATTGCGTTACTTTAAAAGGAGTCAGGATGCATTGCTTGGCATCTGGTTTTATTCTTTCTTTCCAGGCCTTGTGTGAGTGTGATTTGTGTTGACCATGTCGTGTTCCTGTCTTTGGAGCTACGTGTGAGGCTCTCTTCCCACCCCTTCCAGGCAGTGTCCTCTCAGGGCAGGGTGTGTACCACACAGGAGTGGGTGTGTGTGTGCACATGGTGTCTTCTCAGGAGTGTGACAGCAGAGGCTGGGAGGTCCCCTCCTGTCGCTTGCGTGTGCACTTCTCTCAGGAGGTATGCTGAATTACTGGTTATCAGTTTAAGACCCATTCATCCTTTTTTTTTTTTTT
>NW_004524610.1:1656646-1692772 GCF_000260255.1 Octodon degus | reverse complement strand
TTTTTTTTTTTTTTAAAAAAAGGGGGGGGGGTAATAAATGAGAACAAGAGGCAAGGGAAAAAAATGTCATAGGACTGTCCTGCTACAATGCTGTATATGGTTAGATTTCTAAATTTCTGTGTACAAATATGTAACTGTTTATTTCTATTTAAAAAAATTTTTTTTTAAATTTTTTTCTTCATATTCTGTAGGGACTTAAAGTTTAACATAACAATACTTGATGGAAAATACCTGTTCCATGTTATGCCTAAGATGTTTTATATTCAGACGGATAGTGAGGTTAAGCTCAATTGCCTATGATGTAGGAGAATAACAATAAGCTTCTCTTCTGGAGGGTTAACAACCTAAGTTCACAGACCAAAAACTAGAGACAAAGAAGGGCTGCAAGGAAGGCCAACATTTTGGCTCTAGCCTTTCAAGGTCAGTGAAGACTCAGGACCTAGGAGAACCTGTACTGTAACATCATGTAACTCAGTTGTGCTCCAAATTTTCTGATCAAGATTATGGGACCACAGAGGAAGGTGATCAGTGATGTAGAGTGTGCCTAAGGAGAGTCACATGGAGAGAAAACATTCTCTCAGGCTTTCACAGACAGCAAATTGGTCAAGCAATAGCCATGACTCATCCACATGGCTGACACTGACAAAGGATCTGCAAATTGCAGTACAGGGTTTCAGGATAAATCCTGAGGGGACTTGACTGACATTACCAGATACAAAAGTTACATTTCTTGTTATATAGGTCTTGCTTTATCTTGGTCTTAACCATCCAGCAGAAAACTATAAAAACGAAGTATTAAAAAGTAAAGCCATATTAATACGCTGAGCTGTAAAAGGCTCAAGTCAACAACTTCTGTCTTTTTTTTTTTTTTTTTTCTTTTTTGGTGGAATTGAGGAATCGAGGATTGAACTCAGGCCCTTGCGCTTGCCAGGCAAGCATTTATTTCACTGAACCATCTCCCTGGCCAAGTCAGCAACTTCTGACATTGCCAGTCTTACGGAAAACCCACTACTATTATGGACTACTGGACTATATTGCAATATTTTGCTGAATTCAGGCACCTACAATATTTAAGTGACAATGGAATACCCTTCTCTGACAAAACTAAACGAAAACAGGGGATACAAATAAATGACTCTTTTGTCTTTGTGTGTTCAAAATAGGAGAGATACACAACTGCATTCTCTTGGATCATTGAATAGAGAGATTTGTTCTAATAGTGTTTGTGGACAGGATATCATGTCTGCGTCTTGTGCAGTGAATAACCACTAAGACAACAATATACATTGCATTAATTATTGAAATTGTGCTAGTAATTTCAATGCTAGTTTTGAAAGTATCTCAGTGCTATTTGTTTCTCAATAAAATTATTTTTAAATAAAGTGTTTTGTAAACAAATTCTACCTTTTCAAACGAGCCCTTTAACACAACAGTTAGTGAACACTCACTGTGAAATCCGCCCTTGAGGATCTTGGAGCTTACAGAGCAGAGGCCTTGGGGAGCGTGCCTCGTCCTTGGTGCCCGGGCGCCCACCATGTGGCAGGACCTGGGGCTGGGAGTGGCAGCAGGACTAAGGCTCACTTTGTTCCGAAAGAAGAGTACAGCCTGATGGGGCAGAGACAGACTGTCCATGGGACCTTAAAGCACACTTACCGGGAAGTAGAAGCGCCCCTCGCGCCAGTTCCTGCTTCTTTTAAGTGCTTTCCTTAAAATTTTTTCTGTTTTTTTGTATAAACTTTATAATTGGCTTACTTGGGGTGGGGGCATTTGGTGTTCTCATTGGGATCAAAAGTGAGGCCTGATAACTTTGTGGTGATATCAAGCACTTCTATTTGTAAAAATAAATAAATAAATAAATAAAAATAAAGTTAAAGTCTTTGTTAAAGTCTTTATTCTTAGATTTAAAAAAATCATTTGAAGTAGAATTTTTCCTTTTATTACATCTTCACATGTGTTTACTTATAAGTATTAAAAAGGGCCAGTGTGATAACTCAGCCTACTGAAGCACCTGCTTGGGCAAGCTTAGGCAAGTGCAGGCACCACAGTGTGATCCCGGCAACACATGCCACGCCAGCCCCCAGAGTCCAGGTGTGGTGGCGCACGCCTGTAATCCCAGCACTGGGGAGGCTGACAGCAGGAGGATCTCCATGAGTCTGAGCTGTATGTGAGACTCCGCAACAACCAAAAATACATTTGAAACAAAAAGTATTAAAGGGTTGGGTATTACAATCAGAAAATATTGAGGACAGGATAGCTTCAGATGTCCCTTAGGCAGAGGCGTTTCACATGGCACCTCCGGCATCCATCGCACTCGGGCTCGCCCATCAAGCTGCCCGTTACAGGGGTCTCATCTGTGCAGCCTCGCTCGGCAGCAAGGCTCCATCGCGCAGACTGCTGCGCTGTTTGAAAATGGCATTGCTGTGCTGTGTGACCAGCATAACTTTCTTTGATAATAGTATTGTTGCTAAAGCCATTCAGTGTCTCCTGGTAAACTTCATCACTCGGAGTAAGTGCCTTCCTTGAATTACACAAGCATTAACAAAAGCATGTGAAGCGCTGGAAAGCTGGAGAGCGTCCTTTGGACACACTGTCAGGCCAGTAGCGGGCTCTGAAGACAGCCCGCAAGCCCACATCACTCTGAAGGGGGGGAAGGTTTCCACTTAGGAGGAGACTTGAAGTGTCATTGGGAATTCAGCTTTAGAGCACCAGAGCGGTTCATGCATGGGGATGCAAGGAAAGGTGCTAGGTAGTATAACTTGTAACTCTGTATAGAGAGCCATTAGATGGCTTGGAAGAGATGGTGCACGAGATGATACACTGTTTCTCTAACAAAGTGATTTTTACCTTGGATTCATAAATAACTTCTCATAGGTGATTTTATACATGCCCATTTTGTGGTTCATACTTTGTTTAGCCTAATCCCATAGAGCATTTGACAAAGAAAATTAGTATTCTGTGTATTCTGATGCCAATTAGTAAAACAATATTCTAAACTTTTAGATGGAAAACAAATTGTTAATTAACTTCCATCTAATAACAACATACAGCAGTCTTAGAGTCCAGCCAGCCTTGAGCACAGGCTTATCAAGTCCCCTGGCGCAGTGCGGGAATCTGACCAAGCCCAAGCTCCCAGAGTTTTAGTGGTATTTGTGATGGAATAAAAGGTGTATATTGAAATGTCTTACACCCAAATTTCTACCCAGTATGCATCTTTTTTTTTTAACTGGGAAAAAATATGTATATTTAGAATTAGCCAGCTGGACTCAGTTTAGATGACCCCAGTTTTGTTGGCAACATCCAGCGCACCATAATCAGGAGCCAGCTGAACGTGCCTTCTTCGCTCCATCGGGCCCGACCGGGGCACTGACCTTGGCAGCACTGGTGCCGCAGAGGAGCTGCTGCTGCTGCTGCTGCTTTTTGTTTTTGCAGTACCAGGGATAGAACTCAGGACCTTACGCTTGCCAAGCAGGCACGTATGCTGCTGAGCTGTATTCTTGGCCTCCATAGAGCTTCTTTACAGCTTGCCTGATTTGGTGCTTATTGGCTTTGATAGCCGCAATGAACACGAGTGTGTTGTTGTCCTCGATCTTTTTCGTGGCTGACTCTGTGGTCGGGGGAACTTGATGATGGCAGAGTGGTCAAGCTTGTTTCTCCTGGGGGTGCTCTTCCGGGGGTCTTTGGGAGCCGCAGCGTCTTGGGACGGCGGAAGGTGGGTGACGTTCGTATCGTCCTCTTTTTGTGGCTGTGGATGCCTTTCAACCCAGCCTTCTTGGCCTTCAGAGCTCTTGCTTTGGGTTCAGCTTTGGGAGAACAGGGGCTTCCTCCTTCGTCTTTGGCGCCATCTTCTGCCCAGTATACATCTTAATGGGAAAGATGTGAAGGAATTTTTCTTTTGTTAATTGAAGATGAGATTTTTCCATGTATCTGTGCCCCTTGGCAAAATCAATTATTTCATCAATTCATTGTTTCTTGTTTTCTTTCCATTTTATTATTTTTTAAAATTTTTCCTCACCATCAAGTCCCTTGATTATGGCAAGTACTTAGTAAATGAATCCCTTTAAAAAGCATTAAACATTTAAAATGTTCAGTTCTGGGGCCATAACCTTAAGAACAATATGCTGTAGGGATCGCAAAGCTCGGAGGGGAGTCCACACACGTTCGTTTACGGTGGTTATATGAACGTTGAATGTAATTTTGCCCTTTGGTGTAGGCCTGGTAGGAACACAGGTGAAGTGCAGGCGGGTGCTCTCGCTGGGGGTCCCAGTAGTTGTGAAGATCTGTGGCCTCCAGCAGGTGCACCATGTGCCTCTGGAAGTGGCCCGGCCCCTGTGTGGCAGGGAGACCTGAGCTGAGCACCCAAGAGGCCACTTGAAGACACGTGGGCATTCCGAGCGGGCTGTGAAGGAGGCCACAGCAGCTGCATTTTATGCTTATTTTTTTTTATTTGAGAACGGGTACAGCTCTGTAGTTCAGGCTGGCCTTGAACTCACAGTGACCCTCCTACAGTGGCTTCCTATGTGCTGGGATTCTAAGTGTGTGCCACCACGCCTGGCACACACTGCATTTGCATAAGTGGCTTGGTGACTGCATGGTCCCGGCCCTGCGCAGCTGTGTGGTGTGGAGGGAGCGAGCTTCGGCGTGGCTGGGCTTGGGCTCTGAGCTGTGGCAGTAGGCACCTTCAGTGGTCACGGTGGGCGGGGTGCAGAGGCACAGGTCAGTGCGGAGCCCCACAGTGCTGGGGTCTCCCTGCTTCCATCTGGCCAGCCCCCTGAGCGGCTGGTGAGCGGCAGAGGGTGCTCTGCTCCTAGCGTGTTAAGTTTCTTTCCAGGCAAGGGAAATCAGAGTAGCGTGAAAAAGCGTGTGGGGCCACGTGTTCCCTGCGGGTTGCTCTCGGGCAGAGAGGCCCTGGCAAGGGCAGGCAAGGGCGCCAGGCCATGGGCCTGGGTCCTCATGTGTGTCTGGCATCGGCAAGCCTGGGATCAGGGGGCAGGGTCGCCAGCCATACCTGTGAGAGTGAGAGCCAGACCATAGGGAGAGGTGGGCACTGAGAGAGTCGGTTTGTAAGAGGTGGGTCCCCCGGTGCCCGATCAGCCAGAGCAGTGCCATCTTGGCCTCACCTGGCAGCACTGGTGAAAGTGATGCCAGCCTGTGCCATGAGGGTGAGGCTGTGGTGTGGGTGCTCTGGCCAGCCCCGTTTCTGCACTGTGGAGGCTGCAGTGGGTACTTTCCTCTGGGAGCTATTTCCCTAGGCTCTGGGCAGCCCACAGTTCTCTGTACTGCAGGAGGGCAAGTGTGCTCGCCAAAGGTATCCCGAAACCATCTTGAGGGTAAGGCGTGCCCAGGGCAAGTGGGTGGAGCATGTGTGCAGGCTTCTCATACCCAGAGTCCTCGCCCTGCCCACACGGTGTCCCAGCTGTTGATGTCAGGACCATGCAGTGGTTTGGGGTAGGACTTACATCTTTTTGCTTCATTTTGGTACTGGAAGGTTGAACTCAGGGCTTCACCTGGGCCACATGCCAGACAGACAGGGTCATGCTAAGTGGCTGAGTTGCCTAGGCTGGGCTGCAGCTTGCCATCCTCCTGGCTCAGCCTCCAGAGTGCTGGTATTACAGGAGGGCACCATCACGCATGGCTAGGATTTACATCATTTGGGCTTTAACGTTTATAATGATACATATCCATCATGTATCATACATCAAAATAGCATCACATCTCTTGGGTGTCTCACCACTGTAGTATCTTATTATTTCTTCTTAAAACTTTTATCTAAAAACAAAATTTCATAATCAAATAATAAGACAGCAATAGTGGGCTGGCGAGATGGCTCAGTGGTCTAAAGCACCTACTTGAAACAAGCTTGGCAAAGCACAGGGACCGCGGTTCAATCCCCAGCACCACATGCCAGCCAGCCCCGCCCCCTGGTGGGCTGAGCTGGCCACACACACACATACGATAAATAAATGTAATAAATAAAAAAAAAATATTTAAAAAAAAAAGACAGCAATAGTTCTTACACTGCATATCATTATCTTCAAACTAGAGTATAAGACATAAATCAAAAAGATTTTTATAAAAAAGAAACATTAAAGGAAGAAACATGACACAACTTACTTTTCAGTGCACTAAGATAGTAGTATAAATGAGACCAATTAACATATATATGGAAATATTTTTAAAATGATGAAGTGGGTGTTTTGGGAAATTATTTGAACTTCTCTGTACTTCTTATTTTTCTCTTCTATTTTGCTCTTTATTTGTGTGAGTGCATAAATATGTACATTTTGTGTGTTTCTCATCTAAGAAGCCATGCAGTGTTCCATCTTCGTCGTTCCTAGTGTGCCCTTTGGGCAGCTCAGTACTCCAGGTGTAGGACTGCAGTCTCCTTGTGCGCTTACCTGCTGATCAGCAGGTGCCCGTTTCCGAGACGGAGCGTTGCTCGTTGTGCTGTTGGCAACCCAGTAGCGCACGCACCTCTGCGGTGTGAGGGTTTCGCTCTTCAGGGACCGTGCCCGGGGGGAGGAGCAGGGGCTCGGGTGGGGTTCTCCCGCGGGCCACACGACACTCACCGTCTGGCTGAGTCATGGTTGCTCCTTCACTTGCTGCAGGAACTCGTGATTCTTCCCAGGTTTTGGCATCATAAGGTGCTCTGATGTACAGGGAACCCAAAGGCTTGTGCTTCCTGTCCCCTGCTCGTCACACTGTGCAGCTGCTGCTGCTACCTGCAGGCTTGGTGTCCACACGCAGCAGGCGGTCCGGCAGCACCACCTGGTCTGTCTTCTGGTTCAGTGTGACCCCATCTAGAAGGACAATCGTGGAGCTTCAGCTACTGCTGCAGGCATCCGCCTGTCTGTCCCGTCCCTCCCGCCCAACACACATGCCAAGGATCCCCGGTGTCAGGTAGCTGGAAGCACTCAGGACAGTCTGTATGAGTTCCTGTGAAACGTTATGTACATGTGGTTTTTACATCCTTGCT
Organism: Octodon degus; assembly: GCF_000260255.1. Taxonomy (NCBI): domain Eukaryota; kingdom Metazoa; phylum Chordata; class Mammalia; order Rodentia; family Octodontidae; genus Octodon; species Octodon degus. The sequence goes on along the minus strand of NW_004524610.1, from coordinate 1,685,799 downwards.
ACTGATACCAGACTCAGATCCCTGACTATGCTTTGGTCTTTCCAGGGGCCAGACCCCAAGCCACAGATTTTAAGGGGCCGCTGGCCTCGGTTTCTCCTTACCATGCAGATCTCTTCCTCACTTCACAAGTCCCCGGCTCTAGGAGCTGGAGAGTCGGAAGTGAGGATGAAGCCCAAGCACGTGGTTCACTGTATCGCAGCTGCTCTGAGCACCCCATGCAGGTGGTTAATGTGCACCTGTGTTCAGCATCTTAGGTAAGGACCTGCACGGCACAACTGCAGGTCCTTCGGCGAGAGGCTGTTAACTGCGTAAGAAACCCCGGGTTGTCCTCGGGTGGCTGCACCCCTCTGCCTTCCCAGCAGCAGTGGGGAGGAGCCCTCGGCACCGCACCTCCCTCCTCGGCAGTCTGGACTTGGGCTGTCCTCACATGTGAATAGAGGCCGGCATCTTGCTTTCGCCTTTGCAGCTCAGGGACCTAATGACAGTGGCAGAGGGCCTTCCATACACTTAGTGCTGTCTGTGAAGGTTTGTTGGCGAGATACTTTTTCAGATCCTCACCCAGTTTTTAAAAAATTTTACTTATTTGTCTTATTTTTTAGAGGGGTACTGGGAGTCAAACCCAGAGCCTTGCACTTGCAAGGCGGGCTCTCTGCCCTTGAGCTACACCCCTGCTCTTCCTTACCCATTTTAACTGGTTATCTATTGTTGAGCTTTTGAGAATTCTTTGTGTAGTTTAGGTAACAGATTTTGTATTCGCAGTGTTGCCGCATCTTTCACCGAGGAGATGCTCCTCACTCCAGGGAAGTGTGGCTGACCGGGCGTCTCTTGCGTCGGTCCTGGCTCTGGGCTGCACCTGGGAAGTTACCGCCACACACAGGTCGCCCAGGCTCCTGGTGTGCGCGTCTTCCTAAGGAATGTTGTAGGCTTTTGCTGACCGTTAGGACTAGGGTCCATTTGGAGTTGATTTGTGTGAGGAGTGTAAGGTCTGTGTCATTTATTTTTTATACTTGAGTGTCAATCTCCAGCACTAGAAACTAGAAAAGGCACCATTCCATTTCCATTCCACTGCACTGTGTTTATTGGATTCAATATTAGCTCAAAATTACACTGTGAAGAACTTCATCATTAGTTTTTATTTCTGTAGACTTTTACTTGTAGTGAATACATGCAGCATGCAGTTTCCCATTTATATTTCTGAGTACATGTTTTTTGGGTTTTTTTTTTTTTTGGCAGAACCGGGGATTGAACGCAGATCCCTGCGTTTGCCAGTCAAGTGCTTATCCTACTGAGCCATCTCCCCGGCCCCTGAGTACATGTTTAAGCCAAATAATTGCTGTTTCCTTAAGCCTCTTCTGTGGCCTAGCAACTTTCTCTCTCTCCTGACTTTAACGGTCCTGCCCCTCTTGCTCCCACAGCCGAAGTTCCAAGGTGCCTCCAGGCAGGCCCCCAGTGTGGAGCCAGCGGCCCAGCCCCCGACCGAGGGCCTGGAGCAGAAGCTCGCCTCTACGGAGAAGGAGGTCTCGCAGCTCAATGACTTTCTCATGCAGAGAGTCAGCCAGTTTGGTGAGGAGAAGAGGAAGCTGGAGGAGAAGGTAAGTGTTTTGCTAGTCACGGTGGGTCAGCAGCACTCCCTGGGGAGGAAAGGCTGCCCTGTCCTGTATCAGGCTCACAATTACACCTCCCAGCTGATCCTGTGCATCATCTGTGAAGCCCTGAAGGTGCTCTCCAGGGATAGAAGTGTCTGTGTCACCCTTTCTGGCTGAAAGCCACTTGCCCCCACCAATGGCCATTTCCTCATTGGATTCGTCATCCGGTGTTTTGGTCATGTCCCCACAAAGCACTGGAAATTAAGTAGCCGTTGGTCTCTAAGCATGTTAGTGAATTATTAAGCTGGGGAATCTAGTTTGGGGTGAGAAGCAAAAGCCAAATGCATGCACAACCCACTGTTACTAAAATTGTTTTTCCTTTTCTATACTCAGTCCTCACGGCAGCATCGTTAAAGATGGAGGACGTTTGTGTCCCTAGTTTATTGAAGAGGTGCAGATCCTTGGTGACTCGGTGGTAGAAACGATTGTGGACTTGTCTGTTGTGAACACCTACCTGATGATTTTGTGAGGTCAGCCTTCCATTCATGTAACCCTGGAGCAGGTCGCCCTGATTTCTGCAGTTTGACAGTGTTGGTACCTGACCGGGGGGGGGGGGGGAGGTCTGTGTGTATATGCATATGCACACCTGTGACTTGAGTTTGTATCTTCAGAAGTGACAAGTTGTATGTACTTTTTTTTTGGTCTACTATCAGAAGTGTTTTATTTTGGATAGCTTTCAAGTGCCATGAAGACCTTCTTGTCCTTCGTGTATTTTGGGCACTTCATGCAGTGTGTATAACCCCAGAGAGCCAGGAGACGCTCATTGGTCACGCGTGGGAGAAGTTAAGGCTTGCTTGAGACTTCTTCATGAAAGCATGTAACGCAATTGTGATGCTCCAGCGGATGAAGGGCTTAAATAAGCTTTCTGTGTTTAAAGTTTTCTCATTGTTCTTCTAGGAGTCCAGTGCTAACTGAAATCTGTTTATGTACTTACTGCCTAGTTGACAGCCACTTGGATATCTCATGGGTACTTCAGATTTTTCATGTCAAAACGCTGTTGTTTTTTGCTTTGGAGGTTTTCGCTTTCTGTGCTGGGAGTCAAAGCCAGGGCCCTGCACCCGGCAGACAAGCACTGCGCCCTGCTCCACGAAACAGCACTGAGCCTTCTGACCGCTCTCCCTCCCCCGCACAACAGTACATTTTCCCTCAGTGTTCTCAGCCAGCTGTGGTGTGGGAAACCTTCCCGTCTCCCCAGCCGCTCCCTCACACTGCAGGTGCGACGAAGCCCCTCCCCGCAGCCCCTGCGTCAGCCCCAGCACCACGGCCTGTGCCCTCGGTGTCAGCTGGCGCGTGAGGGCACTCCTTCCATCTACCTTAATGTTCTCCACGGCCACCTGTGTTGTGAAAAATGGAGATTACCCTCTTTTTAAAGGTGGAGTAGTATTCCACTGTGTGTGTATCCTGTTCTTAGTTGATGACGGTTTTCTTCTAGGACCTTGGATGTGTCACACCACTTTCTCCTCACGTGCAAATTGTTTAGTGAGAAATATGATTGTATGTGATGAGTCACTTTTTCTTGATATTTTCAAAATTCCCGTCACTGACTTTTACAATGCTTCTACATATGGATTCTTCCGGTTCAACCTAGCAGAGGGCTTTCAGGTCTTGGGGTCTGCGTGTCCGTGTCCCACTCCAGCTGTGAGGACACTGTAGCCATTGCTTCACGCTTTCCTGCTAGCTCTTCTGTGTCGGGATGCCCGTGGGCGTACGTGCTACTTGGCTCAGTGTTGTCCGTGAGCCCCTGAACTCTCTGAATTTTTGTGTCCTTTGTTCAGGGTTCCTTTGAGCTTGCTCGTCCTTCTTCCGTGTTAATGAATTGAGTGCAGTCATTCTATTCTTGTGCTTCTGAGCTTTCTGTGTAATATTTCTGGTATTTTCTTTGTTTTGAAATTCATCATCTGTCCCTACATTGTTTTCCTGTGTTTTTGAAGTTACTTTAATAAAAGATATTATTATGCATTAGACTAAAATAAGTTAGGCAAAGCATGAAAGAAACTAGACCATGGGCAGATGTTAGCTTTAATAAATTTGGAAGACTAATCCACTATACTGCTAATTCCTGCCATTTATTTTCCCTGATGAACATGGAAAAGAAATCTGTGAAAATATTTTAGACCCTAAGGACTTCAGATGTTGGGGAGGTATAAAATTTAAGATAAATATGAGCCTGGTACATTGCAGGCAGTAGTTTGTATACTTTTTGGTTTTTATGATCTTAACTATGTGAGATCTTTGAATATGAGACATGAAGTCTAAATGTGGGGAGCGAAGAGGCTGGACAGGGAAGGGGGCAAGGGGACAGAATAAGAGCTAAGGTATGTTGAATGCATGTGCCAACTCCTCGCAAGGAATGGGACCAGAGTGTACTGCAAACATACTAATAAGATTAAATTAAATATACTATATTTCAGGTGGTAAAGTTAAAAAAAAACTATGTGAAACATGAGGCTCAGCCCATACAGATCAGAACTTACTGGCCTCGTGTCCGGTGCGTGTGTGTAGCAGACTTGTGTGATCACAAGGTGGGCGTGTGCTGCAGACTCCTTCCTGCGGCCCGTGCGCTGGCAGTGCTCCGTGGGAGCGCCCGTGGGGCTCGTCCCTGTGCCCTGGGGACGAGCAGGCTTCCCATACATAGTCTCCTGGCTGCCTGTGCCACTGCGTGCGTGAAGAGCACTTCCTTTGCAGGTTGCTGGTGGTAGTTTTAATTTCTTATAGGTGTCCTTTCTTGCTCTACCTAAAGCATTTGGGTATTGGGGCCGGCAGAATAGCTCAGTGGTCTGAAGTGCCTGCTTAGGCAAGTGCACAAGGACCGTGGTTCGGTCCTTGGCACTACATGCTGCACCAGCCCCACCCCCAGGGTGGACTGAGCTAGCCACATACACACAGCATTTGGGTCTAGAGTTGTAGGAAATAAGAAATGGGAATAATTCTCCAGCAATCAGTACTTTGCCAGTTTTTAAACTATACCAGTGGCTCTGTTGTGTTACCCAGTAACTTTTTTTGGATTATTATTATTTTTTTTTTTAATCTTTTGAGACAGGATTTTACTATCCAGGTTAGGCTGGCCTTGAACTCACTTTGTATCCCAGGCTGGCCTTGAATGCATAGTAATCTTCCTGCCTCAGCCTCTGGAGTGCTGGGATTACAACTCGTACCCCTGCATCTGGCACCTAGTAACTTTTTTTTGTTGCCAGATTATAGCATTTTAAGAATCCCTTAGACTCAGTACGTAGTTTCAGCATGAACACATTGCTATGAAAATGACCAGGCTCTGCGCAGCCTCGGCGCTTGAGTGTGGGCGGTGAAAACTGCATTACTGCTGCAACCTGGCAGCTTCCAGTTTCGGGTAAGAGCAGAACAGATCACCCATTCTTGACTCTAGTACTGTAAAAATTTGACGGAAGTGTGAGTCTGAGGATGAAGTAGTCTCGCGTTAGAGGTGGTCTTCACTGTTCCCTGGAGCTTGGCTAAACTCACTGATGCCCAGGACTGCAGCACTGGTTTGTTCTTGTTGTTCAGTGACTCAACACTGCTGGCCACTCATGACCCCTTTTCTTTAGCTGAAAACCAGAGATAGATACATCAGCAGTCTGAAGAAGAAATGCCAGAAGGAGTCTGAACAAAACAAAGAAAAGCAGAGGAGAATCGAGACCCTGGAGAAGTACCTGGCAGATCTCCCCACCCTGGATGACGTGCAGAGCCAAAGCCTGCAGGTACTGTGGGACGTGGCACCCGCATCCTGGGGCCAGCTCCTCTCCATGTTGTCCCGCAGGGGCTGGCTCATGGTAAATTTGGCAGGTTCTTTCATCACCATTAGGGTTAACCTACGTCAGGACCTGGCTCCTCTAAGCCGAAGCAAGCCCTGCCTGATTAGCACATGCTCACTGTCCTGTGGGAACTGTGGCGGCTCCCTGGCTCTGGAAGGTAGTTTCTGAAGCAGTCTGATTGTGCTGCCTACATGCATGCACCTCAGTCCCAGGTGTCTCCGGCGTGCAGAGACCCAGGACTCTTCTTGACCTCGGTTGTGTATCTGAGGGACTCTCATTCTTCTTGGCCTTTCATCAGTTCTTCTTATGCGTTGGTATAAGAAATGACCTCTGATCACTCTTCTGACTTTTGTTTTTTCTCCTGACAATACCTCACCCAAAGACTTGCCACCAAATCTGCCCAGATCTGGCCTCTTAGTTATAAATCCATTAAACCCCTTCAGTTTTCTCAAAGGCTTTCTGGCCCTTGACTTTCCGCCTCAGCACTGTGGCCTGCAGCGGGAGACAAGTGTTGCATGAGAGGTCTGCCCTGTGCATTGCGTCAGGCCCTCCCAGTGGTAATGATACCACCTTCCCCTGTCCGCTCCAACTGTGAGCAGTCTTCCCACCTGTTCTCTGGGGAAACTAGCCAGTTGAGACTCATTGCTCTCATTTAGGGAGTGCCTTTATTTTGCATACTTTAAAATTTGTGTGCCATCCTTTTACTTTACATTAACTTAATTTATAAGTTGTAAAGCCAAGAGAGGTTAAAATCAGAAAATAGGGATCACAGTGAAAGCATGCATGGGCAGGAACAAGACAGCAACATAGACTTGAGCACACAGAGTCGTACCACCCTGCGGATACGGCCAAACGTGTTTGTAATAGCAGTTGCAAGTGGGAGTCAGGGCAGGTTCCCAGGGGTGGGTCTGGAGAAACACAGGTGCTGTATGTGTGCAATGCATACTGTTGTGGTGTGCATATGTGAGGGGACACCATGCAGCCTTAAGCATGAATGTGGGCTCATGCCACAGCCTGGTTTAAGGTAGAGGATAATTTGAGTTTAGCAATGACAATACTGTAGGATTCTGCTTCTATGGGGCCCAAAAGCAGTCAGTTAGAGACAAGAAGTTGACTGGTGGTTGCCAGGAAATGGATGAAGGATGAGATGGGTAAAGATTGTCACCTGGGTAGACATTCGCTTATGCAGGGTGAGTTTTGGTTGACATCCGCGTGAATGGACTCGGCACCACTGAACTGTGCACTTAAAATGGCTGAGATGCTAAATTTAATGTATGCTTTATTACAGTTTTTAAAACACAAAGGAGACTGTTAACCTTTTCTTTCTAGAAATTTCTAACCTCACTCTTCATAATCTCATCCTCCCAACTCTCTTGCACAGAAAAAAAGAAGTGTTAAGTACTTTAATTGAGATGAAGGTAGCGTGCTGTTAGTAATGAATTGTTAACCCCTGAGGACAGGAGTGAGTCCTAAGAGAGACATTTAGTTCTGTGTGTGTTTGAACTGCAAAACATTTCTCCTCAGCTTCAGGTTCTAGAAGAAAAGAACAAAAGCTTGCAGGAGGCTTTGATGGATACAGAAAAAAAGCTGGAAGAGGTAAAGAAACACTGTCAAGACAAAGAGGCGCAGTTAGTGTGCCAGAAAAAGAAGGAAAAGGAGCTAGTGACTTCCATTCAGAGGTAAGACTTTCAGAGTCCTTTTACCTATTCTTGTATTTTTCCAAGCATTTTATTTAAAATGGACAAATTTCTATTTATTACCTTATTATTTTTCTTAAAGATGTACTATTAAGAATCAGGAGTATAATTTCATTGAAACAATGGTGATGTACTCTGAGGCAACATGCAAACATCTTTCCAGAGGCTTTAGATGAGAATAGTAAAAATGGCAGTTGAAGACTGCACATTAATGAAAACCCTTTATCGGATGGCCTTGTCAGAGAACCTCTTAAGTAGCAGAAGAAGGGGACAGCAGGGTACTGCCCTTCAGCATTCAGGCTGTGTCCCAGGAAGCTGTGGCCCAAGGGCCTGGCGGCCTCACCGGGTGCCTGAGCCTCCCACGCTGCTGCTGCACACGGCCCTCTGGGTTTGTGCAGTTGGGAACACGGTGGGCAGGGTGCGTGGTGTATTTCGGGCGTGTGGGCAAGCCTGGATTCCTGAGGAATCTGAGACATACATAGACTTGTTTTGAGGGGGCAAAGCTTAACCCTTGAGGCTGTTGACTATAAATAGATGAAACAATTCTAAGATTTCAAAGCACAAAAACTAAACTTAAGAAATTCAGTCTTCAGATTAGGAAAAAAATTGCCAGCTACTCCTTGGATGAAGGAATGATATCTAGCATATATGAACCACCCAAAAAATTAGACACCCTCCCCCAAATAAAAGATCCAATAAGAAATGGGCAACTGAAATGAATATACTCTTCTCAGAAGTACAAATGGCCAGAAAACAGATGAAAAAATGTTCAACATCGCTGGCCACTAGAAGAATAAAACACCACCAATTTCATTTCACTCCGGAAGGTGTGGTGGTCATCAAGACCTCAGACAGTATCCATGCTGGCGGTGTGGGGGACCAAGGAAGCCCTCTGCACTACTGGCGGAAGTATAAGTGGTATAATGTCTGAAAATCAGTGTAGAGATTCCTTGGAAAAGTAAAACTAGAAACCTCGCTTGACCCGGCTATTGCCCTTACAGGTGTCTTCCCAAGAGTCCACGACGTCGTATTCCAGCGCGATGCGTGTGTGCCTGTGCGAGGCAGCCAGTAGTTAGGTCTAGGCCCACCGGTAGAGGAGAGGACCGAGAACATGAGGGAGTGGACAGCGGGGCGTGCGCTGCTGTGATGCCAAGAGGGATGTGTGTTTCTTTTTGTAGAAAAGCAAGTGCGCTTTGCAATCATAATGCCTAGTGACATAAATCAGACATGCAAGCTTAAATGTCACTTTCTCTTGTGTAATAAGGCCAAAGCATAAATAAAGAGCAAATCAAGGATAGAAAATAGGGAACGGAGGGAGCTCTATCACAAATGGGAAGAGTGTCTGGAGACCGAGGGCCTCGGGAGGGGAGGGGAGGGGAGGGGATAGCAGGCGTGTGTGCGGTGCGCAGCTCCTGCGACGGGCGCGGTCGTTGCCCTGCACACAGGTCCAGTAACAGAAGTAAATGAAATGCTCTGTGTTTATGCTGCTTTTAAATCCGTCTGATTTCCTACAAATACTGCTCTGCTCCTACCTGCAAAGTCTTAAATATACTTGGTGTATACCTTTTTTAAAATTATTTTTTGGGGGCTGGAGAGATGGCTCAGTGGTCTAAAGCACCTACTTAGAACAAGCTTGGCAAGGCAACAGGGACCGCGGTTCAATCCCCCAGCACCACATGCCAGCCGGCCCCGCCCCCTGGTGGGCTGAGCTGGCCACACACACACCACACACTCTCTCTCTCTCTCTCTCTCTCTCTCAATAAATAAAAAAAATAAAAATAAAAAAAAATAAAAAAATAAAATTATTTTTTGTTGCCAAAAAACTCTCATTTCCAGGATAATTAAGTTGGGGCTGGGGATACAGCTCAGTGGTACAGCGCTTGCCTAGTAAGTGCAAGGTCCCGAGTTTGATTACTGGCACCAAAAAAGGAGGAGGAGAACAAGAAAATAGGACAGTGCAGTCCTCAGCTGCCTGTTCACTTCCAAAGAGTCACATGCTTGTATTCTGCCTTCGTATGTATCTTCTTCTAATTCTTTAGTTTCCTCTTTGCCACTGCACGTCTTCTGCCTTTTCTTTGGTCTCAGAACAGCTTCCTGATCTTCAGGAGCTCAGCCATGGCTTCTCCTTTCACCTTCACTGAAAAAAAAAGTGCCTGTGTGTCTGTCCTGTCCTGTTGGTGCTGTCGTCCTAGCCCGCGCCGCGCAGCTGAGTGCATTCTGTTCCACTGCGTGCTTTCACTTGTATATATGTTCTTGTACCTTCTACTTAGACTTGGCCTTTTATTAGGCTTTTGGAGCATACTGGGTCTGGAAGTCTTGACTTGGAAAGATTTGGTGTGGTCAGTTTCAGAAAACATTGCCACTTTTGGTCTGGTCTTAATACAGTCTGAGACAGCGTCATTCTAGATCTTTCTCTGACTTTCACTTGGAGACACAAAGCCCGAGAAGTGCATGTGTCATTCTTCGGCACCTTTTGGCTGCATGTTGCTGCTCTGGTGGTTCGGGTATAGTTTTTCTTTCTCAGAACTTCAAATGTATTTGTGACTAGGAACTGTATCATTTTTATGTTTTATGTATTTCTAAGCTTCTTGCTTTGTGAATTCTTTAGTATATTTGGGATTTATAAATTAAGGAAAGTATTCCACCAGAAGTGCCAGTAACAGTGTGACGGCTCCTCCGCTGCTGGAAAGGTGTGTGCGAGCACGTGGGCATGAGCGTGTGGGGGCGGGTCTGTGTCGGCCTCACCACATGTTTCTCGGTGCATTTTATCTCTTGAAATGTCTTGAAATTCTGCACGTGTTTGGAAGGTAGTGTCTTGACACTGAACTGAGAAGTAACTTACTCTGAAATGGAATTATTTTTCACTTACAGATTAAGAAAGCAAATGCTTTATGATGGCTAGCAATACATAAAAGTATCTCCAGTGCCCTTGTTCATGACAGATCCAAAGCTCGAATTGTACCCAGGATTATTAGCTAAAGAGCTAGTGAATATGACATTTATTTTGGAAAAGAGAGAAAGCTTCATGTAGCTTTAATCATTGGAAAAAGAAAATATCAAATGCACTTACAGGATGCCACTTAGTACCCTGCAACTCTTGAGTATGCTAACGTAGAGCTATCTGTGGATTTCGTGGGGTTTGGTCCTTATTAGTGATAAGACTTCTTTTAATCTGATGGTACTATTGTTTGCTCTCAGAGTTAGTACTCCTCTCCTTTCTTTCTTTACGTTTACGGTGCCAGAGAGTTCCTTCTGTTGGGTGTCTCTGCCATGGGTACAGGACAAACCGCTAGGCCATGCTGTAGACACCGTGGAGTCCTGCTCTCACCACTGAAGAGGAAGGGTTACTCTGTGGGCATAGGTAACCTCTGTCATTCCAGGGACGCTTGTGCTGAGCCTCGAATGAAAGGCCAGCGACATGTGCCCATATTCCTAGTCCATCCTAGAGAGGGGACAGTGGGAGGCTAAGATGGAGCTCGGGTCTTGGGATGAAGACCTCACCTGGGCGAGAGCTGTCCCAGGCTAGGCAGCTCTGGCCTCAGCCTTGCTGTTTGTAAGGGTGTGAGCAGCTCCAGAGAATAGTGGGCCCGGCTGTCTTGGGTAAAATGTGGTTCAGCTTACCAGGGTGCTTCCTGTGGGTCTTGATCAAAAAATATTCCAAGAGAGAGCATCATTGCTTTCATGTCATCAACCCAGATCAGTAAATGGAGCTGCTTTTCCTCATACAATCTTTCTAAAACAGTTTGCAGCAAAAAGTAGAAAGATGCCTTGAAGATGGAATCCGCCTTCCCATGTTAGATGCAAAACAGCTTCAGAGTGAAAATGATGACCTCCGAGAACAAAGCGAGGCGGCGGGCAAGGTGAGCGCGTGCTGGGCAGCGGAGAGAGTGAGGGCCGCACGGGCGCCGCGCCCACCTGCCTGCCAACTTCCGGTCTTGCTCGTGTGCAGTAGCTTTGAAATTTTTAATTTGAATGTTTTTATCTGGAAAGAAAACAGCATTTAAGCAAGTTGATATAAATTTAAATAAAAGGATATATTTTATAAATCAGTCTGTCAAAAATTGTACAAAGAAAAGTTTTGACATGAGAGATTTTTCCAGTTTTTTATGCGTGATCTGAATCATGTTGCTATTTCCAGGATACTTACTATGAAAATCTTTGTAAAATAAAAAGAGCTTTTAAAGATATATTTGCAGTTCTACATACTTACTTTTTTTCTTGAAATATTGGTACTTTTAGAAAGCAATGGGGAAGAATGAGGTGGTTCCAGCTAATTTCTTTCCTTGTTTTAGATAATAAGCAGACAACAAGATGAACTTAACAAGATGTCTTCAGAACTGCAGGTAAGAAATATTTCATCCTTATTTTCATTCAGTGATGAGTGGATTTACCGCTTAAGTAATATAGAGGTATTAAAGCATGTTTGTGTAAAAACAGTGGCACTCGAGGTGAAATTACAAAATCTTTACGATTAATCTCTCAGTTTTCAAGGAATTCTGTTTATGCAATAAATTCTACAGAAAGTTGTGAGGATTGTTCTCGCTTCTTCGCGTCACCTGCTCTTTATCACGCGTCGCGCGGCTCCACTGCTTATCACCGACCCGAGAGGAAGCGACGTAGAGCCCTGGTGCGAGCCCCACGCTGCAGACTCCCTGTGGGGCTCGAGTCGCGTGCCCACTCTTCTCCAGCGCCTCTCCAGCAGATGCTCCCCAGGGCTCGAGTGCGCTGCTTGTCTCTGCACTCTCCTGAGTGCTGGAATCCCACAGCTGTCAGTCCGCTGACTGGTGTCCCCTGCATCGTGCCTCAGGGCCTATGTTGTTGTGCTCGCTTTTCTCCTGATTTTGTTTTCCAGTCCTGCTTTTCTGACCAGCAGCCTTGGCTCTGTGAGGGGGTTTAACTGGTTACAGTTTAGGAGTGGTTAGGTTCCTCTTTGCCATCTGTGGGTGAAACCCTGGGCTCCGGGCGTGCGCTCCCTGTCTGACATTGTGGCTGCTCCTACATGCCTGCCTTTGCACACGCACCACACCATGTAGGGGTGCAGCTGCTGTGAAAGTGTGTGCACACAGTGCTCCATCAGGGGCGGTGCCCGAGGCTTCCGGAGTGTGGTGCCTGTGCCCCCAGAACCCAGGAACAGGTCCCCTGCCTGGAGGGCGGGTTGACTGCCCTCTTCCCCTCCTTCCGATGCCGTGTCTGGCCCTCTCTTGTACCAGCCCGATGTGCTTGCATGCGTGTGTTTTTTCTGAGTTCTCAAGCATGGAGGCTGTCTGGCTCATCTGGACAGTCAGAGCTGAGCAGAGTGCTTGGCACACAGCGCATAGCCCACAGATGGGAAACAGGATGCCGCCAGTTCTTCTGCTCATTGTCCCACTGCTTGCAGAGCCATGGCCTGTCGTGGCCTGGTACAGGGTGTGTTGCAGAAAAGGGAAAGTGATTTAATGGTCCTATGGCAGATTTTTATAACAAAAGTAAAATTCCATCTCCCTCCAGAAAGTATATTGCTGGAGAGGCTGTGGGGGAAAAGGGACCTGGTGCCACCACTGTGGAAATCAGTCTGGAGGCTTCTCCCAAAGCTAGGACTGGTGTTTTTGTTCACCCCAGCTGTTCCGCTTCTGGCTATCTTCCCAGAAGAATTAGAAACAAATCACAGCACAACTCGTGTGCACACCGTGTTTATAGGAGCACAGTCTGTCATAGGTGGCTCCTGGAAACAAGTCAGATGCCCACCATCCAAGGCATAGGTCAGAGGTTGGGGGCTTTTTATGCAATGGAGTGCTGTGCCAGAAAGAGGAAGTATGAGACATTTCTAGGCAAATCGATGCAGTTGAAGCCGTACTCATAGGAGAAATAAGTCAAACTCACACATGTAAACATCACATTGTCTCCTTGGTGTAAGAAACTGAAAGCGTAAATAAATACCACATGTACAGTAGCTATCGTGAAAGGGGAAGAAGTGAGTCTGAAGGAAAAAGGAACTAAAATGGTTGAAAGGGCAGTGAATGGAAAAGGGGAGAATTGCAAGATGTACTACTAATTTCTTTTAGTTCATTCAAAAGTTTGTACTAGTAGTTGGAGAATTTTTATGCCCATATCTTGTACTGAGTAACTGCTTTGGAGATAACAATATGAACTCCATTAGCTTTTTTTTTTTTTTTTTCCCGGTGGTACCAGGGATCAAGCTCAGGACCTTGCACTTGCCAAGCAAGCACTTATTCCACTGAGCTATCTCCCCAGCTTCCAAATATTTTTATCCTCTTTGTTTTGAAATTTTATTTTTTCATTAAATAATAAAGATATATATATACACACACACACAAAGAAGAAACCTTGTAGCGGTTTTGTTTTTGTGAGGCAGGTGGTTGCTATGTAATTCAGGCTGGCCTTGAACTATCTAGCCCAGGCTGGCCTTAAAACTCTTGGCAGTCCTCCTGCTTCAGCCTCCCAGGTGCTAGGATTACAGGCATGTGTCTGCCAGAGCCTCATGTGATCTTTCCTTTCTGCCTCAGCAGTCTGTTTCCTGACCATAAACATGCTTCTTTTGGAGTGTGTGTGTCTGTGTGTGATTCTGTCTGTGGTCACACCCAGCTGTCCAGTGTGGCAGGTAGCAGCTATTCTTCTCCCTCCCCACATGCCCAGCACTGCACCCCGGGCTGAAGCACTGAGCCACAGCCCTGCCTTTTTGTGCATTTCTTTAAATGGGTCCCCCTAGGTCGTGTGGGCTGGGCTCGAATGGGGTCCTCTGGCCTCAGCTGCATTTGTTTTCAGCAACACACAGTGACCTAAACTGCCTCACAGATTAGGCCATTGAGGTCCCCTGGCAGGGCGCTTCAGGTCGTGCTGCTGATTTGCTCTGGGAAAGTAGCCTGCAGGTCCGCATTTTGAAAACCCTCAGTTCAGAGGGTGTGCAGTGGGAGTGTTCACCCACGCCAAGCCCAAGAGCACGGGCAGCCTCTGGCGGCTATGCCTGCCCGCCCAGGGCTCAGGGAGGAATGGCGGTGTGCATGGGCTTTGCCGCCGCCGCCGCAGCAGCAGCAGTCGGAGGCGGCGCCCTTCTCCACAGGCCTGGCAGAGCCAGGGCTTGGGGGTGCTGAGCTCACAGCTCGCTCTGACTGTCACTGCTGAGCACCTGCCCTGGCTTCACACCTTCCGGCTGCACTCAGGGGAGCCACCTCGGACGAGGTACCCACTGGGTCCTGTGAGGCCTGTGGAACAGATGACTTCGTAGAAGGCTGTTCCCAGGCCTGACAGACTTGTAAAGTGGAGCACAGGCAACCGTGCTCTTCTTTGGAAGACGCCTTGTGTGGCTTAGGACTAGAATGGCTTTTCCTCCGGGGTGAGGTCCATTCTAACACACTGCAAGGCACGCTGGTCTCTTCTCAGACTCTGGAAAGGCCACCGATTTTCTCCCACTGACTTAGGAGCCCCACATAATCCACTCCCCTCCCTGCATTCCCTTCCAAGTCTGATGTTCGTACTCACCATGACGCTCAGGGTGTTCATCAGACGCAGGTCAGCGGCCCCAGGCCCTTTGCACTGGCTGAACCTCTTTCAGGATACCTGAAGACACCGTCTCGGGTACCTCAGCCTTCGGCTTACTTGCCACCTCGTGCATAGCCCTTCTCGCCCCCTGCCACATTAGCGCTCTTGCTAAAGCTCTGTTCCTGCACAGTCGCCTGCCTGATGAATGGTCTGGTGTAAGGAGTTCCTTTCATTCCGGGTTCGCCCAGGACAGGAGAACGTTCACATGGGGGATGGCAGGAGGCGCTGTGCCTGGCTGTGTGCGCGTGTGTGTCCCATGCCACAGCGTTAGTCTCCTCGGAGCGCTGCCGCCTCAGTTGGGCTGCAGGCGCTGAAGACTGCACGCTCCAGCGCAGCGCTTCCTTCCAGTGAGCCTTCGTCTGTGGGCGCGTTTCCCAGCATTCACGTCCAAACTGTCTACCACTCAGCACTTCTTGTGGCCCAGAAGTAATCCCGACAGGTCAGTAACCTCGGAGAGTTTAAAAAATGTCTACTGGGAATTTAAGAGAGCTTGTAGAAGTCAGAAACTTAGTTCAAATTTTTATTAATCCTCAACATGTTTAGTGAATCATGAGCAGGTTGTTAATCTGAATTTCACAAAGCCCAAAATTTATTTCAGAAAGGACTATAAGAAAACAAAAACAAAAACAAAAATATAAGGGCCAGCCAGATAGCTCAGTGGACTAAAGCACCTGCTTAGGCAGAGTGCAGTGGCTGGGGTTCGATACCTGGGGTGCCATGCTGGCCTGCCCCTGCTGGCATGCTGAGACGAGACTGGGTGTGGTGGCATGCGCCTGTAATCCCAGCCCTTGGGAAGCTGAAAACAGAAGAATCCTTATGAGTCTGATCTATGTAGTGAGACCCTGTAGACCCTGCGGATCCTGTCCTAAATACAGAAAAAAAAAAAAAAAAAGAAATACAGATTTTTAAAATTTCTGTGTAGTAGAATGCCCTCTTTTGAGCAATTCTGCCCTTTTAAAAAAATGTTAGATCTCAACAAATGCTTTGCGAAATTTTTCATAAAATAACATACATTATTCATTCTTGATAGAACAAATAAACTGAAGTGTCTCCAGCTTTCTTATGTACAAAAAGTAACACAGGGTATTAGGGATTAATATGTCAGAATAAATATACTGTACCTTTTAATTTATAAATAGCAATATGTATTTCAACAGCTCATTTGAATTATAGGTAAAAAAAAAACCCAAAAATGAACTACTTTCCGTGTTAAAGAATAGAATGATTTCTTGAAGAGGAGACTGTGCTGTATACTGCCTGAACTAGGCTTCCTCTTGGATACCTGTCTTAGTCGTCAGTTTTGTTCTGTTTTGTCTTACTTTGAGACCATAAGAAAATTAGCCAAATTTCTTTTCTTTGTCCCCATCCCTCAAAAATACGCTTTTGCACGTGACGTGAGGCGGCGCAGGGCTCTGCTGGTGTTCTGTCACGGTTCTCGCCCTCACTCCTGAGGACCCTGGGCGCGCCCACACGCCGCGAGTGCAGGCTGCCACGCGCTGCTGCTGCTGCTGCTGCTGCTGCTGCTGCTGCGTGTCCTGCTGCAGCCTGGGGCTGCTCCCTGAGCCCAGCTTCCTCCTCTGCACTGCTGCGTGCTTGCGGATGGTTCTCACAGAGCACGGCCCACTTCACTGCTGGTTTAAAATTCACTCTCCCGCAGAAACATTGATCTGCAGCTGACTATTACTTTGAGCATGACCTTAGATTGGTCTTGGTGTTACACTGTTCTGGCACCACCATCTTTCTGAAATGTAAGTGTTAACAATAGTTTATCTGTGATGCTTTTCTTATGTAATTCTAATAAACAATCGCAAACCTTAAACTTTAAGTTGTATTCTGGATTACAGCCACATGATATTGTTGGGTCAGAAATTATAAATACTCAGCTAAATAAATAAATCTCCATATGTTGTTCAATCAAATGCAGCCAAGAAAGAATTTCAGTGCCCAGAAATATATATACCCAGAGAACCCATGTACTCTATAAGTTAATAACATGGGTGGTTTTAAAAGGTTTGTTAGGGGGCCGGGGAGATGGCTCAGTGGAGTAAGTGCTTCCCTGGCAAGCGCAAGGGCCTGAGTTCAATCCCCGGTTCCAAAATAAATAAATAAATAAATAAATAAATAAATAAATAAATAAAATAAAAATAAAAGGTTTGTTAGAATTGCATAATTAGAATCATGCAAGAACATCATAGATAAACTGCTTTAAAACTTAGATTTTAGTAATGAAAATTGGAAAGGGGCTGTGTTCATAATGGTGCAGTACCGTTCCCTAAAAGTACACTGTTGCATCTTTTTACTGTTTCAGACGTGCATCTTCCAGCGCATTCAGAGCCAGCGCTGCTGGTTACTGTGTTACATCAGTACTTTCTTGCATGTGCTAGACGCGGTGCTTTACATCATTTTTGTTGTTGTCCTAGTCTATCCAAGGGAAGCTCTCTGAAGAGAAATCAACCACACAGATGCTGATGGAAGAGCTGCAAAGGAAAGAAAGAAGCCTCCAGAGGCTGACACAAGTGCTGCTGGAGGTGAGCAGCAGGAGTGCGGGTGGCCCGGAGGGCTGACCCACGCCTCTTGCGGGTTCAGCCAGCGCTTAGTTTGTATGAATTATCAGGACTCTTTTTAAACTGGCAGCTTGATTTTGATGTTCCAGGTAATTAAATCCTTTGGGTTTCCTAGGAAAATTAGGACAGGAGGACAAACCTCAATTGTTCTTATGTCTCAGAGGCCAGTTGTAGAGCCTTGACTCCATTCAGGTGGTTACTAGACAGACCGAGGCCCTCAGTGAGCAACAGGGCGTAAGCTAAGCACAAAATCACCCTGGTGGAGGGTGGGTCGTCGCGGGAGCAGATGCCTGTCTCGGTCGCGTGACATGAGCACGGACTTCGGGAACAAAGGTGCTCGCCAGAGCGCGTGCTCTGACTCACGTTTCAGCCATGGCTCCTGAGGAACGCATTTCAGGGGGAGGTCAGGACGTTTTCTTGAGTAACCACAGTTGTCATAGGTGGGAAGAACTGTGACCCCTTGACACTTGGTAATGCCGACGCTATGTGCAGATTGCCCACTTCGCAAATGTCTTCAGTGCCATTGCAAACAGCATTTAATCAAGGACTACTTACTGTGTTTGACGGTAGTGTTTTATAAATCCTTAGATCCCTTTATTTTAGTAGTGTGTGCTTGTGAATCATATTAGGGATTTGGCACATGTGTATATCGTGTGGTTGAAGACTGGAAGCCCATTTTTCTCCGACTTGAGGATTGTCCCCGCCCCTTGTAGCTTTGTCTGATTGTCTCTGCATGGGTGTCATTTATCTTGTTCTTCATGCTCTTGTACTTCTTTAAGCTGCACATTAAGCTAGAGACCTTGTGAAACTCGGGTCTCTTTTGGGGGCGAGAACTCATCGTGAGGGCTGTTTACTGATCAGATCATGCAGTGTCCAGTCACCTTGGGGTCAGGCTGGTCGTCGCATGGTCAAGCTGCACAGTGTCGAGCTCCGTCGTAGTTCAGCTGGCCCTGAACTCACTGTGTACCCCAGGCTGGCCTTGAACTTGCAGGAGGCCCAAGTGCTGGATTACAGTTGTGCACATCACACCCACCTAACATGCTTAGTAACTTAATTACTGCTGTCACTAGGAATAAAATTACTGAATAAGGTTGAGCATGTCATAAAGTAGTTTGTCTTTAGAATAAATCTCATTTATAGGAAAACGTGCACACAAAGCCTGGATGAGAGAAACCCACAGAAACTGAGACTGCCTGCACTTAGGCTTTTCCTCTGCGGCTTGCGCTGGGGCACCTGGGCCATTTCTGCCATCTCAGTGAGCCCTGTCCTTTCCCCCGTGCGTATGCACATGGTACCTGATGACGGACTTCTGCTCACGGATGTGGGAGCTGGCAGCCTGCGTGGCTGTGAGTACCTGTCCTCTGTCCTGACGGCTGGTGTTTTGCTCACCACAGAACCACAGACAGACAGGAGAGGGCTCTCTGCTGGGACTGGACCAGGACCAGGTCGAAGAGGCAGAGCCACCAAGGCAGCAGCCGGTGCCTCCCTCGCGGCCATTCTTGGACCTGGCAGTGATTGATCAGCTCTTCAAGGAGATGTCCTGCTGCCTGCTTGACTTGAAGGCGCTGTGCAGTATTCTCAACCAGCGGGCCCAGGGCAAGGAGCCCAATCTCTCCTTACTGCTGGGGATCAGGTGTAAGTGGCTTAGTGATTAGAAACCTGTCCTTGAGAGGCAGGAGCTCTGCCTGCCTTCCTTGTGTGCGGGGTTCCCTCCTTTCCTCCTGGGCTGTGGCTCTAGGTGTTGCTGGGGCCCTTTCCTCCTGTGATGTGACCTCCCTGCCTACAGAAAGGACGTGCCCACAGCCACGCTGTATGTGGATCCTGCATGGCACAGGCCTGGGCTCAGTCTCGGGCCTTGTGCCTGGGCAGGGGTGTGGTTTTTTGAGCAGGCCAGGGCAGCAGCCCTGGGAATCAGGGTGGTACACTTCACTTACACGTGGCCTCTGAGAACCAGATGCAGAAGGACCCTCTGGCCTGCCCAGAGCTGCCCACCCTCCTCATGTTCACCCCTGCTCACAGCTGCCGTTTCATTGATGACAGAGCCTTCCTTATCCTCAGGAGTGACAGCAGCCCCTCTGCTCCCTCCCTGCCCCTGCCTGCCCTCAGGGTTGACTGGGCCAGCTGGTGGTTAGCTCCCGGAACCCTGAGTCTTTGTGACTCCAGGGCCCCACAGCCAGACCCTGCCTTCCAACTGCACTCCAGCTGTTGCTGGAGTTCCATACTCGCCCTGGACACTCCTCAGTCCCGCCTTCCACGAGCTCCTTTGCTTCTCCCCCTGAGGTCCCAGCTTCTTTTCCTCAGGATTTGTCAAGCAAGCAGCCTTCCCCCGCCTGGCAGCTGTCCCATGTCAGATGGACATCTGTCCAACCCTGCCTGGAGGCCTCATGACTCCTATGGGAGCCCCCGAGCAGTGCAGCTGAGCACAGCCCCCTTCTCCTCACTGCAGTGCCGCCCACCAGCCCAGCGTTGATGCAGGAGCCAGGTGGTGATGACGGCCCTTCCCCTCTCACTCTGTAGCCATCAGCCCTGTCACACTGCTGTCCTTAACTCTTGGTCCTGGAGCCTTCACGTGGACTGACGTCTCTGTCACCCAGGTCCCCTCCATCCACACTGTCTGTCTAAACTGGGAGCCTGGTTTCCCAGTAGTCCCCTCCTGTGGTACAGGTAGATAGCACCTGTCCGCCTGCCTGGGGAGCTTCACCCTGGAGTTTTTCGGTTCTGTGCACTCAGTGCCTTCACTTACTCTACCTTTATGGCCCCTCTGGTGAGCTGGGCCAGCTGCTTCCTCAGGGAGGCCTGGCCACGCTTCCCAGTGGCACTTAGCCGAAGTCGAGTAGAGCAGAGAGCAAGCCACCAAGCTCAGCCTCCAGCCTGATGGCCAAACCAGAATTGCGGTTTGTTTATTAAAATACTAGCTGCCTGACAGGCCCAAGCCCTGGGCTGGCGGAGCAGGAAGGGCTCCACTGGTCCCTGCCCACGCCCGCTTTCTGGAGGGCTTCCTGGAGGTCAGGAGAGCTACTGGGGCGCCATCAGGCCCTGGTAGCAGTCACCAGCTCAGCCGGCTGCTGGGAGCTGTGGGGTCCCCACAGCCTCTCTGTGTGTCATGAAAACTGATATGCCAATCAGAAACTCACTTTGTGGTCATAAAAATTAAGATGCTTTTCAGACCCTTGTCTAAAGGAAAGGACTGAGGGCTCTAGTGGAACTTGTAAGAGACTTTAGAGGACGTTTTGTCCACGTTGAATATTATCATTCAGAAAGCCTGTTAAATTTGTATCACTCTGAATTTTATACATTTAGCTGGCAAAATTTTTAAAGGACCAAGTAGGTGATACCTGCAGTATTTAGTATCAAATGAGGACAATTTAATTGGAGCCTCACTAATACCGTGTAGCATTATGTTTCCGTGATGCTGAAGATGAAATCCTGGAAAGCAGAATGTCCGACATTCCTCTGTGCTTTATTCACACAGCGATGAACTGTTCAGCTGAAGACGTGGAAGTCGACCACAGCCCAGACACGCTCAGTAAGAAGCTGTCCGATGTGTGCCAGTTACGGAGGGACATTGATGAGCTGAGGACAACCATCTCCGACCGCTACGCCCAGGACATGGGGGACAGCTGCGTCACCCAGTGAGGCTCAGCGGAGCTGCTGCGCTCGCCTTGCGCTTCTGCCCAGGAGTTCAGCAGGAAGATGTGAGAACACGTGGCTTCCTTAGAGGGGTGCTTGTGCATCTGTGTTACTGAGGGGAAAGGTGTTGTGAGGAGGTTTTAGGGGGCTTTCTAGTCAGGCAAAAAAGTCAAGTTACCATTTAAAAGATGTGGTAGTCTACAAGAAAATGTCTGTATTCTGAAACTACCGATTGTAGGGCCAAGCTGTAAACAGTGACCTCAGAAAGGGTATAGGATTTGTTCATTCGTGGAGTTTTCTGGTGTGTGTGTGTGTGTGTGTGTGTGCGCGCGCATGCACGCGTGCGCTCTACCCACAAAATCTCTGACGATGTCAAGGGTCACAGCACAGGGCTTCTGAGAACAGCACGTACCATCTGCTCCTCCCTCCCTGCTCACTTTTCGGGGTTTCCGACGGGGCTGGCTGGAGCCAGGGGGGAGGCCGTGGCACTTGTGTCTCAGCAGTCACTGAGCAAGGCCGAGGCTTGGTGGCTCTTGGTACTGCAGGTAATTCATGTGTTACCAGGTTTAACATAATTTGAACTAATTTTAGCCTGTCCCGTAACAGTTCCAGTTTCTATTTACAGGTTAGTGCCTCACCCTGAACAAAGCCATCTGCATGATTAGTGCAAGCTTCTGGGGCGGAGGTCATCTGAAAAGACGACTGACAGTGACTGGAAACGTAGCTTCTTTATCCACATTTCAGTGTTTACAGTTCAACAGTTTTGTGCCTGTTTTGAAGTTTCAGCTGCTTTAGGAAAAAGCCAGCCCCTGCCGCAGATCTCTGTGGACACTAGCACAAAGCAGAATCTAGCTGAGCTGAGATTTTCATGCCTCGCGTGAGGTGCACTTCCTTAGGGTGGAGCTCTGCGTAGAATGTGGACTTGGCCGTTCACCTCTGGAGGACAGGGTGTGAGGCGCGGCACAGGTGACGCCAAGTGGACCCGCAGCAGCGTGGCCTGCTGCCCGCGTGCCTCGTCTGGCGCTGGCGGGGGCTCCAGAGGCTGCCCTGCGCCCGCCTGCCCAGAGTGCTCCGCGCTGCACTCCTGAGTCTACCTCACTGGGCAGGCGCTGTCCTCCGTGGGCCTTAGTCAGGGTGCTCACTTGGTTTGGAATGTCAGTCAGTGCTTAAAGACAGTAGTGCAAAGCACCAAAAAATGAGTGCAGAGGGTCCTGCCTTGCCAGTTAAGGTGAGAAGTTGGCCCTGTTCAGTAGCATTGTCCGCACCCCTGCCCACCAGCCCCACGAGGCAGCAACCCTTCATTCTCTGACAGGATCCCCGTCCTGCCAGGATTTGAGAATAAACGGACTAGTGGGCCAGGGCATCCCATTTGGGCCGGCCGGTTCTTCCTTCAGTGTCTTCTAGGTTTTCAGTTTAGGCTTAGATTTTTGCAGTGGTTGTGTTTTTAAAACAGAATTATGGGTTTTTTTTGTTTCTGTTTTGAATAGTTTTCTTTTCTGGTCTTGTTGGGATAAAATAATTTGTTGTTGTAGGTTTTCTGTCAATTACAGAATTCCCATATCTTGGGACAAAATTGTTTTGGTGTAGTAGGAAATGGATGAGGGGCTGCTGGTCTTGCAGTTCAGATGCTTGCTCTAGCCGAGGGGGGCTGAGGGGCAGTGGGCCCCGTTTGTACTCCAAATAGGATTCACTGTTTAATGTTAACAGTATTATACCGTAGGGAGATTTATTTTGGTGTGACCGTTTACTACGCTGAATTAGGCCTACATAGCTTGCTGGAGACAATCTCAAGACTGGACAGTGTTGCTAAGATGAATGTTGTCCATTTCTGATTTACTCATGAGTCTGTAGGATAATTTGTGTCGCCGAGACTCGGTGGGACTCTCAGGTGCTGCTTAAAGGGACTGGAGGGCACGCGCAGGTGTGGCCAGTTCTCCCAGGAGCAGCCACTGCCCAGGCGCTGGGCGCGTGGGCTCCGTGGCCAGGCTGTGTGGGCACCTCGGGTTTGACTTGTTGGCTTTCTCCTCCCACAGGCTCCCCCTCCAGGCTGTGGTTACAGCCACATGCCTCAAGACAGGGAGATAAGCGCTAGCTTCTGTTCGTGGGAGTCCTCTTCAGTGTTCAAAATGAGAGAAGCTGTCGCTTTTTTTATATGAAGAGTGAAATGTCTAGCTCTGCCCCAGAATGCCATCAGTGGTATTTGCCTTGTGATCATCGTATCTTTAATCATGAAGGGAAAGGACTTTGAGATCTTTCTTATTTCTGAGAAATACTATCATAGGAGGTAGTTTCTGATCAGGAAGCCTGACACCAGTGTTGCAGCTGCGGAGGGGAGAGCCTCTTGTGCCTTTTGCCTGTAGTAGGCCAGCGTCCCTCTCTTGTGGGCGCTCTGAGCGGGCACGACTCCTGCGTTGCGTTCTGCAGACGGGCCGACGGGGAGCAGCGTCCTCGAGACAGAGGGACCCACGGTGGGGCTGTGTCTGGGGACCCGGCCTTCGCTGTGGGACACGGGCTCCTTGAGAGCAGAGCGTGTCCCTGCGTGTATTTGTGTGTGTGCGTGGAGCTAATATGTGAGCTGTTCCTTAAATGCGGAGCGGGCTCACGTGGGGCGCGGCGAAGCCCTAGGTGCTGGCAGCCCGCAGCCCGCGGCCCGGGGGGCGCCGTGCCGAGGCTCGCGTCCTGAGCCTCCTGGATACCTCATGTGTACATAGTGTCCCCAGCGTGCGCGCACTGCGCTGACTGTAAAGAGGAGTGGGAGCCACTGGCTGGCTTTTGCCTTCTGACTATCATTTTTGCCTCCTCCTTTTGTAAAGGGGTTGTTTTTGTTTTGTAATAGTTTACAGCTGGAATTTTGAATGCCAAAGTTCTATTTATTAAACTAAGAAAAAATTTTCAATGTTAATGCCTAGTATTTTTTCACTGGATGATTGTTTGTTAATATTGGAATTTGTATTTACAGAGAAATAAATTTTTTTTATAAAAAGACATGTCTTCCTAGTGCCAACTGTTAATATATGAGTCTGTTTGAAACTCAGGGCTCTCTCCTGACCCCCTAAGGACAAACACGTGCTGACCAGACTTCGGCCGAAGGTCTTCCGTGAGTAATGCAAGGGGCCTTGGATGTGGCATGAAGCCTTCTGCAGCTTAGTCTGTTTCTCAGCTTGTTTTCCGCCGCTGAAAAGCCTTCCCTCAGGCCTGGCCATGCAGGGTGCAGGGCCTTTCTGACCACAGGTGTCACAGATGCAGAGTTGTAGCTATGTGCGTGTTAGCTGCTGGTGCTGAGTGCCCCTGTACAGGGCTTGGCGACACCTTGTAGGCAGCAGGCAATTCCCTGGCTTTCCAGTAGTTTCCCACGTTCCTGAGAGGTTGGGCACGTGTGTCAGCGTCCATGTACTGCGACAGAAT
Organism: Octodon degus; assembly: GCF_000260255.1. Classification (NCBI taxonomy): domain Eukaryota; kingdom Metazoa; phylum Chordata; class Mammalia; order Rodentia; family Octodontidae; genus Octodon; species Octodon degus. Next base: position 1,661,554 of record NW_004524610.1, on the reverse strand, counting down.
ATCCGAGAGAGGCACCATGGAGGAGGAAGATTATTTGGGCAGTTTCCGGGCCCACGGCGAGTCCCAGTGGACAGCTAGGGGAATTCAACTCAGATGCCAGAGGAAGGGGCTGGGATGGGCTCCATCCCTGAGGCCGTGGCCATGCCCCAGCCCCCCGGCTGCATTGCCACAGGCTGGAGCCCACTCGGCTGGGGGCCGGCAGCCGCCTGCATGCTGCCGCGCTGCGCACTGACTGAACAAGGCAGGTCTAAGGTCTGGCGTGAATGGGAAGTGAAGCAGGTGCAGTCTGAGAACACACGTGGTACCCGGCCAGAGAATGCGGTTTAAACAGTAGCGCAGCAGCTCCTTCCAAACAAGGACGCAAGGTGATTTCACCTTTCATTCCTACACTGACCGTCCAGTCATAAAACAAGGGGTTAAGGTTCACTGATCTATGGTGACTAAGACAACCCAGGAAGGGCCTCCTATTTGGGCGTTTGCCAATAAAAAGGGGCCTCACAACTACCCCGTTAGCTCCTGCCTCCTGGTGGGTAAGCGCTGCTGCTTTCCCCACCTCAGTCACAGAGCAGCGCAGAGGGTTACACGTGGGAGGCAGTGTCCTCGCTGGACACCTGTGTCGCCTGTCGCCTCCATGACAACCCCCTTGGAACCTTTCCTAGTGACCCCCTGCCTCTGTGACATCCTCACAGAGCTGTGTGGCACTTGGAGTCCAGGGGGCTGATGGAGGGAGCTGGCTGTGCTGTCCTGGGGGAGGAGCTTTCGCAGCTTCCTGCATGGGGCTCCGTTCTCCCATCCTCAAGGGCCAGGGCTGGGCGGGGTCCCTGCCATTGCTCGGGCCCTCTGCCCACTTTGTCCCTTTTAGGAGCCCTACGATTACCTCAGGGCCACCCTGGTAAATGGCCCAGGATTGGGGGGTCCTGGACAAGATCCCCCAGAGCCTGTGTGAGGGGTAGGTGAAAGGGTGAAATACATTCAGAAATGCATGGTGCGGGCTGGGAGGTCTATGCCTGAGGATGGGCGGAGATGGACACTCAGGTCAGCTGGGGTTACTGGGCTGTGCAGCAGTGGTGGTGTCCGATGACCAGGGGGCTGAGACCTTATGCTGAGAAGGTGGTCTGCTGAGGAGGATTACTTCAGAGGACTCGGAGGGTGCTGGTGACCTTACAGACAGCCATCTTCATGTGGGGAGAGAGGGCAGGTTAAGGAGGACTTTGTCCTTTCCCCAAGGTGAAACCTTGTTTTCATCATCACTCGGTTCTCAAGGAACCAGGACATCTCCAGATGATAAATCTTGCTCTGGGGCCTCACTGCATAAGGGACATGGAGGCTCCGACACTACAGCAGGCACGCACCGCTACGTCCCTACATGCCACGGCTGGCCGCATGGCAGGGTGCTAGGCCTGGACAAGCCCAGGCCACAGTTTAATTATGAAGTGATTCCCCCCCAGCGATTACAGAGCGCCGTCCTAGACACCTGTTTCATGGCTGGCTGTCCTGACTTTGGTTAGCTCTCCCTGCCGTAACAGATATAGTGGCCTTGGCTCATGAATGCTTTTGTGTGCAAACAGCATGGGGTGACAAGCAGAGCCACACCCATCTTCCAAGTACAAACACAAATGCCGCTGCCTTTTCTAGAGTCATAGAACAGAGTTTGTGAATGGAGGTACTGCTGTATCTGGGACAGTCAGAGAGAAGGGGTTGTGGGGTTCACTCCAGGGTAGATTTGGGCACAGCTGAGGCTGTAAATCGCGGCAGGTTTTGTGGTGGCCCTCGTGGCCCAGAAGGGAAAGGGGGAGGAGCTGGGGCAACATCTCCCCATGGCAGTATGTCCCCGCCAGGCTGGGACCCTTGACCCCCACCTCAGAAATCCCCATGCCCAGGGCCTGTGAGGGATGTCAGAGCCACCCATCCGCAGCTGCAGTCACCTGGCCACAGCCCAACTCCCATCTCTACCATGGGTCTAACAGCGGTCTAGTGTTCTACGCAGCTGAGTTAGATAGAAATAAGATAGGCAGTCAGACAGGGCCAGGTCCTCAGTGGACCCAGTAAGGAAGGTAAGATACCTGCAACTGTGGAGGAGACAGACACGCCTGCTGTGGGCCAGACCTCAAGATGAAAGAGTGAACAAATGCCCCCACAAGCCTCCCTAGGGATAGACACCAGGGACTGATACTCCAGAAGGTATCAGTCACCGTGAAAGAGCCAGGAAGAGTCACTAACCTAGTCCCCTACTGGAAGAGCTCCTGTTCTGTATTCATGCCCACTTGCTCCGTGACTGGCTTTACCCATTTGATCCCAATTTAACCTATTTTACCTGACTAATCATCCTTAGAATCTTACTGGTTGACCATAGTAGTTTGGTCCCACCTCATGCCCACCTTGGGAGTTCCCCTGTTTTCCACCTTACCACCTGCTTTTGCTCTATAAAAATCTCTTAAAAAGGTAGGGTCCTTGACAACCCACTCGGCCCCCTTCTGTCCCTCTCTCGGACAGAAGCTCTTTCCCTCATTAAATATATATTCTGCTCCTAATTTCCATTGTTCCTAAAATTCATTCTTCGCTGTTAGAGAACACGAACTCGTCCCAGGTATCTTTCAGGTTGGGAGCTTCATTCCTGCCTTCTATTTTCCACACTACACAATCCGGTGTCAACTGTAGGAGCCTTGCGTCTGTGTTGGGTACACCATTTCTACATCCCTTGCTCCATCTGACAGAAATCCGAATTGTTGTCAATCAGAAGCTTGTCATGTGAGGATTCTTACAACTGAGTTGGAGCAGGTGATGCGGGGGAAGTGAAACTGCCACCGTGAGAGGTACCTGGGACGAGTGTGCGTTCTCTGAAACTGAAGAATGCATTTTAGGAGCAAACAAAAGTTAAGAGCAGAGTATAGTTATTGGGGGAAAGGTAGCTTCTGTTAGAGAGAAGGGGGCCGAGCGGGTTGTCCCTAGGAAGCTGTCTCTTCAGGGACCTGTGAGGCAGGTCTAAGGTGGTGGAGAACTCGCTCAGGTGGCCGTGAGATGGGACCAAACAACGGTCAACCAATGAGAGTACAAGCACCATTGCTCAGGTAAAGTTGATTGCATCGGAATCAAATGGGGAAGCGAGTCACATAGCAAGCAGGCACGAATACGGGGCAGGGTCTCTTCCTGTTGGGGGTTGGATTAGTGGCCCATTTGGCCTCTTTCGAGGTGATGGATACCTGCTTAGAGTATCAATCCCGGATGCCCATTCCTAGGGATGTATGTGGCTGCGTTTGTTTTCTCTCTTGTCCTGAGGTCTGGCCCACAGCTGGGAGGGTCTGTCTCTTCCAAAGTTGCCAAGTCGTCTTGTCTTCCATATTGTCTCCTTGAGGGCCTGGCCCTGGTCTGATTGCCTGTAATATTTATATCTAATTTAACTGCCTACATCAATAGGTTCCAGCCCAAGAACAAACTGCTAAATTATTGTGGCCCTGATTCAGTGGGGCTGAAGCCCCAAAACAACAGCTTATCTTCCCAGAGACCACTTCCTCCTTCCCCACCCCAGTCCTGGATACCTTTCCCGCCCACACAAGGGAGACCCACATCAGCTCCTTATGTGTTACTAAAAACTGCCTCTCAAGCTCCACCCCTAGAAAAAGTCCGTAACATCTCGGCCTTCCGCTGTCTGGTCAGAGGAGGCCCCCCATCTCCCTGCGTCAGTCCTGTCTTCAGAGTGAAAGGCTTTTCCCTCCCTTTTACTTGTGCTTCTCTGCTGCGCTGCCAAAAAGCCTAACAACTCTAATGGTTCTGGGATTTCCTGCTCTCTAGGAAAAAAGCATTAATGGCTCTGCAGAGCGTTTCTTAGTTTTATAGCACTGCCACTTGTCAGTAGAGAGTGCTGCACCAGACCTGGCTGCTTTCTCACCGTTACGTGGGGTCAGACACTTCTAGCCACAAGTGCCTGGTCGTGCCGCTTACAGGGCTCCGAGGACAGCACCCACGGTTGCTTAGGGAGCTGGGACACCTCCAGCCCACCAGTGGGTGGAGGCCAGCGGGGCCCAGACTCTCTGTGCCGGGGCATGGAAGCTGCAAGGCCACAAGCCGGGGCATGGAAGCTGCAAGGCCACAAGCCCACCCCTCTGGTGCCAGGCTGCCCCCAAGGAGTGGGGAGCCAGGCTGGGCTCAGGCCAGGCCAGGGCACTGTGGGCGGTGAGCACATTGCCTGGAGGGTGGCAGCCAGGGCCTGGTACCCCAGCAAGGCTGCGCCCCAACTGGGCTGCCCCTGGTTCCCACACTGTGACAGTCCCCGACCTCAGTCCCATGCTGAGCTGTGCCCTCTGTCCTGACAGCCCAGTCCTGGGTAGCTCACTGCTCAGACCCGGGCTGAGGGTGAAGCGCGGGCACTGTGACAGGAGAGCACTGCAGGGAGCTGAGGACAGCCAGCTTCAGCCTCGCCCTCCACCCCAAGAACCATGGCCTCGCCATGCCCAGCCCAACCATCTCATCTGGCCCTGCTGTCTCCAGGTTTCAAGAGACGCTCAGACTGTGGCAGGCTGGCTGCCACCCCACTGTAAGCCACCAGCATCATGGACAGGTGGGCAGGAACAGCAGGTGTCCCAGAAACAAAGGGAAGCAGGCCTGTAGCCTGTGTACACTGGCAGGCCGAAGCTTAGCGCTGCTGGGCAGTGACGCCCCACAGCCTCGCTTTGGTTGCTGAGAGGCCAGGCCCAGCCTGCAAGCTCTCTTGGAGTCCTGCATAAGAAGTGCGGGTGGTTGGGGTGGCAAGGAAAGTTAAAGGGCCTCAGCTGGGTGTCTGCCAAATACGGAGTAAACCCCTGCTAGAGAGGGTGGCTAAAAACCCAGAGTGCAGAAATTCCCCTCTACCTCCAGTTAAGCAGGAATGATAGAGGAGGAGGGGCAGCTACTTGGAGGGGAAAGGAGTGGAGG
>NW_004524610.1:1635921-1656150 GCF_000260255.1 Octodon degus | reverse complement strand
AGGGGAGGGGAAGGCAGGGCAGGGGATGGGAAGGCAGGGGAGGGGAAGGCAGGGGAGGGGAGGGGAGGGGTAGAAGGCTGCTTCCCTTCCCTGCAGCATTTGTTGGTTTTTTGTTGGTTGGTTTGTTCATTGTACTGCAGGGAACTGAACCTGGGACCTCATGCATTCTAGGCAAGCGCTGTACCACATAGCTACATCTCCAGCCCTTTTATAAAATGTGTATTTTGAGATCTGTTCTTGCTAAATTGTCCAGGCTGGCCTTGAACTCATTATCTTCCTGCTTCAGCCTCTCAAGTAGCTGTTGTATGTGTTTATATTATTGAAAATGCTGAATTTTGTTGACTCTGAATCTCTACTGATGAACCCGTGGGGTTTTTCCTTCATCCTGTCAGTATGGCTACCATTTGAATTTTATATTTTGAACCACTCTGGCTTCCCAGGAGCAGCTCGCCCTGGGCACAGTGTGAGCCTTGGGCGTGTCAGTGAGCTGGTACCCTGGCACTGTGTTGAGACCCCTGCAGGCTCTTTTCAGGATTTTCCTCCTCTGTGTTTTAGCAGTGTTTCCGTTCCCCCCTACGAGTGGCTTTGTTTCCACAGGTTTCCTGCTCAGATTGGGCACAGTGCCTTGACGCTGTGGCTTGGTGCCCTTCACCGCCCTGGGAGACTCCTAGCCGCGGTTCCCGTGGCAGCGTTTCAGCCGCGTGCTCCCTTCTCGCGCCGCCACCCGGCCTGTGCCTTCTCACTCCTGCTGCGGCTGCTCTTTTGGCTCTTGCTCTTCGTTCTGGACATTCTCACTTCTTTTTGGCTGTGTGTGAAACTCGCCTCCCGTGTTCTTGGGACTGTTGTATTTTTCAGGCCCACAATTTCTACTTGGCTGTGGCCTGGAGCTTTCTGTTTCCAGCTGGGTCTCAGTGTTGTCGTTTATTACTTGAGCACATGAAGAATAAATATTTTACCACCCCCATCGGTCCCCCAGTTGGTCTGGTCCTGCTGGCTTTTGTTTCTCTTTCGTTCTTTACAAACTTACTGTTGTCTCTATGCCCGGCTGTCTTGGGTGGACAGCGACGTTATGCGGGCCTGGGGAGGGCTGTATCGCTGGAGAGTGTTCACTAGCTCAGTGTTCTAGAGACACTTCCTATGGGAAGGCTGGGGCTGGGGTCCCGCTTGCCCCGTAGGCCAGGGGCTGTGGGTTTGCAGCAAGAGGCGGGACCTGGGAGGCCGGCCTGTGTCTGCTGTCTGAGAGCTGTGGGCAGCTGCAGTCATGCAGAGGCGCTGACGAGCTGTGACCACAAGCCAAGTCCAGGCCCCACGGGCCTTGCAGATGACCTGTGGTGGAAGCCTGCTGGCCCCTTCACTCCCTACTGACAGGCCTCTCCTGCGTGTGGCACTCTAGTCGCTGCAGGCAGTGCTGTGCCCAGAGGCAACATCTACATGGTCTGTCCCCTTATGGGGAGGTGTCGCTGCCCCGCCCTCTGTGAAGATGGGCTGTGCATTCCGGTTCCTGCGCCTTCAAGGGCCTGTGAAGGGCCTTCGCTTCCTGTTCAGACACAACTTTTGTGGTCTCATCAAGCAGGTAATCTTTGTACAGTAGCGTCATTGTCCGTCTGGGCATGGCGTGGCAATTTGCACAGCTTGTCAAGTGCATGGATGTTGTCTGTGCCTGCAGCCCAGCTCCTCTTCGCCGTCAGTGAGAGGCCTGGAACCCTTCCCAGCTGCATGGCACCACTGTGCGGGGCAGTGGGAAGCAGCGCGTGGTGGCCTTGGCTGTCCATGCAAGGTTAACCTCAGCCTTGCACAAAACAGGGAAAGGAGCACAGAACAGGGAAGCGCCAGTGCGCCGGACTGTGCCACACGGCAGAGTCAATCTTGTGGAAAATCAGAGGCTTCTTTTCAGCTTGAAAATGGTGAAACATTGGGTTTCATCAGTCTGTGAAAGGATAATTTTCCCAAAAAGATAACATGATGACTCATGAATATAAAATGAACACGTCAGAGGTTTTATTTAGCTGATTAGTTAAGTGGGGGCTCCAGAAGTGCTATCAGAGCTGATTGCAAAGCGAATCCCGCGCAGACACACTAGTGAGTCGGGACTAGAGGGATGGGTTGGCGGCCACTGCAGAGCTCACTTGGGCTGCTGGCGGGGCAGCTAGCTGGGCCTCCACCGGCCTAATGCATCAGAGGAGGACGGAGGAGCTCTGGCCCCATCAGGCTGCCCGTCGCCAGGTGCCTGCACATTCTGAGTTGGAAACAGTGAGGGCATGCGAGGCTTGGCTCAGAAACGTGGACGGGGAGCTCACCACCTGCATGGTTGCCTGGGGAAGATGCTCAGAAGCCCTTTTCGCTCATTCCTCATTTCCTTGCACGTTTTTATATCCTTTTTTTTTTTCTTTAAGTGGGGTTTGTATGAATTCAGATTTTGTCGCGGTGTATAGACATGGCAGGCTTTTATACGTTCTTCTAGAGTCCTGCCCTGAGGGTGTGTGGTTCTCACCAGGGTTCTGTAAATGAATAAAAAAGGATGGAAATAGCAAGGGTAGATTTGTGAGACAGTCAGCTCTGTTAAACATACTTCTTTAGAAAAGAAACTCTTCTCTTGGCTGATTTTGCTTTCAATCAAAGCAGGGTGCCACTTACCTTCTGTCCTTGTGGTACCTGGCCAGTCTCGTGGGCAGTGTGTGCTTCGTCCTGGTGAGCTAGGGCTTGTTAGTTCCCCTGGATTCTTCCCTCAATACGTCTCCCTGGTCCGGAAGGCTCTCATAAGAGAGACGGAGCCACAGGAAGTCCGCAGTTACTTTGCAAGGAGTTGCTTCTGTTGCTTTCTCTGTCAGCACGATATTTGTCATGCAGTGGAAGCTGTGTCCTCATGTCAGCTGCAGTTGCAGCTGCAGGCCCTTGGAGCGCACATCTGGAGAGCAGCACATCTGGAGAGCAGCCCATCTGGAAAGCGGTGGCAGAAGAGGCATGTGGGGCTTGGTGCTAGAGCTCGGCTCAGGGCCTCATCACACCCCGGCCCACAGCGCATGCAGCGTGAAGCCAGGAACTTCACCTCCTCGCCTCCCTGCAGCACGTGCCGGAGCAGAGCAGCTCTGTCCCTAGGGCTGAGGTCACCAGCTAGGTAGAGAGATATGACAAGCTTGTGACTCAGGAGTATGCCCCCTGGCATAAGGATGACTTTGAGCTGACAGCACTTAGGAAAAGAAGTCAAGAAGATGCCTGTGTCCCCTCAAGCAGGTGGCAAAGCTGAGTGGAGTTGTCTTCCCTACACCTGGCGGACGGCAGCCTTCTCGCAAAAGACGAGGTTTCAGCTGCTTTCCTATTGCTGGTACAAGGCATCTGACACCCACAACTTAAAGGACAGGCTTACTTTAGCTGCTGGCTTCAGGGGGTTGGTCCACAGTCACCAGCTCCAGGGCAGAAACGCGTGGGAGGGGCGGCTCAGAGCAAAACTGCATGGCTTCTGTGACCAGAAAGAAAAAGCAGAACAGCACAGAGAGTGCACCCCAGAGGTAGCCCCACATCCTTCTGCCTGCAGACATTGAGCTGCGATGCAGGAGGGCTGGACACAGGAAAAATGACTCAGCTGAGAACTCCTGGGGACAGGAGTCTCCAGGGCCCTACAGCTGTATTTCCCAGTTCATGGCTGAATGTGGGCCAGCAGGGATGGGCGGGATGGGCCTGAAAGTTGGAGCCTTGGGGTTCAAAGAGAGGGGGATCTGCCTGTGGTACTGGCCAGGGCTGCAGCGCTCACACTCAAGTGGCCCTTCTCAGGCCCAGGGCCTGGGTCCTTGCGCTGCCTTGTGTGTTCCCTTGGGACCTGGAAGCCACCCCCAACCTGTGGGCCGAGCCACCATCTCCATCAGAGCTGCCTGGGGATCTCGGAACTGGAGGAGCCGGGATTTCTGTCCAGAAGCTCAGTCTGCCCACTGCTTCCATGCCCCATGGCCGTGGGGCTTCCTCAGCCTGGGAGGAGAGGGCGCAGACGCCTGCTTTTCATGGCAGAGGGGGCTCAGAGTTCTGGGGAAGCGGAAATACTACCTAGGGTTAGCAAAAAGAGAACTAAATAATTATTACGTTAGTGTTATCTTACTGGTTACTTCATTTCATAATAAAGGGCGACTACACTTGCTTAGTTGTCCTCAGCAATAGTAATTGATTTTAAAAATACTTTTTTTTTTTTTGTGGGACTGGGGATTGAACTCAGGACTCTGTGCTTGCCAGATAAGTGCTTATTCTACTGAGCCATCTCCCCTGCCCCTAAAAATACTTTTAAACTTAAAAAATAGTATGTTTCCTACTGGGGATTTGAAAAAGTCCATGCATGTTCAGAGTGAACAAAGGCAAGGGCACCTCCTGGTGGCTTCCACGTGGTGGTGGTGGGCAGTTGCACTGCCGCTGCCAGGACAGCATCCACGAAGCACAGGAGCCGGAAGAAAGCTGCCTGGCCTGCACGCGGTGGGCGGTGGAGCAGGCGGGACTGGGAGGCGCCTCCCACCGCCCTCCTCAGGTGCAGAGAAAGTCCCGGTGCCTCCATGGAGGATGCCTGGGACGGAGGCCTGCGTAGGGCGCCAGTCTCAGGGTCCCACCTCCAGGGGCCCTCCAGGAGCAGCAGACTCAGGCTTCTGTCCTATCAAAGGACACGGTGATCCCATCCCTGGGCATGCAGTTCCACTAGGGAACCCGTGTTTCAGCCTTGCTAATCAGGCTGTAGATAATTCCTGTCTAACCTCAAATGCTGGCCTAGCCAGGTATAGGTAGTGGGGATGAAGAGGCCATTGAGACCCCACGGGTGTGGGTACCAGCACCATGAAATGCCCCCAAAACAGCAGCCAGGACTGGTGATGCCTGTTGAAAAGTGAGTTTCCTACAACTGCAGGTCTTGGGGGGGTGGTTTTGCCTCCTGCCTTGCCATCACCGCATCTGGCACACAGCACATGTGTCCACAGGCTGGTCAGGGAGTGAGCGTGGCTGGCTGGCCTACCGAGCCCACAAGGCCGGCCAGGTGGGAGCTCCTGTGCCCGGAGCACCTCCAAGTAGTGAAGACCAGAGCTCACCGCGTGGCCCTGCACTCGTCCCATGCGGCTGACCCTCAGCTGTCAGGACTTGCCCCACCTGCCTGGGTTGGTCACCCCGAATCTCAGGTTTAGACGTCCATGTTCGCCAGGAGGCTCCCGTCGGTACCGGCATAGAGGGTCATCAGTGCGGGCCAGACTCAGCCTGCCAGCTCCACGTGGAGGCGCACACAGCCTGGGCAACAGCAGCGGGGTCAGAGCCTGGGCAGGAGACACACCAGGGTGTGTTGGTGTCAGCTACCACAGAGGCCCAGCCGCCTCCTGGCTTCTGCCTCCCTGGGCTGCACAGAGGGCGGGGGCAGAGCCTGCTGCAGGTGGCGCTCTTCTGGGCCATTTTTCCTGGAAGGAAATGGCCGTGCACAGCCTGGGACTCGGAAAAAAGCGTGCGTGTCTGGTCTGCCCACTCGTACCTGTTTGTTTGTTTTGTTTTGTTTTTAATGTATTTGTTACAGGGTCTCCCCACACAACTCAGGCTCATAGTGATCCCCCTGTTTTCAGCCTCCCCAGGGCTGGTATTACAGGTGTGCGCCACCATGCCGTGTCTCAGTGGCCAGCTCAGCGTGTCTGGGAGTGTGGCCAGCTTGGCATGTGGTACCGGGGATCGAACACCAGTCCCTGTGCCTGCCTAAGCAGGCACTTAGTCCGCTGAGCTATTTGCACGTGGCTTGCATCGCAGTTTACTCCTTGTGTACATGAACAGCACCAGAGAAGAGCTTCCGTTGGACTTCTGCATGCAGAGCAGATGCGGGAGCTGGGAATGCTGTCCCCAGACTATGGCAGTGCCACGGGCCACGTGGGCGCAAGTTCTTCAGACACTTTCCATGGTGCTCCAGGTAGCTGTAAGAGACATCAGCAGGAGCAAATGCTGGAGGAAGTTTTCCGGGAGAGGAGGCCACAGATTCTCTATGAAGACAGCACCAGGCTCGGGAAGAGGAAACAGACGAGGGCCGCACCTGGAGAGGGCGCCTGAGCGGGGGGCAGGGATTGCTCCCTGCAAGTCACCTTCAGACCCTCACCTCTCCCTGCGAGACGACGGTGGATCCCCCTCCTGTGTCTGCTGGGCCCCTTTACTCCTCTGCACACCTGACTGCCATCACTGTTGCTACCCCTGCTGTTTTGGTGACAGAACCTGGCTGTGTGGCCCAAGCTGGCTCAAGCTCCTAGGGCCCAGAGGTCCTCCCACCTCCACCTCCTGAGTAGTTGAGGTGCAGTCAGGCACCTCTATGCCTGGCCCACATTGGTCCTGCCAAGTACTTCTCAGAATACCCAAGAGCCTGGAACCGGAGGACAGTGAGGCTGTGGGCCTGGTGCTGGTGGCTCTGTGGTTGGACCCGACTCTCCGGGCTTGGTTTCCGGGCCTGGTCCGAGGGCTGAATCACTGCATCCCAGTCCACCAGAGTCCACACTCCTCCCTCTGCAGGCCGAGCACCCTCCCTCCCCTCAGCATCCAGCCCAGCCCTTCCTCAGCCCCCCAGGATCTCACTGCCCTGTTTTCTGGTCCTCACTCATGTGCCAGGCTTTCCCAGTACTTTCTGTCTACCGGGCCCGCCATCTGTCCAGCCTGAGGTGTGAGACCCAGGACCTGTGCTGCCGGTGAGCACAGCCCAGGCCCTGGATGGCAGGGCTTGGTTGTGTGGTGCTGCTCAGGGCCACGCAGGTCCTTCACCCTGGCACTTCTCCCAGTGCCCTGTGCCTGTCCCTGGCCTGACTTCACTCACAACCCAAGAGGTCCCCTCTGTGGCCCTACACTGGGACCCCAAGGTCACCCCAGATGTGTCTGTGCCTAGCCATTCTTTCTGCAGATATTCCTCCAGTTCTCTGCTGCAGGCAGAAGTGGATGAGGAGCTCAGGACAGACTGTTAGTAATCACAGACTGTACCTGAATGACACACTTTACCCTGAAGGAAAGGAGGAGGGAAGGCCAGGCCTCCTCAAATCACCTGTGCACTGTGGCCCCAGCTTCCTTCCAGAAGGTGCCTTTCATTTCTTCTCCGTGTTTTGGTGCGGGTATTTCTTTCTGGCTGCACACCCCAGCCTGGTCCTCTTTTTCTAACCCCCACCCTCTTCTGCACACCAAGGACGGTGCCACGCACTCCTGTAGAGCCTTGGCCTGAGCACAACCGACCTCGCTGCGTGTTCTGAGGAGACGGAGCCTGTGCTCCCCGGTCGCAGAATTCAGTTTCCTCTCCAGGGCTTTGGACAGTGCTTGGAGAAATGCTTCGGATCTGACTGTGCACTTACTAACAGGGCCCTAAGATTTTCTTTAAGCATGGGAAATCACCAAAGCAGTTTCCATTACTGAAGGCTTTGACGTACGTCAAAGGGGCGATCGTTATTTCCTCATTTGGAAGCATCCTACTGTGGAGATTGATGCCATTAGTTTTGGCTTCTGGAATGAACTTCTGAATCTGATAACTAGAATCTTCTAAAAAAAGACATCCCACCAGCACCCTGTGCCCCGCCCCCTGGGTGAGAACCTTGTCACCGAGCTCTGAGGAGGCGCTGTGCTCTCAGGCTTCGTTGGCCATGGTGATGGCCACGGCCCGTGGGCACTGGAGTGAGGGTCGCTGGCTTGTAGTACCCAGTAGGACTCCTGTGGAGGCTGAGGATGGCCCAAGCCAGGGTCGTGGCCCAGCCAGGCTCCCCAGAGGTACGCTCGAGGCTGCTTTTAGCTGCAGTGGGCATCGCTGCTTCCTGCTCTCGGCCTCAGCACGGCCGGGTTTTGATGCCAGTTTTCAACTCTAGCCCCTGTCAGGCAAAGTTGGTTGCCTGGCACACAGGACAAGTCGATTGTCCTGCATTTTGTGGGACACGGAAGGCTCCACTCACCTGGGGAGAGGTGAGCTGAGTTGACAGAGGGCTCAGCAGGGCCAGTGTCGTTCGGGCAGCAGTCGCCGATTTCCCGGTCCACGCTGTCCCTGTCCGGCTGCTCCGTGCCCAGCGGAGCCCCTGCCACTTTCATGAGTTCTGCATTTTTACCTACTTGGGAAGTACAAAAATGAAACACAGTAAAAGCTAGGTCTTCGCTGGTTTCTAACACCATGGGTGAGTACTAGGTCAGGGAATGTGACCTCTTTCCTTGCCCTTCCCCTCTTCCTGAAAGGGATACAGGTGGCAACTGCGTGGAATCCGCAGGGCCTGACTGAGTTGGGCCAGGCCTGCTGCTCCAGAGGAGCTGGACCCCAGCAACGTGCAGGCTCCACACTTCTTTCCCCTTTGCTTCCCACCTTGCGCTTCTGGGGATGAGGACTAAGCTTGCTCCTTTGGTTTCTGTCCCAAGCAACAAGCTCCCTGGGTGGGACCAAAGTCTGGCAGTGTCTGCGATGTGGAGATCCAGTCAGTGTGCATTCTGGCAAGTGGACTCCGTGCAGCACCAGGATGCACCTGCTGCCCAGAGCAGGCGACACGCCCCGCCCAGTGCGATCAGAGGCCCCTGCTGGGGCTTGTGGGAACCTTCACAGATTTGAAGCAGGAGTCCCCATGTCTTCTGCAGCTTGCAGAACTTGCCGGGTGCTTAGATGAGCTCAGGACCTGGCCCCCCAAGAGAAATCCTACTCCTGTCATCTAGGACCAAGAGTCCAAAGCTACACGCAAACTTCAGCTTGAAAATAACTGAATTACAAGACAGGTTGGATACCAGTCTTGCCTAGTGTCTGCTACAGCGAGTCTGTTGCCTGGGAGGAGCCGGGCCTGGAATGTGTGAGGAGATTCTTCTGAAGAGGACGGGAGCCCCTAAATTTTACTGAGGCATTTTGTAAACAGAAATTAATGATTTCTGCCCAGTGGCATTGCCTCTTCTTGCTGAAAGAAGCCATGAGACTTGGAGCGGGGTCCTGCTTAGCTCTGCTGCTCACACGGCTTTTTTTGGGGGGGGTATGAACTTTATTCTATTTTCTGTATAACTTTTAAGTACATAAAGGTCTGTTTCCACAGGCCTTAAGAAATGGACAGAAGTCATAGGACAATCTCCACCAAAAAAGGTCATATATTTTGGTGTGTCCTACAGAGGAAAAACTGAAACAAGCAGTGCTGAGCAAGTTCTTACATAAATCAAGACCTAAAACCAGCCTGCGGGGATGGGTCTAGTCCTCTGTCAGATGCCTGAATGGAAGCCCTAAGCTGTTCAATGTGACAGGCAAAAGGAGGCAGTACAGATGGGTGACAGGCGCCTAGCAGGGAGGAGGAGAAATGCTGGACCCTTGGAATGGCATGTTCTCTTTTAAGGTCATTTTTTTTTTTTTTTTTTTTTTTTTTTCCGGAACCGGGGATTGAACTCAGGCCCTTGCACTTGCCAGGCAGGCAGCTATTCTACTGAGCCATCTCCCCAACCCCTTTAGGTCATTTCTGTTGGAAGGTGCTACACAGGAATCCCAGAGAAGAGGGCCCCGGAGTCCCTGAGCTGCTCTGGATGAGGGCCCTGCTGCTGCAGCTATGGCAGTACCAGCAGTCTCAAGACTGCATCAGATCCGAGATGGAATGCAGAGTTAAGGAATGCTTGTAGGAACTGCATTTGCTTGGAATGCTGGGCAGCCATCCTCAGCCGCTAGTCCAGTGTAACCCTCGCCTTATGAACCATGAAGAGTTAGTTTGGTTACAACCCCTGGGATCACACTAGCTTCTATGCTGCCATGCTCATTGTTAGAAAAAGGTGAGTATGCACATCCTAATCTGTTAGTTCCTGGGATTGTCTCACTTTTCCCAAAGGACTGACTATTGGTCAGGTAACCCCCAAATGCTGAAAGCGAGAGCACACAAGTCCAGGTCTGCAGCTCCTTGGGGGCAGACTGGTGGTATGGCTGCACTTTTGTGGAAAAGAGGCGCCTTCCTGCAGAAGCCGAGCTGAGTGCAGTCCCACCCCATGTCTCAGCCTGAGGTACATCTCAGTGAAGGCAGGTAGCTGGGCTTCTCAGAGAAGAGAAGAGAAGCAGTTTAAGAGTAGAAAGGCAGAGGAAATCTGGAAAAGAACCATCTTGATAGATTTATCCCACAGTGTGAAGGGAGAGGGTGAAGGACCTAATGGCACTTGGCTTAGCCTGCAATTTCTGTCACTGTGGTGACCAACTTCTGCCTATTCCATGGGGTCTTGAGCTGCTCAGGCATGGGGAACTCATTAAAATCACCACCTTCTGTAGGGATGAAGAGGTCCATCTCAGAAGATTTGGCACTGACTATCTCACAGACCGAGGAGTTCTTGCTCAGGTAAACGTGCAGCCATCTGTTCTGTTAATGGAAATGGTTGGCACTTCACCCATTACCTGAACTTTGACAGCTCTACTGTTGATCAGCTCCACAATGCCCACCGCATCACCGAATACCAGATCAAGTTTCTTACAGTTATCTACTATAATGGAGTTAGTTTTGCCCTTGATTTGCAATGTTGTGTTGACACACTTGAGCAAATAAGGCTCCTGTTTCAACTCTGTGTTATCAATCACTAGGTTAGAAACACTCTCCTAGTTTTCCACTCTCCACTTCTTTCTCTCCAGTTCAAGAAGTGTAGGTTCCTTCTTTGTGGCTGGTTTGGAGTTTAGGTGAGGAGAATGGTTTGGGGTTACTGTGTACTGGACCACTCTGAGCCTTCAGAGCAGGATTCTTGTGAGTCTTCATATCATCAGATACGTGCTTCAAGGCATGCGTAATGCCCCCCATTAATCTGTGCAAGCAGTGCTGAGCAGGAAGCAGAGTCATCAGAGCCTGAACTGCTGGTGACTGGTGGGGAAAGGTAAGCCGGGGGGGGGGGGGACCTGATCCTGCAGAGGGTCCAGGTGGCAGTCCATTCAGTTCTTTTACCACTGGCCCCATTTTGCTCCAGGTCAGGCCGGTAGTAGGAACTCCTTGGTATAAACCTGCAGTTCTGTCCATATACTCAGGCAAGCTTTCACCCAGTCGCGTGCTTCTTATCCACATCTTTGTGCTCCTTGAGGACTCTATTTGTATAAAGCACGGCAGCATCATTCATTTCTTTCACATAAGGCCCAGGTTCAGAAGCCATCGCCACCCAACCCAGGGCCTGGATGCTTCCACTGACAGCTGACAGGTGATTGGACAGCTTGCTGCCTCATTTCTTCTCCCGAAAGGTTGTAACTTCTTGGATCTGCTCTGAGATAGGTGCCAACAAACTGGAAAACTTCTTACCGGCTGGCTACTAGCACTGAGAAGCTGTGACCAGGAGAGCTCACTCCAGCTTCAGACCTGTTGGTCTACAGTGGGCAGGGGAGCTGGCTGGGAAGGCCCTGTTGGTGAGTGGGGGAGCACAGCTTTCAGACCTGAGCGGAAGCCTTGTGTCCACACACAGCTGTTTTTCTGGTGCAGAGCCGTTCTTGCTGTCTCCGGGCACTGACAGAGACTGGACACCTGATCAGCACGAGACCCGTGCTAAGGGCCCGTCTGAGCCGATGCTTTCAGGTGGACCAAGCTCTGAGGTCTGAGTGGACGTTGGTGAATGTTATAAGCCAGCACCAAGCAGCGCTGATGGACTGTTGGTTTGTATGCACTGCTCATCCACAGGCCTCGGTCACAGCTTCCCCAACGACTGTCACCAGCTCTCAGCCCTAAGCCCAAGTTGCAGTACAATTTGTTGGCACTATCCTCGACAAAGCAGTAGCCTGATCTCCCAGCCCCACCTCAGCCGATCTGGGGAAAAACAGTAGAGAATCGCCCAGACTGTCGGGCTGTGCACCTGGCTCGTCATTGCAGCTGGAGGGAAGGTGGCCAGGCGATCAGCTGGGCACCGACATGTGTGGATGGCTCATGAGAGCTGTGCCCTGCCTGGGAGCATGCGCAGCAGCACCGACAGATGGGTAGGGAGGCGCGTGGAAGAGGCACGCAGCAGGCGCCCGCAGACTGGGACTTCCTTAGTCTTGGAACTCCCTGGTCTTGTCACTGGCGCTACGGGCTTCCCTGTTCTCCTCCTAGCCTGGCCTCTGAGATGTTTTTCACTTAGGGAAGTTGTCATTTTCTTCTCCATTTCGTGTTAAGGCTGAAAGTACTTTTTACATGGATTTTGAGTCTGACAAAAATAACTTCTCCAAGACAGGGCTGTCTAGCACCGGCTTTTAGACTGCCTTTTGGTGTGAATAGTTGGTTTGGGATTTTCACGCAAATTGTTTCACAGGTAAACTAGAAAGAGTGTGGTTTCTCTTCATCTACAAAGTTCTTTGCCCTGTATCAACCAACAAAGAACCTATGCTTCTTTTTCCATTTGTTTTTGATAAAATATTATTTTTCTGACCACAGAATTTTATAGCCACACTCAGGACATAGGTAGTGAGTTCAGAACCAAATTACAAAAACACGGGTAGAGATGATTCCAGATCTATGTGGTCAACCCTCCTCCCTTAAACTTTTGTCTTCATCCTTTACTGTAGTCCAAAGGAAGTAGAGTGGCACATAATTTACTAGCATAGGGACACAGAAGATGCCAACAGTAGACAGAACAACTCTAACCATACTCTGGTTTGTTCCTGCCTATGTCAATGTCACCATCAATCACTAATTCTGGTCGACAAGTGACTTTTCAAAACTTTTATCAAGAATTTTTCTTTCCTGGTATGCCTATCTTTTGAGGTTCTGCTGGCCCTGAAATAAATCCTTCTAAGATATGCTGGGGACCTTGTCCTCTAAGGTCACTGCAGAAGCAAGGCCACCACTCTGGTCTAGCCCCCAGACAGATCCTCTTTCAGGTCCTTTCTCAGACCCCTCTCTCCAGAAGAACATATTTCTTTTTGCTCAGTTTTAGGTTCTAGAAAACCCTTTTTCCGATCCTGGAATGCACCCTTTCCTCTCTACATGCAGGCTGTCCTCTGCACCTCCAAGTCCCAGGTGGAGCTGTCACTGGTGTTGACCCAGGGCTAGGGCTGAGCTCACCTGTGTAGAGAGCAGGTGACAGCGCAACAGCGAACTCCGCAGGAAAGGCTGCTGCTGTAGTGTGCGTGCACTTTTTCCTGCAGCACACGCAGGTGCAAATCCCTCACACGCACTTCTGAAGAGCGGGCCTGTAGCCACCGCGCACCTAGCTCTCTGACCCCACATGCGTGCTGCCTTGGCCCCTTCCTGCCCTGGGTGGTCCGTGTGCTTACCTGTCTGCATGGTTAATTCTGCTCATTCAGGTTCTATTTTTTGGTAGGATAAAGTGCTTTGCCCTCTTTTCTATTTTTAAATACAAAGTTGAGAGTTGTTTTAAGTCTAACAGTTCTTTCTGGTTCCTAGTAGGTATAGCTATGCTGAAATAGGAGAAATTTGTTCATTGTTTAGTTAGTTTCTTTCTGTTTAACTTTTAAAAAAGCCATACAAAACATATTCCCAGAAAGTAGATCAAACACAAGCCACTTTTCATTTAATGAATAAAATATAGCTATAGATGAGCAAAAAATTAGTCTATCAGTGAAAACTAAAAAATCCCATCTAGGTGTGGTGATAAATCAGAATCACAGCAACTTGCTCTGGAAACTCCAGAGCTCAAGGAAGAGAGGTGCACCAGGGAGGACTCACGGCCCTTGCCAGAGCAGAGGCCAGTGAGCGGTCAGGACCACTTCCTGGTGTGCTTTTTTTACCTTGGAGACAGAAGGCTCTGCAGATGTTCGCACCCCACAAGGCGGCCTAAGGCACTTGGGGGTCATTTTACATGAATGGGTCCTGGGGCTCAGGGAGTGCAAGGCAGGCAAGAGCGCCAGCCTTCGGGGGGGGGGGGGGGGGGGGCACTGCGGGGTGGTGGGGGGCGGCCCGAGGGGCTGGGAGAGGGTCCGGCCCACGCTGCGCCTGGGGGGGGGTCTGGTGTCTCTGACCTTCTGGCTCCATCAATGCGATTTGAAAGTTTTAATGAACGTTTTTCACAGGTAAACTAGAAAGAGTGTGGTTTCTCTTTGTCTACAGCCAGTAATTTCTGTAGAGAGATTATTTATAAATCTCTACCTCCCTCTAGGAGTCGAGCTGCTATCTGGGGCATTTCTTCTCCGGGCAGCAGAATAAAGCCACAGGCAACAGGAGTCTTGTCCAGGTTCGCTTTTCCGGGGCTGCTTCGGGTCAGGTAGGCCCACGACGCGTCCCAAGTCCCTCCACCCCGAGTGCTCTTGGCTCTGCCTGTTCTGTTTATAGATGCTCGAAGCCTTGCTGCGAAGTGATAATGAGGCTGTGAAGGTGGCTTGGTGACTCGTCCCAGGAGGACGCGCAGAGGCAGCCCAGAGCTCGAAACGCCCTTCAAAAGCACTTGCTCTCTTGGGAATGTGCAACAAAGGCAGCCCCGCGAACCAGCGCCCCTTCCTGTAGGGCGCAGTCGGCCTGAGAAATTCCAGCACATTCCTCTGCTTCAAGAGTATGCCTAATAAATTCTCGTCTCCGAGACTCCCTTGATAGGGGTTTAAAATCCTCACAGTAGGCTAGGCCTTAATTCCGGGCTTAAGAAATCTGTGGGGAGTGGGGATATTATGAAGAGGAAAGGGTGACCGCTTCCAAGACAAGCATGTTTGGCCCCTGCACCCACGAGCCGATGCTATTTCTAGCTAAAGGTTGGTTTTTTATTTCTCTCTCCAGGCAATGAAAGTTGAGGCAGAGTGCCGAGGTCAGCAGCTGTCACCGAGGGCAGCGCTGCCTCCTGGCTTAGGCGGCAGCGTGACGCTGACGGGCTCAGAGCAACTTGGGGTCTCTGGAAGTGAGTGGAAGAAGTGGGCCATGGGGAAAAGGCACAGAGCTGGCTTTTGACCAGGGGCCATGCTCTGTGGCTGCACGGGCTGGGGGCTGCAGGCAGAGCGAGGGCCCGTGCAGGGCGGGAGGCGAGGCGCCCTGGCTGCAGGGGAGCGAGGGCTCGGGCAGGACCCTGAATTTCCGAGTGTCTCCTGTCCAGCATTGTGGGCAGAGGACTCCCCGGGACCTGCTATCAACCTGGCACCTTTGGTGCCCAAGCTCGGTCCCAAGGTGACCCCCATGCTGTTAAGCAGTGTGAAGCTTGCGGGAGGCTCAGCTTGGCACCCAGCCCCGCGTCTCTCCCCAGGTGAAGCAGTTTGGCATCCCCTAGCCTGTCAGTTGCCTTGAACACCCTCTCCTTCTGGGCCTAAGAAAGCCCAAAGGAGACCGCTGGCTGGTGCGGGACCTCTGTGCCGTCAGCTCCGCCACCACGAGTCTGCACTCCGCGGTTCTCAACCCTTGTACCCTCCTGGGGCTGCTTTCCCCTGAGGTTGCTTAGCTCACTGTCTGGATTTAAAAGATGTCTTCTGTGTTCGGGTAACAAATGTCAGACAATCCACTTTTACCTTTGGATGGGAGTATCCAGAGACAGGATAAAAAGGCCAATTTACCTGGATCTGTTTTTTGTGAGGTTTTGAAGTTTTCCGTATGGTTTTAAGTGCTCTCCCACACTTTGGTGTTGGGGAGGGAAACACTGGCCACAGCTCTAGCCCACTGTCCACATGCTGATTTTAATTGCACCCTATTACAATATGGAGACAACATACTGCTATGCAGCTCAAATAAATCAGACTGCTGGAAAGGTACACGAGCCCTTCTCCACCACCTGCCGACCGCAGCTCTAAGGTCGCCTGGAGAGCCGTCAGAGTGCAGGCCAAAGTGAGTGATCTTTTGACCTAAAAGAAAGACCCAGATGCCTGGGCCCAGCAAGAAAGGGAGTCATTTGCTCCATCCCAAGACCCCAAAATAAGAGACAGCTTAGAGAATTCCTGGGGGCTGCAGGGTTCTGCCAGATATGGACACTGGGATTCACTGAAAAGGCTATGTGCCTCTGTGCTAGCAAGGAAGGAAGAGGAAAGGGAATTGTTAAATTGAACTTTGGAGTAAAATTTATCCTTCCAGACGATGAAACAGCGCTATGGACAGCTCCAGCTCTGAGCATCCCTGGTGTAGGCATACCTTCAGCCCATTTGTAGATGAGCAGAGACATGCAGCATCAGGCGTCCTGGCCCGAAGAGCAGCCCTTGGGAGAGGGCTGCTGCCCGTGTACTCTGTGGCTGAGGCCGGCCTCCCTGCCCGAGGGCACTGCCCACTACTGTCCTCCTGATTAGGTAAGCTGACAAACTGACCTCGACAAAATCTGACAGTTCAAGTGCCACACGCTCTTCCAGATGTTGGGTCTCTGGGTTAGTGGTTGAGGACATCATTGGCTTTCAAATATCTGTGTCACTCAGTATCAGGGACTGCTTTGTGCAAATCCCTGACTCATTTCAATTCACTGAACCTGTTCACCCACAGAGCTTGGCCCCCAACCTAGATGGTCGAGCCTTGACTGATGAACTTTTTACAAGTCAGCCAAACCTGTAGGAGTCTGTGCTTGATGCTGAGCACACCCCGTTTATGGATAGAAGTAGCTTAGTCAAGCGTGAGAAATGTTAGCCTGGATATGATGCCCTTACCGCAGACAAGGTGCTCCTTGCTGGTCCTCCAAGCTGGTCTGCTCAATGAGCCAAATTATGCACCTTGATCAAACGCTGAACTGGGAAAAGGGAATAAAAGTAAACATTTATGCTGATTTGAAGTATGCTTTCACCACTGTTCATGCCCACAGAAGGCCGTAGATCTCTCATAGGGGAAGGAGAGCAAATCAGAAAGAAGGATGAAATCTCTCAACCTCTAACTGTAATTTAGAAGCCTAAACAATGCCACCATGACCCATGGCAAAGGGCATCAAAAAGTAAATGACGCTGTTACTCTCAGAAATCACAAGGCAGATAGAGCCACACAAGTAGCAGCTGAGGGCTCCACTGGGAGAACAGATGATTAAAAACCCCAGCGATCCATCGCGAGACACTCCTTGACACCATCCTCAGGCTCTGTAGTGAGCCCTTCACCATTCCAAAGAAGAGAGCAAACGGGCACAGCAGGAAGGGGCCCGCGTGGACCAAAGTGCTAGGACTTTGCCACATGCCTGGCTGATTGCCCTCAGAATCTGGCCTCCGCTTGGGTGAAGTGTCATCAGGACGTCACCCCTGGAGCACGGCTGCTGCGAACCATCTTTTAAGCTCTTACTGTTACATTCCTAAGTTAGCCTCGATCTGAGCCTCGCTTAGCCAGAGGTGTCAAGCCTGGGGGAGGCCTGACCCCATCTGGACCTATGCCTCCACCTAGATTCCAGCATCCTGACTTTCCCCTTTGGAAGGCCAACAAATAGATTTTATGGAGGTCGAACCATGAGGGGCTATAAATATCTCTGGATGCTTTTCTGTATTTATTCTCTGTGGCCAGAAGTGTTTTCTACAAAGACTGAAAAGCCACTGAGGTCTGCAGAGTGCTGCTGAGAGAACTTGTTCCTAGACATGGGCTGCCCCTAACAATAGGCAGCGACAACGGACCCGCACGTGTGGCAGAATAACCAGAAAGGAGTCAAGAAATGGGTGGGGTGTACATCCAGCACACAGGACGGAGCGCTCGGAAATGTTGAAAGAATGAAGAGGACTTCAAGGTCAGTACTGCTCAAGCTCAGGCACCACGGGTCGGCGCTGCCCAAGGCTCTGCTCTTTCTTATTTTAAAGAGTCAAGAAAAGTAATACATAAGACATTAGGAATAATACACAGTGTTTAAAAACCAAGGGGGTGGTATCCAGCAATAGTTGTTATGTTGCACATTGTTCTCTTCAGTGTAGTTGCCAGATTACCAGATATAAGCATGTAACACTGGTCAAAATTAAAATTTTAAGCATTAACTTCTACCTTTAAAAAAATGATAGAAATTAGTACAATCATCTTAGCTATCCTGCGTATATATGTACATGATTTTTCTTTTTTTCCTCTTTTTTCTCCTTTCCTTCACCCCAGCTGTTCATTCCTTTTGAGCAGTTTCTTTCCTTTTTACTATATCTATTGTACCTTTAAGATTTGGTTTACACATTCAGGTTCTTACACTAGAGGAGACGATACACTGTTTACACATGTGGATTATGCATTCACTTACGAGTGTCGCCTCTAGTTGCATTTATTTACCTATAAAAGCCTCAAGTTGGTCTTTCTTAATAGCTGAGTAATGCCTCATTGTGTAAACATAGCACATCTTCTTTACGCACTCCTCGGTCAGTGGGCATTTGGCTTGTTTTCAGGATTTAGCCATGACAACTTGCACTGCTATAGACATGGGTGCGCATGGATCACTGAGGTGTGATGTTCTCAGTTCTTCTGGAAAAATACCCAGAAGGGGACTAGCTGGGTTGAATGGGACTTCTAATCCTACTTTTTCTGAGGAATCTCCACACTGATTTCCACAGAGGTTGTACCAGTCTACACTGCCACCAACAGTGGAGAATGGCGCCTTAACCACACAGCCCTC
Source organism: Octodon degus (assembly GCF_000260255.1). Classification (NCBI taxonomy): domain Eukaryota; kingdom Metazoa; phylum Chordata; class Mammalia; order Rodentia; family Octodontidae; genus Octodon; species Octodon degus. The sequence goes on along the minus strand of NW_004524610.1, from coordinate 1,637,820 downwards.
CAGCACCTGTTGTTGGTTGATTTCTTGATGATAGCTCCTCTTTCTGGAGTGAGATGGAATCTCATGCTTGTTTTAATTTGCATTTCGTGAATACCCAGTGCTGCTGAACATGTTTCATATATTTGCCATTTGTATTTCTTCCTCTGCGAAGTGTGAATTCATCTCAGATGCTCAGTTTTGAATTTTGGGGGAATAATATGGTTTTTTTTGGGGGGGTTCTTTATATATTCTAGATGGAAGTCCTTTGTCTGAGTGAATGTTGGCTAAAGTTTTTCTTAATTTGTGGGTTTCCTTTTCACTCTGCTGCTGGTCTCTCTTGATGTGCCAGCACTTTTCAGTATGACGACACCCTAGTTACATCCCAGTTATCCTAGTATGAGGTGTTGTCCACGCAGCTTGGATTTTAGCCATAAAATCTCTGCCTACCCTTATGTCTTCACCAAATCTGCCTACTTTCTCTTCCAGTACATTGTTTCTGCATTGATGTTTAGATCTTTAATCCATTCTGACTTTACTTTTGCATGGTGCTAGACATGGACCTAGTTTTAGTTTTCAGCATGTGGAAAGCCAGTTTTTCCAGAACCATTTTTTTAAAAGGCTATCTTTCTTTCCATGAATGTGTTTGGCATTTTTGTCAAAGATATGGTAGCTGAGTGTGTTTTTAGTTGTGTCTGAATCTTCTGATCTGTTTCACTGATCCTCAGGTCTTTTTTGTTTTCCAGTACCATGCTGATGTTATCATAGTAGCTCTATCATATAATTTCAAGTCAGGGATGGTGATGCCTCCTGCCTTGCCCTTCTTGGCCAGGATCGTCTTTGCCATTTTAGATCTTTTCTAGTTCAATATGAATTTTAGGAATATTTTTTCTAGATCTGACAAGTATGCTGATGGAACTTTAATTGGGATTGCATTAAATCTGTATAACAGATTTTGGAGTACAGCCATTTTCACAATGTTTCTTCCTATCCATGAGCAAGGAAAGTTCTTCCACTTTCTGAAATTCTCTTTGAGCCCTTTGAGTACTGTAATTTTCACCCTTGCGCAGGGGCCACGCTAATCTTCTCTGTATCGTTCCAATTTTAGGATATGTGCTGCCGAAGCAAGCACATGTAATTTTCATTGTACAGATCTTTTAATTCCTTTGCTAGATTAATTCCTAAGTATTTCATTTACTGTGTGCTATTGTTAAGGGTGTTGTTTCCCATTTTCTTTCTCAGTGAGTTTCTTGTGTACAGGAACGCTATTGATTTTTGGATGTTGACTTTGTATCCTGCTATGCTACTCGATTTATTTATTAATTCTAAGTCTCTTGGTGGAGTTTTTTTTGGGTCTTCCATATAGAGTATCACATGATAGGCAAGTAATGGTAATTTCACTCCATCCTTTCCAATCATTATTTCCTTTATTTTTCTCTTTTGTTTAATTGTTCTGGCTAATGTTTCCAGAATTATATTGAATAGTAGTTGTGACAGTGGACATCTTTTTCTTGTACCTGATTTTAGAGTGAAAGCTTTCAGTTTTTGTGCATTTGGAATGATGTTGCCTGTTAATTTGTCAGAGGTGGCTTTTAGATTGTCGTAAAGACCATCCCTTCCAATTTTCTGTAGTGTTTTTATCATGAATGACTTTATCAGAAGCTTTCTCTGTGTTTCTTTTTTTTTTTCTTTGCAGGGAAGTGTTTATTCCACTGAGCCATCTCTCTGGCCCCAGCAAATCTTTTTTTTTTCTTTTCAAAGTTTTATTGATAAACATATAGCAATAAGACAGTTTCAAATCAAATCGAAAGTACAGTTTCAACAAATAATACACTGCATACATTCTTCTCAGTGGTTAATTGCTGTACAAGATGCAGACTTGTGATCCTACTTACAAACATCATTAGAAAAAATCATTCTATT